>NW_027254426.1:3907097-4207643 GCF_044704955.1 Pristiophorus japonicus
CGAGAGTTCATCCCTGCCCCCGTGAAATGGTTTAAATTCCTCAGGGCATGCCCTGTACGTGGCTGCCCAGTCCCCATGCAGGACACATTTCTTGACTAGAGACAATAGCGGGTCTCTATTTGTCCAGACATTAATCTGACCGGCTGTCACAGGTGAGCCTTCACTTGCGAAAGCTTCAACAGCCATGACCATCTCAGCGGCATGCTTGGTAGCCCGCTCAGTGGTGTCTAGTGGAAGCCTGCTGAGTGCATCGGCGCAGTTTTCAGTGCCCGGTCTGTGCCGAATTGTGTCGTCATTGGTGGCTGACGTGAGTGCCCACCTCTGTATGCGGACCGATGCGTTTGCATTTATGGCCTTGTTGTCGGCCAAAAGGGATGTGAGGGGTTTGTGATCTGTCTCCAGCTCAAATTTCCTGCCAAACAGGTACTGGTGCATTATCTTTACCGAATATACACATGCGAGCGCCTCCTTTTCTATCATCCCGTAGCCCCTTTCTGCCTGGGACAGACTTCTGGAGGCATAAGCTACCGGCTGTAACTGACCCTTGGCATTGACATGCTGCAACACACACCCGACACCATAGGACGACGCATCGCACGTTAACACAAGTTTCTTACATGGGTCATATCGCGTTAAAAGATTGTTGGAACATAACAAATTGTGTGCTCTATTAAAAGCCCTTTCCTGGCTGTCCCCCCAGACCCATTCGCGACCTTTGCTTCGGAGCACGTGTAGCGGCTCGAGCAGCGTGCTCAATTTGGGAAGAAAGTTACCAAATAGTTGGGGAGCCCCAGGAACAAACGCAGCTCCGTCGTGTTACGGGGTCTGGGTGCTCTCTGGATCACTTCCGTCTTGGACGCAGTAGGGCTCATCCCGTCTACTCCTACCGTCATCCCCAGGAATTCTCCCTCTGGAGCTAGGAAGATGCACTTCGCCTTTTTCAGTCGCAGCCCTACCCGGTCCAGTCTGCGTAGCACCTCCTCCAGGTTGTGGAGGTGTTCTTCAGTATCGTAACCCGTGATGAGGATGTCGTCCTGAAAAACCATCGTCCCTGGAATCGACTTGAGGAGGCTTTCCATATTTTGTTGGAAGATCGCGGTGGCTGAGCGAATCCTGAACGGACATCTGTTGTACTCAAACAACCCCTTGTGTGTCGTGATGGTGGTCAGCTTCTTCAACTCACTCGCCAGCTCCTGGGTCATGTAAGCTGAGGTCAGGTCCAATTTTGAAAAAAGTTTGCCACCGGATAGCATCGCAAAGAGGTCCTCCACTCTCGCTAGCGGGTACTGGTCTTGGAGTGACACCCGATTGATGGAGGCCTTGTAATCACCATATATCCTGACTGACCCATCCGCTTTGAACACCGGTACAATCGGGCTCGCCCAGTCACTGAATTCGACTGGCAAAATGATACCTTCCCTCAGCAGGCGGTTCAATTCACCTTCTATCTTTTCCCGCATCACGTACGGCACCGCTCTGGACTTGTGGTGTCCTGGCCTGGCTTCCGGGTTTATGTGAATCACTACCTTGGCCCCCATGAAAGTGCCAATGCCGGGTTGAAATAATGAGTCACATTTGTGCAGGATCTGTGAGCATGAAACTCGCTCCACAGAGGAAATATCATTGACATTGCCCCATTTCCAGTTCTCGACAGCAAGCCAACTCCTCCCCAGTAGTGCGGGACCGTCCCCCGGTACAACCCAGAGTGGCAACCTGTTCTCCGAATCTTTGTGGATCACGATTATCGTGGCGCTGCAAAGCACCGGAATGATCTCCTTGGTGTATGTCCGTACCTGTGCGTCAATCGGTGATAATTTTGGCCCTACTGGCCTTGGACGCCCACAACTTTTCAAACTATTTGATACCCATCAGGGACTGGCTAGCCCCCGTGTCTAGCTCCATTGATACTGGGATGCCACTGAGGAGCACTTTCATCATTATCGGTGACGTCCTGGTGTATGAACTGTATACGTGCTCCACATGAACTCACTGAACTTCAGCTTCCAGCGATTTCCCCCAGCGTTCATTTCTGCAATTTCTGTAGGTATTTTGTTCATCTCTGCAAACTCCGGCTGAGTTTGTGCCTCCATGCCTCCAACATGAGTTGTTGTTGGAAACAAAAGATCCCTTGCTCATCAATCGTCCCTGACTACCCCTGTGACTGCCCTTGAGTGTGCCATTAACAGGTTTTGATGGCCCCATTACTGGCCACATTGTCCCTTGGAATGGTATGAATCGCCGTTCTGCTTGCCATTATCTCTGTCGAATTCCCCCTCTGGGTTCGACTACATGTTGGGGCATACCCGATTGCCCTTGTCTGCCTGGAGAACTGTGTGCTGCTTCAACAATGTTGATTCTCTGTCCCAACCATTCCTTTACACAGTATCTCTCGTCTATTCTGCTAGCGGCCAAGCTCACGTGGTTTAAATCCCAGTTCCTCGTCGCCATTGATACATCCTTACTATACAGTAGAAATGCACACGAGGCCCATGCTTGAGAAAAGGTCAGTCTGTGGCCTGTCCTTTATTCCTTTGCACTCAAGTGATGAAAGTGGGTGGAGCTTCCCCTTTTATACCTGAAGGTCCAGGTTAGAAGTGTCTCCCACAAGTTCACCACCTAGTGGTCATTGTTCTCACAGTGTACAACTGAGGTCAGATTATATATGGGTTACAATGTTGGTTGAATACATGACAATAAGCACTTAAAATTTTAAACCATTCTCCTAAAATACAGTGTGTAAACGAGATAGGGATAAAAGTTCATCACATGTAAAGAGAAAATTAATGATTGAAGCTAGTAAAAGATCCTCTCGGAATAAGTGATCACAGTATGGTTGAATTTGTAATACAGATTGAGGGTGAGGAAGTAGTGTCTCAAACGAGCGTACTATGCTGAAACAAAGGGGACTATAGTGGGATGAGGGCAGAGTCGGCTAAAGTAGACTGGAAACACAGACTAAACGGTGGCACAATTGAGGAACAGTGGAGGACTTTTAAGGGGCTGTTTCATAGTGCTCAACAAAAATATATTCCAGTGAAAAAAGGGCAGTAAGAGAAGGGATAACCAGCCGTGGATAACCAAGGAAATAAAGGAGAGTATCAAATTAAAAACCAATGCGTATAAGGTGGCCAAGGTTAGTGGGAAAATAGAAGATTGGGAACATTTTAAACGACAGCAAAGAATGACTAAGAAAGCAATAAAGAAAGGAAAGATAGATTACGAAGGTAAACTTGTGCAAAGAATAAAAACGGATAGTTAAAGCTTTTACCGATATATAAAACGGAAAAGAGTGAGTAAGTAAATGTTGGTCCCTTAGAAGATGAGAAGGGAGATTTAAAAATGGGAACTGTGGAAATAGCTGAGACCTTAAACAATTATTTTGCTTCGGTCTTCACAATGGAAGACACAGAAACCATGCCAGAAATTGCTGGTCACAGGAATGTGGGAAGAGAGGACCTTGAAACAATCACTATCACTAGGGGGGTAGTGCTGGACAGGCTAATGGGACTCAAGGTAGACAAGTCCCCTGGTCCTGATGAAATGCCAGGGTATTAAAAGAGATGGCGGAAGTTATAGCAGATGCATTCGTTATAATCTACCAAAATTCTCTGGACTCTGGGGAGGTACCAGCGGATTGGAAAGCAGCTAATGTAATGCCTCTGTTTAAAAAAGGGGGCAGACAAAAGGCAGGTAACTATAGGCTAGTTAGTTTAACATCTGTAGTAGGGAAAATGCTTGAAACTATCATGAAGGAAGAAATAGCGGGACATCAAGATAGGAATAGTGCAATCAAGCAGACGCAGCATGGATTCATGAAGGGGAAATCATGTTTACCTAATTTACTGGAATTCTTTGAGGATAAAACGAGCATGTTGGATAGAGGTGTACCGATGGATGTGGTGTATTTAGATTTCCAAAAGGCATTCGATAAGGTACCACACAAAAGGTTACTGCAGAAGATAAAGGTACGCGGAGTCAGTGGAAATATATTAGCATGGATAGAGAATTGGCTGGCTAACAGAAAGCAGAGAGTCGGGATAAATGGGCCCTTTTCGGGTTGGAAATCGGTGGTTAGTGGTGTGCCACAGGGCTCGGTGCTGGGACCACAACTGTTTACAATATACATAGACCTGGAAGAGGGAACAGAGTGTAGTGCAACACAATTTGCAGATGACACAAAGATTAGTGGGAAAGCAGGTTGTGTAGAGGACACAGAGAGGCTGCAAAGAGATTTAGATAGGGTAAATGAATGGGCTAAGGTTTGGCAGATGGAATACAATGTCGGAAAGTGTGAGGTCATCCACCTTGGGAAAAAAAACAGTAAAAAGGGAATATTATTTGAATGGGGAGAAATTGCAACATGCTGCGGTGCAGAGGGACCGGGGGGTCCTTGTGCATGAATCCCAAAAAGTTAGTTTGCAGGTGCAACAGGTAATCAGGAAGTCGAATGGAAGGTTGGCCTTCATTGCGAGAGGCATGGAGTACAAAAGCAGGGAGGTCCTGCTGCAACTGTATAGGGTATTGGTGAGGCCGCACCTGGAGTACTGCGTGCAGTTTTGGTCACCTTACTTCAGGAAGGATATACTAGCTTTGGAGGGGGCACAGAGACAATTCACTCGGCTGATTCCGGAGATGAGGGGGTTACCTTATGATGATCGATTGAGCAGACTGGGTCTTTGCTCGTTGGAGTTCAGAAGGATGAGGAGTGATCTTGTAGAAACAATTAAAATAATGAAAGGGATAGACAAGATAGAGGCAGAGAGATTGTTTTTACTGGTCGGGGAGACTAGAACTAGGGGGAACAGCCTCAAAATACGGGGGAGACATCCATTGTGGATGTGTGGAAGCAGTCTGGTCCCGCACACTGCAGACACTTCCATGTCACCGCCAACCAGCTCTCCCACAGCCGGTGTGATCTACCTTCCAGCCTTCCGGTGCCTTGTCTGTGACAAAGTATTCTGATTGTCCCGAAGCCGGTATTAGGTTTTAATTTCTTTTCAGCTCCTGACTGCGGATATTCCTGTGATTAAACGTGAACAAAATGCTTACAGGGACAGTTGGATTCAGCGATTCTTTGCTTGGGGAAATTTCAAAGATTGAAAGCGATGCACATCAACCCCAAACCTCGTCACCTACTCGCGAACCGCTACACGCTGCTTCCGTGAGATGGAAGCCCAGTTGCTGTTTCAAGCTTGAATGCAGGAAAAAGCAGAACTTATTCCAAAAAGTCCAAGTCCCTGAGGCATCTGATTATTTGCACCGAACTCCTTCGCAAAGAGTTGAGGTTCGTGTGGGGTGATTTGGGCACATCTTTCCCCACACTATAACACTTCAAATATAACTCAACGGTTGTAAAGTGCTTTCTCTCTTCCTCTTGTCTGTATCCTATGCTTTTATTTCTCGATTTATTCCCCCTGTCTCAATTTCTAGTGTTTAAAAGGGAACAAAAGATGAAGTGGGTGTCACTGTGGAACAATTTCTCTCGCTCAAAGTTAGATGCACGATCGTCGCTCCATGAGGTCTCGGCAGCTAGCCGTTGATATTCAGGTCCATAAATAAATATATTTTTTTGTATTTATACAAATTATCGAAGCTGTTCCCTGGTCGCGTGGTTAAGATGTCGAGCATTAAACCTCTTTCCATTCTCAATCAGTTCATCGCAGAAACATAATTGAGGTGTGTGAGAGGATTAATGATTGCTGTAATCGCCGTTAATAACCCCACTACTATCTGTTGCAGAACGAGCTTACACATTCTGCCGCTTCTCCTGCCCTTTGCCGGACACGTGTTCGGGGTTTAATTTTACAAACTGGGTGTGTTCGCTGATCGCGGGGAGACGGTATGAGCCTCTGTGGCCCCACTGTGAGGATGTAGAAGTGAACACTGTGGCTGGGTGATCCGTGACATTTCTGTAAAGGCAGCAGAGGAGAAGGATTGAGAACTTTCAGTGTTGGACAGAAGTTGTTTAAGGTGAGCCAGCACATTCCCGATCAGGCCAGAGGGAGCTCACTGGTCAGCTCCCCTCTGTTGGGGTTACTGTGCCAGAGGTTTCCGTAGTTTAGTGGTTGTCACGTTTGCTTTATATGTGTACGATCACTGGTTCGATCCCAAGTGCGAACTTTGTGTTTAAACTTGCTGTCGATGAACAATTGGAACCGAGTTGAGTCTCCGAGCAAATACTGCCTGACATGCTGAGATTTCCAGCATTTGCTGTATTTATTGATTAAAGTATCAACTCTCCCTCAGTTTGCATTTCTTTCATTGTGCAAAAGAAGGTGATGGGTTAATTAATGATGCTTTCCCGTGAAAGCAAAACAAAAGTTTAACGAATAAACATACGGTGACTGGCAGGTGAGCGCTGCTTCTGACACCCAGTGGGAATGGGCGGGGATTTTAAAGCCCTTTTTATTGCAGAACCTTCATATCGATGAACATCTCAGACTCAGTGTTTCGGCCTCGTGGTGCAGCGGTGGTGTGTCTGCCTCTTGATCAGAAAGTTGCGTGTTTAAATCATGTTGAGGTCCCTATCCTTTTGGGCAATTGCAGAATTAATATTTTCTTTGCTGTTTCACAATAACCAGACCCTTGCTCCAAGGTCTGTCTCAATGTTTACCCGGTGTCAGGCAGAGATACGCCTGCTGTCCTCATTTACTTCATGTGACAGGACACAAAAGTTCAAAATCAAACTGCAGGTGGCCACACATAATATTGAGCAGTCAGGATGGCCGAGCGGTCTAAGTTGCTGCATTCAGGTTGCAGTCTGCTTGAAAGCGTGGGTTCCGTAGTGTAGTGGTCATCACATTCGCTTAACACGCAAAAGGTTCCTGTTTCAAAACCAGCTGAAAACGTGTTCAAATAAATATGAGAAGCATTGAATAATGTGCATTACTTGTTCAGTATTAACAAAGCATCATGTCTCCCAGTCCTGCTATATTGACTGAATACTCTGTACAGTTCGGTACACATTCAAACTCTACAGTTTCCAGCCCTGACGGTGCAGAAAGCCCCTCTCAAACCTGCACATTCCGGCTGCTTTCAGTTGAGTTGTGAGAGATTATTGACGGATCCTGCAGCTGTGAAAAGGAATGATGTGTTAGAGGGGTCATCAAACGAGGCCATGTGGGTTGAATTAAATAACAAAAATGGGGCGATCACACTACTGGGAGTTCACTATAGGCCCCCAGGCAGTTAGAGGGAGATAGAAGAACAAATATATGGGCAGATTGTTGAGAAGTGCAAAACCTATAGAGCTGTAATAGTGGAGGATTTTAACTACCCGAATATTAACTGGCAAAATGATAGTGTGAATGGTACAGATGGTGGAGAATTCCTAAAATGCATTCAGGAGAACTTCTTTATCCAGTATGTAACAAGCCCATCAAGGGAGGGTCGGTTCTGGAGTGGGTCTTGTGATCGAAGAGGGGCAGGTATGAGGGGTATTAGTGGGAGAGCATTTTGGTGCGAGTGATCATACTCAGTAAGGTTTAGGGTAGTTATAGAAAAGGACAAAGGGGACCAGGAATAAAAGTTCTCAATTGGGGTAAAGCCAATTTTGCTGAGCTGAGATGGAATTTGGTCAAAGTGGACTGAGAACGGCTACTTGCTGGTAAATCAGTGTCAGAGCAGTGGGAGGCATTCAAGTAGGAGATCCTGAGGGCACAGCGCAAGTATGTTCCCTAAAAACAAAGGTGGGACGAACAGATCTAGAGCTCCCGGGATGTCAGGGGCCATAGAGGGAAAGTTAACGAAAAAAAGGGAAGCTTATGACAGATGCCGATAACTCAATACTGCAGAAACTCGAGAGGTGCAGAGGTGCAATTAAAAAATATATCAGGAAAGCAAAGAGAGAGCATGAGAGAATGTTGGCAATTAAATCTGGGAAAACCCAAAGATGTTTTATAAATACATTAAGAGCATGATGATAACTGGAGAAAGAGTGGAGCCTATTAGAGTCCATAAAGGGAATCTGCATGCGGAGGCGGAAGGCTTGGGTAGGATTCTTTATGAATACTTTGCATCTGTTTTCACAAAAGAGAGGGGCGATGTGGACTTTGCAATGAGGGTGGAGAAGTGTGAAATATTAGATGAAATAAACATGGTGAGAGAGGAAGTAGTGGTGGCTTAGCAGCTTTGAAAGTGGATAAATCCCCAGGCCCGGATGAAATGTATCCCAGGCTGATAAGAGCAGCAAAAGAGCAAATAGCAGAGGCTCTGACCACCATTGTCCAATCCTCACTGGCTACAGAGGATTGGAGCACTGCTAACATTGTACCTTTGTTTAAAAAGGGAGAAAGGGATTGAGTAAATACAGGCTGGCCAGCCTAACCTTTTACAATTATTTGTAAAATTCATGAGGGACAGGATAAATCTTCATTTGGAAAGACATGGATTAATCAAGGATAGTCAACATGAATTTGTCAAGGGAAGGTCGTGTCTGACTAAATAGATTGCATTTTTCGAGGAGGTAACCAGGAGGGTTGATGAGGGCAGTGGTATGATGTAATGTATATGCACTTTAGCAAAGCTTTTGCTAAGGTCGCACTTGGAAGACTGGTTACGAATGTAAAAGCCCATGGGATTCAAGGGAAAAGTGGCAAGTTGGGTCCAAAATTTGTTCAGAGGCAGGAATCAAAGCGTAATGATTGATGGGTGATTTTGTGATCCAGTGGGGTTCCGCAGGGCTCAGTGCTGGGTCCCTTGCTTTTTGTGGTATACATCAATGACTTGGACTTAAATGTTGAGGGTATGAGTAAGAATTTTGCAGATGACACTAAAACAGGTTGAGTGGTTGATAATGAAGAAGAAAGTGGCGGACTGCAGGAAGATATCAATGGACGTATCAAAGCGCTTTGCAGCCAATGAATTACTTTTTGAAGTGCGGTCACTCTTGTAGTGTGGGAGACACAGCCGCCAATTTGCACATGGCAGGCTCCTATAGGCAGCAGTGTGATGATGACCAGATCATCTGTCTCTGTGATGTTGATTGAGGGATAAATATTGACCAGGACACGAATCCTGGCCACATTGATCCTCCCACCACTTCACACTGTTCTCCGAGGGACCAGCGCGATGATACTAAAACAACAAGCGAAGTTGGTAAGCTATCCATGCAGTCCATCGGAATCCAGCCACACCACCTTATACCACGGGGAACATCTCTCCATGGATTCTGGAATCTGGATCAACAAACCATAATCCCATCTTATAAGGAATTCCGGGAGGTGCTTCAAGCTTTATTACAAAAATGTGAACAGTTTTCAGGTATTTAAACAAATACCGACGTTTTTGAGATGGGCGTCTGGGTGACGTCATCAAAACCCTGGTCGTCATTTTGGAGCGTGAGCAGGAACATCGGCAGGGCCCAGGTACAGAGGAGTGGGAAGGTCGGGGCGGATGAGCGGTGAGTGTTTGTGGCGAGATGCGGTGAATGTTTTTGGTGGAGGAGCGGCGACAGATCGTGGAGGAGGTGTGACAGATGAGGATACGGGGCCCAGAAGAGCCGAGGGCCCAGGGACAGCACGGGCCAGCCCACACTGCGATATGTGTGGGCACTGGGTCCATGCAGCAGAGCTGGTCTCCTGTTGATTTGGTTAACCCTTGCCACTGGACCAAGACCTCGCTCTGTCAAGCCCATGTGGTGGCTGGTGTGCAACGGTCAACCCACGTTAAAAAAATCCACACAAAGGCATCTTCCACCCCCTCAATTGGAGTCCAAGACTGGAACATCGGGTCCTTCATCGAAACACCTGTGAACTCATGGAAGCAAATCGTCCTCGATCGAGGGACCGCCTATGATGATGATGATCAATGTACTGGTCAGTTGGGCAGAACTGTGGCAAATGGAATTCAATCCAGCTAAGTGTGAGGTAATGCATTTAGGGAGGTTTCACAAGGCAAGGGAATACACATTAAATGGTACGACACTGAAAAGTGTAGAGGAACAAAGGGACCTTGGAGTGCAGGTCCACAGATCCCTGAAGGTAGCAGGCCAGGTAGTTAATGTGGTTAAGAAGGCATATGGAATACTTGCCTTTATTAGTCAAGGCATGGAATACAAGAGCAAGGAGGTTATGCTTGAACTGTACAAAACACTGGCTACACCACAGCTGGAGTACTGCGTGCAGTTCTGGTCACCACATTACAGGAAAGATGTGATTTCACTGGAAAGGGAGCAGAGGAGATTTACTCGAATGTTGCCTGGTCTGGAGAATTTTGGCTATGAGGATAGTTTGGAGATGCTGAGTCTGTTTTCTTTGGAACAGAGGAGTCTGAGCGGAGACCTGATTGAGGTGCATAAAATTGAGGGGCCTGGATAGAGTGGATATGAAGGTCCTGTTTCTCTTGGCAGAGGGTTCAGCAAACAGGGGGCGTAGATTTTAAGTAATTGGGGGAGGTTTAGATGAGATATGAGGGGACATTTCATCACCCAGAGGGTGGTGGGGGTCTGGAACTCAATGCCTGAAAGGGTGGTCGAGGGACGGACCCTCACCACAGTTAAAAGATACGTGGATGTGCACTTAAAGTGCCGCAACCGACAGAGCTCTGGACCGAGAGCTGGAAAGTGGGATTAGGCTGGATAGCTCTGGGTCGGCCGGCGGGGACACGATGGGCCGAAATGGCCTCACTCTGTGCTGAAACTTTCTGATTCTATGATTCTATTAATATATATATATATATATATATATATATATAATAAATACAATTATCGTAATTTTTCCTTGGTGGTCGAGTGGTTAAGATCCCGAGCACTAACCCTCTTTCTATTCTCAATCAGTTTATCACATGAAAATAATTGAGGTCTGTGAGTGGATGAATAATTGCATACCTCGGGAGCCTATTGTCAGCGAGGGCAGGCATCGACGACGAGGTTCAACACTGCCTCCAGTGCGCCAGTGCAGCCTTCGGCCACCTGAGGAAGAGAGTGTTCGAAGATCAGGCCCTCAAATCTGCAACTAAGCTCATGGTCTACAGGGCTGTAGTGATACCTGTCCTCCTGTATGGCTCAGAGACATGGACCTTATACAGTGGACACCTCAAGTCGCTGGAGAAATACCACCAATGATGTTTCTGCAAAATCCTGCAAATCCCCTGGGAGGACAGACGCACCAACGTTAGCGTCCTCAATCAGGCTAACATCCCCAGCATCAAAGCACTGACCACACTCGACCAGCTCCGTTGGACGAGCCACATTGTTCGCATGCCTGACACAAGACTCCAAAAGCAAGCGCTCTACTCGGAACTTCGACACGGCAAGCAAGCCCCAGGTGAGCAGGGGAAACTTTTCAAGGACCCTCAAAGCCACTTCATAAAATGCAACATCCCCACCAACACCTGGGAGTCCCTGGATAAAGACCACCCTCAGTGGAGGAAGAGCATCTGGAGGGTGCTGAGCACCTCGAGTCTCATCGCCGAGAGCATGCAGAACACATGCACAGACAGCGGAAGGAGCGTGTGGCAAACCAGTCCCACCCACCCTTTCCTTCAACCACTGTCTGTCCAACCTGTGACAGAGACTGTAATTCCCGTATTGGACGGTTCAGTCACATGAGAACTCACTTTTAGAGTGGAAGCAAGTCTTCCTCGATTTCGAGGGATTGCCTATGATGATGATGAATTGCTGTAATCACCGTTAATAACCCCGTTTATTTCTGTTACACACTGAGTTTACAGACTCTTTGGCTTCTCCTGCCCTTTGCGGGACACTTGTTCCGGGTGTAACTTTACAAACTGGGTGAGTTCGCAGCCCCTTATTCTAAGATTATGCCCCTTAGTTCTAGTCTCCCCTATCAGTGGAAACATTCTCCTTGTCAAGCCCCCTCATAATCTTATACATTTTGATCAGATCACCACCTATTCTTCTGAATTCCAATGAGTCGAGGCCTCATCTACACAACCTTTCCTCATAAGTCAACCCCCTCATCTCCAGAATCAACCGAGTGAACCTTCTCTCAACTGCCTCCAGAGCAAGTATATCCTTTCGTAAATATGGAAAACAAAACTGCACGCAGTATTCCAGGTGTGACCTCACCAATACCCTGTATAACTGTAGCAAGATTTCCCTGCTTTTATACTCCATCCCTTTTGCAATAAAGGCCAAGATTACATTGGCCTTCCTGATCACTTGCTGGTGATCTAGTTTGCTAGATATGAAGGCCAGCTTAACATTAGTCTTATTTGATTATTTTCTGTACCTGACCATGACATTAACATAAAAACATGTTGACTCTGTCGAATCATGTTATAATTTTCAAAGTGCCCTGACACCACTTCCTTAACAATGGATTACAGCATTTTCCCGATGACTGATGTCAGACTAACTGTCCTGTAGTTCCCGGTTTTCTCTCTCCCTCGTTTCTTGACTAGCGATGTTACATTTTCTACCTTGCGATCCGCTGGGACTGTTGTCGAATCTGGACATCGTGGTGCAAAGGTTACGGGTCTAATTCCCGATCAGGAGGCTGCGTGTTCAAATCATTTATTTTAGCTGTTGTTCTTCCGGAATTGATATTGTGTTTGCTGTTTCACAATAACCAGACCCTTGCTCTAAAACCTGTCTCACTGTTTCCCCAGGGGCACATTCATGTTACCATAAACATTCTGAATCAGATGCCTGATGTACAGTGTGTAAAATGGGATATGGTTTAACAGTTAACATGCAAAGCACAGAACCAATTATTCAATTATCGACTTTCCCTCAGTTAACATTACTTTCACAGTGCAAAACAAGCTGATCAGTTAATTAATAAAGTTTGCCCGAGAAAGCGACATAAAATTTAACGATAATGATTCGCCCAACATGGGGCTCAAACCCACAATAGTGAGATTAAGAGTCTCATGCTGTATCTATTGAGCTCGCCAGGATTATGTAAATCACACATCCCTGTCGGTGATTGCAGCCAGGCGCCTGTTGGTTTCGCCCCATTTCCTAGTGTTTCCCGATCCTGTCTGTCTCTCTGGCTCTGTTTAATCTGTGTGTGGCCACCTCCAGTTTGATTTTGAACAAATACCTGTGTTTGTGTATTCAGTAAAAACAGAAAATGCTGGAAACACTCAGCAGGTCGGGCAGTATCTGTGGAGGTGGGGAAGTGGGAATAATCGATGGGTTTGTTTGCGGCTTTGATCTGTTGCTGGGAAGTGAGGCAGCGCTGCAGGATGCTTTTTTCGAGGTGTAGCAGAGGTTTCCATCGTGTAACGATTATCACCTTCGCTGCACATGTGAAATATCCTCGGTTTGAGCATGGACAGAAACATTATTTTGGAGAATATTTTTCTGCGGAATACATTTTTTAAAAGTAGCCCGAGGTTCCTTTTATCATGAGCGATGAACAACTTAACTCACTCTCCTAAAATACAGTGTGTGTAAAATCAGACAGGGGATAAAACTTATTCAATGATTAAAGTTCCTTAACTCAGTAAAGTTCAGTTATTTAAGTTTCCATCAATTCATTGCATAAACATAATTGAGGTGTGTGAGAGGATTAATAATGGGCTTTAATCGTTAATGAGCCCATTACTTTATGTTATTGACCCAGGTTACACACTCTCTTGCTTCTGAAAGAGTTGAGATGCGTGTGGGGTGATTGGGGCAGATCTTTCCCCACATTACAAGGCTCCATCGGTACTTCATTGACTTTAAATCACTTGAGGATATCCTGAGTTGTTGAAAGGCCACGTAAAAATGCAAGTCATTCTTTGCAAAGTTCTAAACGCAATTTCAAACTTCGCCGGCAAATGGAGGCTCATCAAGAATTTGTTCTGACACACGACAAAGTCCTTAAAACTGGGATTCAGCAGTTCAGCTGCTCGCTTAACATTTCCGTCTGACCTGGTGCTGCAAGTGGAGATGTGTCCGCAGTGTAGCGTTTAACACGTTCACCTTACACACGGGAAAGCTCACCGGGTGGAAATATTTTGTTGGAACTTTCTCCTCAAGCTTTTTCAGGGGAGAAATTGTTCTCCAGTGAAAGGACATAAGATCATAAGAACGTAAGAATTAGGAACAGGAGTCTGCCATTCTGCCCATTTTAATGTTTTCAAAGTGATTTCACCCGGGGACCTTTGGTGTGTTTGGGGAACACGATAACCGGTACACTACAGACACACAGTGGTAGATGTTGTCTTAGGAACATAACCAGAGCTCTAACCAACACAGCTGGCCGATACTTCAGGAGCTGGTTTTACGAGAATAGAATGACGGTGCTACATTTAGGAAGGCTGTGAGAGTGGCCGGAATTCATCTCGTATTTCCCAGACTTTACACACAGGAACTTGGGAACAGGAGGAGGCCATTTGGCAGCGAGTGGTTGGGATCCAGAATGCGCTGCCTGAAAGGGTGGCGGAGGCAGAATTAATCTTATCTTTCAAAATGGATTTGGATAAGTATCTGAAGGTACAATATCTCAGAGGTGCGGGTAAAAGTCGGAGGAGTGGGACTAGCTGAGAGTCGGCACGGGCTCGACAGGCCGAACAGACTACTTCCGTGCTGTAACCATTCCATGATTCTATATTATGTTTATACTTGCTGTGGATGAACAATCGGAGGCGAGCTTAGTCTCCTGGTAAAAACGCTGATGCTGTCTGGCCAGCTGAGATTTCCAGCATTTTCTGTTTTTATTTGCTATTTATTCTCCTGGCAAAAGGGTTCCCTTATTCCTTAATTGCTCTTTATTTCACTTCAATAAATAGATAACTTTCAGTGAGAGAAAACGGATCCACCGGGGACCTTTCGCGTGTGAGTCCAACGTGATATCCGTTACACTGCAGCCCATCAAAGGGCGAGAAACCACTGAATATAAAGGATGAGCTCACAAATATCAGGGGCAGTGCAGTCTGGTCAACGTCAAACTCTCCTTTCTTATCCAGCAGAGGCATGAACGGGAGTCAGACGCCACAAATTTTAATTAAAGACACAAATACAAGTTACACTTCCAAATCTTTTCACTGTAAAATTCTTTCACTTTATTTCAAATCATACTGTTGTAAGGGATGGTTTGCAGGGGGTCAGCTTTCCCTTCTGACCTTATATGAGCGGTTCCGAATCGCTCCCACACGCTTGGTTCTCGACCCTGGAATTATGAAGGGACTGTGACAGACTTGGACAGACAATCGGTTTCAAGGTAGGAAGCAGGTATGGCTTTATTGTGTTTAAAAAGAAGTAAAAGGCACACCTTTAATAACACACACAGACCAGTACACACTGAGGGGTACAACACATTGAATAAATTGTCAAATTACAGCCTGTGGGGAAAAGAATACAGCTTAAACTCTAAATGGGGCAAAAAGGAGAATGCAGATACATTTACACAAGTTATCCCAGCCTCCCCCCTCCCAATCCCCCCAACTAACGAAGTTATAGCTCTGGGGGGGTTCAAGGGCTATGCTCACCAATCCCCTTTTTGACAGTTCCAACTCCAGGGTTCGCCTTCGTTGTCCCTGGGGTTCGCCTTAGTTGTCCACGTTCTGTAGTCTGTACCCCTTGGTAGCGTAGGACCAGCTTGTAGAGTGGAAAAATCTTCGGTTTTGTCGGGTTAGTTCCGGTTGACTGTTGGGTTGGTCGCAATGGCCCGCAACTTTCCAATAGTTGTTTTGACAGCCTGTTTGCTGTTGTGGTGCTGTCCTTCTGGGTTTTAGAGGTTCCTTTCGCTGATGTTTCGGGATCCCACTGTTCGATACTGGTGTAGAACTTATGCAACGAGACTGCTGACTTAATAGTGTCTCTTGAAGCACACCTAACTGCCAGAACAAACTTCAATTATACTAAAAATGGCTTCTTTATCTTCCATCAAATCTAGCTCAGTTCTTTGTTTCTATTTTTCAGCAAGCTAACTGAAACTTGATTAAGTGGTTTTAATCTGGTGTTAATAGGCTTTTCGAAGTTGGTGAGCTCTCCATTGTGCTAGTCTGGCCTGAGCCAAATATTTCTATGCCTGTTGAAAAGGTGTTGGAATATGTCTGTGACATTTGGGTCCTCCGGGTGCAATGATAAATGTTTCTTCCATCGTTGATTGTTTAAATGCTAATGTTTTCAAGGGGCAAGTTTCGAGGGTATATAGTTCCCAGACAATTGGATTAGTTCCAATGTCCAAACTGGCCCTTTAGATATTGACCCCACCCCTTTTCTTGCAGACCCAACATACACCTTTTAAAAATCCCAAATTCGATTCAAGTTCGTAGTTTCTTCCATGTGCACTTTAGGATTTCAAACTTTCTGGTAGATAGTTCCAAATTAAATTCCCTTTCCTATGAGTCAACTGGGGTGTGGGGGGGGGGGTCTCCATGAATGCACCCCCTTTTATGCCCTGCAGGCCTCGTCTGCCCCTTTAAAATTCATTTGCGTCCCAAAGTTTTCCTTCCATTTTAAAAGTCCAGAAAGGGATTCTTCTCCTCTGCAGGGGAAAGGTACCTGGAATCTATGTGAGATATTGGTAAATTCTACACTGTGTTGAATCTGAAAATGAGCAACATGGGATTTTATCTTCACCACTGATTTCCTGCATTGTTTCACATTGCAACATTAAGTTGTGAAAATACTGGCAAAACTGAACCCCTGATTATTTCACGTCGGGGTCACATTGCTTTTGGATAATTCCAGAATTAATATTTTCTTTGCTGTTTAGCAATAACCAGACCCTTGCTCCAAGGTCTGTCTCACTGTTTCCCCGGTGTCAGGCAGAGATACGCCTGCTGCCCTCATTTATTTCATGTGACATGACACAAAAGTTCAAAATCAACCTGTGGATGGTCAGATATAGCACTAAATAGTCAGGATGGCCGAGCGGTCTCAGGTGCTGTGTTCCGTTTGCAGTTTTTCTGGAAGCGTGGGTTCAAATCCCACTTCTTCATTATAGTCATTGAGCAAAACCCATTTGCTTGGCACCACGACCAGCTCCTTAAAAGTAGGATTCAGCAGTTCACCTGCTCGCTTCATATTTCCGTCTGACCTGGTGCTGAAAGTGGAGATGTATCCGCAGTGTAGCGGTTAACACGTTCGCCTCACACGCGAAAGCTCACCGGGTGGGAAATTTTCTGGAGCTTTCTCCTCATACATGCTCAGGGCCGAGATTGTTCTCCTGTGGAAGGTCATAAGATCATCAACATGTAAGGATTAGGAGCAGGTAAAAATACATCTCCTCATCCGACATCCCCTGTCCCGGATTTTTCCTTTTACCAATTATCTTATGTCTGTATCCTCTGGTTACCGACACTCTTGCCCGTGGAAACAGTTTCCCCATAATTCTGAAAACCTCTATTAAATCTTCCCTTGCCTGTGATTACTGGGGTTCAATGTGGGAAAGGGTCAGTTCATCCACTTTGCACCGAAGAATGATCGACCAATGCATGATCTAAAAACATTATGTTCGAGAAGATTTTTTCTATGAAATAGTTGGTCCTGTTAATTTTAACAAAAGTTGCACTGGGTTCCTGGAGTCATAAGTGATATGTGCTTACATTACAGTATAAATGCACACGATGCCCATGCTTGAGAGAAGGTCAGTCTGTGACCTGTCCTTTATTCCTTTGCATTGAAGTGATGGAAGTAGGTGGAGCTTCCCCTTTTATACCTGAAGGTCCAGGTTCGGAATGTCTCCCACAAGTTCACCACCTAGTGGTCATTATGCTCACAGTGCACAACTTGTCAGACTTTTCATGGGTTACACCTTTTAAAAATTCCAAATTCGATTAAAGTTCGTAGTTTCTTCCATGTGCACTTTAGGATTTCAAACTTTCTGGTAGATAGTTCCAAATTAAATTCCCTTTCCTATGAGTCCAAACACTGGGGGTAGGGGGGAGGGGGGTCTCCATGAATGCACCTCCTTTTAGCCCCTGCAGGCCTCGTCTGCCCCTTTAAAATTCATTTGTGTCCCAAAGTTTTCCTTCCATTTTAAAAGTCCAGAAACGGATTCTTCTCCTCTGCAGGGGAAAGGTACCTGGAATCTTTGCGAGATATTGGTAAATTCTACATTCCCCGCTGTGATACCATATCACTTATGGTATCATTCTTCGAGCTGAGCAAAGTTCCTGACTCCCAAGAGATAATCCTCCTATCTAGGAGCATCTGAGTTGGTGTGTGGTGGGTTGGGAGTGTTAGAGGAGACCCTCCCGTGAAGATCAAGGATCTTTTCATTGCCCAATGTGTGGCTTGGAGGTGTCTCTCACAGTTGGAGTACCCCTTCTCTACATCTGTGAGGATCCTGCAGGAGTAAACCACCAGCCTCAGCTGGCCGTGCCACTCTTGAAACAGCACTGAGCTCAAACTGTCCCCGCTGGCTGCCACCTCTAGGAAAAACTCCTTTCCTACATCTAACCCTCCTAAGGCTGGCGCGGTCTGCAAGTCCTTCTTGAGCTGATTAAATGTTGCCTCGCAACCCTCATCCCAGTCCCACTCTACCCCCTTGTGTAGGAGCCTGAGCAGAGGGGCTGCGGTGGCTGCATAATCCTCAATGAAGTCTCTGCAGTGCCCAGTGAGCCCTAGAAAGGATCTTACCCCTGTCACTGTGTTGGGGGCTGGTAACTCCTGTACTGACTCCCTTCTAGCCTTGTCTGTGGCCCGTTCCCCAGCGCGCACAGTCAGCCCCAGGAATTTGACTTCCTTCTGGCCGATCTGTGCCTTATTCGGGTTTACTTTAAACCCTTCTTCTTTTAGCAGCTCCAGCAGCTCAGCCAGCAGTGGGCCATGATCCTCCCCCTGATCGGTAAACAGGAGCAGGTCATCCACATACTACACCAACTGCTGGGGTCTGCTAAAGCCCTTTAAACAGTTCGCCATGCATTGGTGTAAAATGCTGCGGCTGTTGTGGAAGCCCTGGGGAAGACAGTTCCACGTGTATTGTTGGCCCTTAAAGGTAAAGGCGAATTTGTACTGGTCCTCCCGTTTTAAAGGAATGGACCAGAACCCATTTGAAATATCCAGCACCGTGAAAGTGGTCGCGGATGCTGGAATACTCCCGATGAGATCCGCTATGGCTGCTACAGTGAGTGCACAGGCAGGGATATTCTTATTTAGTACTCGATATTTCACGGTGGCCCTCCATGAGTTGTCCGGTTTCTTAACCGGCCACAGTGGAGAGTTCACATGGGTAGCTATCGGTCTTAACACCCCTTGCTCTACCAGTGATCCCAGCGCCGTTGTCAGGTCTGCCTCTGCCTCCCTGGGGAAGTTATATTGCTTTTGTGATCGGGTCATGGGGTCCCCTACTATACTAACTTCCACCCCCGTTACCCTGCCACAGTCATGTTTGTGGGTGACAAATGTTGCAAGGTGTGCCCGTACATATGCCTGGTACTCCACTGGGGTGTTACTGACCAGTAATTCCAAGTCGTAACCCTCCTTTGGCTTCACGGTACACAATGTTACCTTGGCCACTTTTTCTGGGATCACCGCCACCTCACCTTCCCTGTCAGTCACTATGGCTCCCCATAGACAGTGGTTCCTGAGATCCACTTGGATCTAGTGGCCAAAGATAAAATCAGCACCTAGGATCCATTTTCCCTTCTGCTCCCATTTCATCAGGACACACTTCCATTTGGTTTTGATTGTCCCCAACTGAATGGTGAGCGGGATGGAAAATGAACCAGTTTGCTCATTGCCTGTGAACCCCACTAGACTGTACGGGACCCCGTTCGATAGAGGTGAGGTAGCTGGGTTATCTGCATTTACAAGGGTGCTGGAAGCACCAGTATCTAGCAGGTAGGTCCCTTTCACTTTCTCCACTTCCTCATAACGCACGGTCTCTTCCAGGCATCGTACTTGAGGGAACACAGGTACACAGGCTGCGCTGGCTCTAATCATGCATCTGGGTGGGTTGGAGCAGAGGGTTTTACCGAACCGGCTACTGCACCGGTTGTGATAGTTACTGCTCCCTCTCCGTTTATGAGTGTCTGTAGAGCGGCTACGAGTGTCTCATATGAGTCGGGTGTTCCTGCCCCGGCCTTACGGGCTGGGGCTGGAGTGGTCCTTCTCTTCGTCTCTTTCCATGGGTTCCTACAGTCCTTCCTCCAGTGCCCACTTTTCCCACACCCAAAACACTCGCCCGCTTTGTGGGGAAGATAACCACCTTCCTGATGCCACTCTCTCTTGCTTTGGCTGCGTTTAATCTCATGGACCCTCCCTTTAGAGGAGGGTTCCTCTGTCCCTCTACTGTTCCGGTAAGCCAGTGTCAACTGTCTGATCACTGGCTCCTCGGCGGTTCTGGGATCTCTTGGATCGAACCAGACCTGGAATTTTGCCTTTGTACCAGGTAAGCTGTTTGCCACCAGGCTGCGGAGCCAGTGAGCCAGCTCGTTCGGGGTCAGGTGGGCCCGGTCAAGAACACCACTACAGGCCCTTTCGTAGACCGGCCACAACCTGTCGGCGAAAGGCTGTGGAGTCTCCCCATAGTGCTGTACTGTCTTCTCCACTCGGGAGAAAGGACTCCCGTCGTTCATACTCATGGCCTCTAGAACCTCCTCCTTAACCGTAGCGTACGTGTTTCGCCCCTTTCTGCTGTCTGCAGAGAGGGAATGGCGCAGCTCGGTGTCTAGTGAGAAGCTTAGCCTGCTCTGAATTATCGCACCCATTAATATCCCTTGTGTGTTCCACTTACAGGAAGTGTACCGAGGGATCCCCCTGTTGGGTGAGCTTACTTAGGTAGCCTATCATAGCCCTCAGCTTTTGGGTGTCGTGGGGAACTACGAAGTTATTTTCTCGGGGTCCTGCTGCCCCATAAGCATCAGGCGGGCCAAACTTCTGCTGCCGGACCGGGTGCATTGGCCCTGGTTCCGGCCCTTCTTGTATTGGCTCGCCCTCTTCCCTCTGCTGCCAAACCGAGTTAAAACTCAGGGCTGCCGGTGTTTGTAATTCGCAATCCTTGCCTGCTCTGCACTCTGGCTGACACCCCTGCTGCCCTGGGCCATTCCTGGGAGCTGCAGGCAGTGACTGAGGGGTTTCTCCTTGCTCAACCAGGTGTTCCTGGGCTAAAACCGGGTTTATCAGGCACACCATGCCTTTAGCTGCTGGCAAGGGCCGTGGTCTCCTGCCTCAAATTCCCTGGTACTGGCGACCTTATAGGCTACCTGAATGTCTCTCATCCTCTCCCCGTACTCTTTAACTTGCTTGGCGAGGCAGGAATTCTCTTCCCGCAACACCGGTTCGCTATTCTTGGCTTCAATAATCTGACACTGCAAAAGGTCCAGTTGGGTTTTGTGCCTTTCTTTAGTGAGCTCTCTACTTTCCTTTAACTGTCCCACCTCAGTCCACATCCTTTCCCCGACTGTGGCCCTTGCGCTGGACCTCTCTTCTGCCTGTCTCAATATTCCCTTTAATTTCTCATTCTCCTCATTTAGACGCCGGATCTGTTGCTGAAGGCAAATGAGCCAAATGGCCTTCTCTATCGACGTTTTATGGTCCTTGCTCTCAGTCCATTGAGCTGCAGCATCTTCTGGACGTTCAGCATACAATAGATCGGGTACCCACTCCTTAGCCACATTTACCCTCTTAAACACATACGAGGAAATCCTCTCTTCCATTTTGCTTCGTTTCCTGAAACCAGTCTATCTCTTCTCACGTCCCTTGTACCAGTGTCCCATCTGGGTCGCCATTATGTAAGGGGTGGTTTGCAGGGGGTCAGCTTTCATTTCTAACCTTATATGAGCGGTTTCGAATCGCTCCCACACCCTTGGTTCTAGAACCTGGAATTATGAAGGGACTGTGACAGACTTGGACAGACAATCGGTTTCAAGGTAGGAAGCAGGTATGGCTTTATTGTGTTTAAAAAGAAGTAAAAGGCACACCTTTAATAACACACACAGACCAATACACACTGAAGGGTACAACACATTGAATAAAGTGTCAAATTACAGCCTGTGGGGAAAATAATACAGCTTAAACTCTAAATGGGGTAAAGAGGAGAATGCAGATAAATTTACACAAGTTATCCCAGCCTCCCCCTCCCAATTCCCCTAACTAACTAAGTTATAGCTCTGAGGGTTCAGGGGCTATGCTGAGCAATCCCTTTAGACAGTTGCCGGTGAATCGCGGTTTCAGGGTTCGCTGCACTTGGCCTTCTAGGCGAGCCGTACCCTGGATGGAGGAGAGGACTTCGGACTGCGTAGTCTTATGTTGGGGTGCGTCCGTTGATGTGGTAAGTTGAATTTTGGATGTATGGGGTAAATATCCACTTTCTTTGGTTAGGAATAGTTTTAGTTGGTCCCTTTTGGTAATTTCTCCCCCGTTGGGTCGTTCAGAAGTAGATTGTAGGGTGGTTGTCAATTTTGTTGCTGACAACCTTCCGTTTCGTGGGCCTCGTGCTCGGTCAGTTCTTGATGAGTTCTTGTAGGTTCCTTCACGACTCCATTTCTTCACTCCGGCTGCTTGTGTCTGTGTCTTTGTTCCAGTCTGTGCTCTGCTTCTCTCCTGTCTTCTGCTAGTTTCTGTGTTCTGCTAGTCTGCGTGCTGCTCCTTGCTGGTCTTGCCTTGTAAAACTGGGGGATAGATATATCCCAAAAAAAGGCTCCGTTATCTCCCATCAAATCTCTTGGGCTCTGTTTACACTGTTCTGTCCATTGATTTTCAAATGTCTCCTTTGTCAGCAGTAACTCGATTAGGATGTGAGAATGCGCTACCAGTGGTTTTGCATTGTTTTAGGATTGTCCAGTTTCTTGACCATGATTTCCATTTTGCTTGATTGGGTAATTCGATTATCTCTTCGAGGGTGCATAGCCTGGGGTCCTTAATGCATGCATTTGGCCCCACCTCCTGTATTTGGTAACTCTTTTTTGCAGCCAAAATGTTGTAGAATCTTAAAATTGATATGCTCCTGATAGAGAATTCAAACAGGCTACATTTAGACAAGTTGAGAAAACACAGACTCTAATGACTATGTGCAGTTCAGCATGTTGCATTAAGTCATCCATCAACTTGACATTTTAGGACCTTGGGTAGCGATCCAATTAAAAGGTTAAAAGACTGTTAATTGAGCCAATAAGGTCAAAGAAGGTGAGTTCTTTTCTGTAAATTGATCCAGGTATAAGTACAGCCATTTTGACCATGTGGTCCCAGAAGAACAAAGACCTGGCTTAAAGCCAAGAACTTGTTACTGCTGTCTGCCAAAAATAAAGAAGTTAAAACTACAATCGGAGGTCGTATTTCATTGGAAATTAAGAGATCTAACAATTTTGGCGTCACGAACACGATCGCTGAGGAAAGAAATTTAATTTTGGACATCGGACTGACATATTGAGGTAAGGACACCTCTTTTTAAAAGTCCTCGGTCAAAAGTCTAAATTTGCCTCTCCTACGCGATTCCGAAAGCCTCCGGTTTGCGAACCCTCCGGTTGTTCGTCGGCTCGAGGTCCCATAGACGTCTAAACTTCGGCGGTGTGTTCGTTAATTAATCACCGACCTATTGATCGGCTGGAAAGCCTACGACTCGAGACCCCAGTAAAGAAATGATGGCAACAGGAGATAAGAGCAAAGAATTGCCTACAACTGTTAAAGGTGGGCAGGCACCACCTGAGGTTTCGATAGATGAAATCCTCGAACAATTGAAAGAATACATAGAGCAACAATTCAACTTATCTAAAACCTGTATTAAGATCGAACAAAAGTACGGAACCTCCAAAGGACAATGGTCCTTGGACGAGATTAAAAGTGTCTGGGGAGAAACGACCCGTATGAAAAATAAAGAATGAACTAGATGGTCCCTAGCGGTTATGGGCCAGATTCGAAAGCGGAACGAAATTATAATGCGTTCCCAACATGATCGAGAACTGACCAGTACAAAGGATCAATTGCAAGCAGTTTGTGCACAGCTGCGACAGAAAAAGCTTGAACTTGAAAAGCTGGAAGTGGAAGTTAAAGATCTTAAAGGTGAAATTAAAGAATGGAAAAAGTCATTAGGTCAAGAGACAGTAATAGGAAAAGGAAAATGTATTGATCAATTCCCAGGGTACCCATGTTTGGATAAATTAAAAGAGCAAACCCGAAGACACGGCCGAGGAACGGATACGAATTCTGAATCCTTCGACGATACAGGGTCGGAGGATGAAGAATTAGGGGTGCGCTTTGCCCCGTTTAAAAAAAGACGAGTCGTAGTCAAATCAGAAGAGACTGCGGATGAGAGCGGAACCAAAAAAACAAAGAAAAGGATGTACGAAGAATACTTAGTTCATGATCCGGCAGGCCCAGAGAAAATTGATAAATGGTCCAAGGAATTGCCCAATCCAAAGAAAGGGGGAGTACAAACGTGGGACCAATTGGACCGCTTAAGAAATATATATCAACTTCATCCCTGGGACGGAGTGCAAATTCTGACCATAATGGTGCCAAAAACACAGGGAAGAAAATTGCACGACAAGGTAGAAGAAGCTTTGGGGCAGAATGATCAAGAATTAGATGCAGGATGCGAGGCGATTAAACACTGGCTGCAAGCCTTCAGTCCAGCTAAGACAGACTGGGGAAAAATTGCAGCCTGCCAACAGAAAGGAACAGAGGATGTCCTGGAGTATGACGAGCGGTTTAGATGCACGTGGCTAGAACATTTGGGTATGAATAACATGGATGAGGAAATGGATGAACCCTTTTGGACCCCTGAAAGCAGCTTTCGTGGCAGGTCTAAAGCCAGAACTGTCAAAAATGCTGAAGTTGTGTTACCGGACTGGGAAGGTAGAGGAACTACCTTTGAAGCATTGGTGGATCGATGCAACCAATTAGATGGGGATATGGGAGCTAAAGTCCGAGCTGTACAGGCTATGGGATGGAAAACCCAGGATTCCGATAAACAGTTAGTAGGAAAATTACCCGGAAAGTGTCATTATTGTGGGAAAGAAGGTCACTGGGTCAAGACGTGCAGGGCCAAAGAGAAAGGTCGTGGCTGGGGAAGAGGACGCATCCAGCGATACAATTCAGCCAACAAGCCAGGCTTGTCACAAGATAACGACCTCATAGAAGCATTTAAGCGACTGACAATACAACAACAGAAGGAGTTACTTGGGATAGCAAAAAATTATTAGATCCCACCCTGGCCCCCCTCCTCGCACTAATACAACAAAGGGGTGATGGGCTATATATAACTGTGAGGGTGGGTGATAAGGATGTGGACTGTCTTTTAGACACAGGGGCGGAATTAACATGCTTATCCCTACAATACTTTTTGCCGTTGGATGGTAGGGCACGTACAGCCGATGGAGTTGGGGGTCATAAAATGGAAATTAAAAGGACAACACCGGTACTTATCGGGCTGGGTCCACATGAACTAACCACGCCGGTCTGGATAGGCCCAGTAGATCAACCCCTTTTGGGCATGGACTTTCTAATCCAAGTAGATTCATCGTTGCATTTCGAGGATGGTCGGGTGACATTGTCAATTAGAACTTTGAAGAAAGAAGAATTGAAAGAACACCCGATATGGGCTAAAGATAAGAATGATTGTGGCCTACTCCAGATGGAGCCTGCGTCATTAACAGGGACCAAGCCTCCATGCACTAAACAGTATACCATCAGTCCAACTGCCATCGCGGGAATCTTACCGGTTATTCAGCAATTGGAGAAACAAGGGGTGCTTATTAAAACGCATAGCTCCTCCAATCGCCCCGGGTGGCCGGTACAGAAATCTAATGAGACTTGGCGTTTGACTGTCGATTATAGGAAAGCTAACCAGTGTATTGATCAAAAAGCTCCTTTGGTCGCAGATCCCTCCACCATTTTTAATGCCCTCAAACCGGAACATAAATGTTTCTCGGTTATAGATATGGCCAACCGATTTTGCTCGGCGCCTCTGGCACCGGAGATTCGACAGTGGTTTACTTTCACGGTCCAAGGACAACAGTATACTTGGACCCGGTTACCGCAGGGTTTCCACAACAGCCCTACGGTATTCCACATGGCTTTACAAAGCCATTTGCGAGAATTATCTCCCCTGTCATCCACAGTCATCCAATATGTAGACGATATCCTGCTAGCTTCAATCACGGAAGAACGGCATGAACAAGATTTACGAGCTTTGCTGGATCACCTTCGGCTGAAAGGACATAAAGCCAGCATCAACAAAGCACAAATATCCCAAGAAGAGGTTGTATACCTGGGAGAAAAAATTTCACAAGGAAAGAGAGAACTTACCCAGGATAGAACTGCAGCCATTCGGGCTGCTAAAAAACCCACCACTATTCAGGAACTAAGGTCTTTTTTGGGATTGTGTAACTTTAACAGAAATTGGATTGACTCCTTCACACAGCTTGCTCAGCCACTGAATGATATTTTAAAGGGGAAACGTGCCTCTAAAGAAGCCATCACCCTCACAAAAGAACAGCAAGAGGCCTTCCTGAGTTTGAAAAAGGCTTTGTGCTCGGCACCGGCTCTGGGAATCCCCGACAGTGGTAAGCCATTTACCCTGTTTGTCCAAGCGAAAGAAGAATATATGACAGCCATACTGACACAAAAACATGGGGATCAGCAAAGACCTATTGGCTATTATTTGGCAAAACTGGATGCGGTAGCCCTCGGATGGGGATGTTGCCTAAGGGCCATGGAAGCTACATGTCGAGCAGTAATGACCACTGCGGGTCGAGTCCTCGACCAAAAGCTGATTTTCAAATGTCCCCACACCGTACACGATTTGCTGTCTATGAATAGAATGTCTCAGGTGACAGCAGCAAGATGGACCCACTGGACAGCAGTTTTGGAAGCTCCTAATCTCCATATCGTCCGGGCCAGCCTGGTTAATCCCGCATCTATGCTCCCGATGTCAGAATCGAGGGAGCAAGAGGGGGGAGAATGTGAAGAGCATGACTGCGTGGAGATTTTAAAAGAAGCAGAAGAAGCAGCCTTAGCAGCAGAGGAGCCTCTGCACAACCCAGACCTCATCCTGTTTACAGATGGTTACTCCTTTGTTGAGAATGGTACCAGAAAAGCAGGATGGGCAGTTACAATCTTATATGAGGTAGTGGCAAAAGGATGTTTACCCTCAGGAACGTCAGCACAACAGGCCGAGTTACGGGCCCTGTCAGAGGCATGTCGAATAGCAGAAGGACAGACAGCTAATGTCTACACAGAAAGGCATTATGCTTTTGGAGTCGCTCACGACTTTGGTATGTTCTGGCGGAAAAGAGGATTCATCACTGCTGCTGGTACACCTATCCGAAATAGAAACGAAGTCCGAGACTTACTGGAGGCCATACAATTACCTCAGGAAGTGTCCATCCTGAAGTGTAAGGCCTATACCAAGGAAAATACCACAGAAGCACAGGGAAATGCCCTAGCCGACCAGGCAGCTAAAGATGCCGCCTCACAGGGCGTTCCTCCAGAAGAACCAACACAGATGTGCAGATTGAAAGCACTCAGGACTCTGACACGAGACCGTCAAACAATGCAAGGCAAGTGCCCCCGAGAGGAAAAATGGACATGGATTGAGCAGGAATTAAGCTCTGCGAAGATGGTGTCTGGAGACAAAGAGTTACCGACGAGCCAGTCGTGCCACAGGCGCTTATGCCTTTTTTAGCCCAACAGATCCACTCGTGGGGACACTTGGCCTCACAACAGATGATGGCATGGTTCCAGAAAAGCTGGTGGGGTCGGGGATTTAAAAAACATGCCCAGCTGGTAACAGACCGCTCTTTGGTCTGCCAGAAAAATAATTCTGTCCCATCACAGTAATGCCCCAACTGAGGCCCCCTGCCCCTGTCAGACCATTCCAGCATCTGCAGGTTGATTATGTATCTCTTCCTTCATGCCAAGGATACACTAACATTCTTGTCATGGTCGACAGATTCTCTAGATGGGTAGAAGCTGTCCCAACTAAAAGAGCCACGGCCAATCACACTGCAAAGGTCTTGTGTAAGGATTACATTCCCCGATGGGGAATCCCGAGTAGCATTGACTCAGATCAGGGAACACACTTCACAGGTGCTGTCTGCCAAGAAGTCTGTAGGTTACTGAACATTACGTGGGATTTACACTGTCCTTATCATTCACAATCATCAGGACAAGTAGAATGAATGAATCGAACTCTGAAACAACGGCTTGCCAAATATCACCAAGAAGGAACACCATGGCCCCAGGCACTATCAATAGTGCTATGTAGCATTAGGGCAACCCAAACAGAACTACAGGTCTCAGCCCATTTGAAGTTATAACAGGAAGACCCATGTCGCTGCCAGGAACTATTGATTTACGGAAAGCTGATGTTCACTTAATGAGTGACACTTTGTTATCATACTGTCAAAACTTAACCAATGCTATTAGTCCTGTTTCCCGACAGGTTTTGGCAGCTTGGGGTAATCCACCCGAAGGAGGACACGACATCATCCCGGGAGTCTGGGTGTATGTGAAAAAGTTGCATAAAGAACCTTTGGGTGTCAAGTGGGAGGGACCTTATCAAGTGTTATTGACCACCCAGGCAGCTGTTAAAGTCCAAGGAAAGAAAGCCTGCATCCACGCTTCACACGTTAAACGAGCACCCATAACTGAAGCTGAAATCTAAAAAGGACAAGTACTTTTTGCGAAAATGTATAAGTTTACTGTATTATTGATTGTAGGTATTCCAGGCATAGGCCTACTTCTTACTAGCCGACCTTCTGCACCAAAGGGAAAGAGTAGGGTAGCAAGGGAATTACATGTAAATACCTTTTTATATATGTCATACATTTATGCCAAACAAGGTAACATTTCTAGTTGTTGGGTGTTTGTGCATATTCCTATTCACTCAAAGGGAGGGATTCCCTTGAGGCCAGTTCCATTGAATATCTCGGAAATGGCTGAGTGGATAATTAATCAAAATAAAACAGGCAATGCGTTTCAGGATACGAAAAACTGGGCACGTAAATGGAAGTCAGCAGGTTACAATCTGACTACCTTTGAAGGGGGATACCGACCGTGCTACAATAATTCCAAACGGCCCCAATTTTTTGTTATCTCAAATACAACGGGAATAGGAAGACCGGGGGAATCCGTCTGTCTGATTAGAAACATCAAAGGAGGCCAAAATATGGGGTATAGTAAGTGCTCCCGGAATTATAACATAATCAAGCCACGGAACCGTCCAAACTGGGCTGATGTGGGAATTTTTAACATAACCGGGATTCTGAATAAAACAGATGGAAAAGCTTGGACAGGCCCCGGAGTGTTGCTGACAAAGAAACAGCTAACATTCATTGCATATAATGGCACCTATTGGGTGTGTGGCCACAAGGCCTACGCTTGGCTGCCCCAGAATTGGATGGGATCCTGCTATTTAGCCTACATTGTGCCTTATATGTATCATATAAAGTCACTGTCGGAACATTTACACCGTCCTAAGAGAGCTATCACAGAAACAGAGAGGTTCTTTGCCATTCTGATCCCTGGGTATGGGACCGCCAAACTGCCATGGGAATCCATTAACATGGCATCCGTTGTGGAACGAGTAGCCAATGATACCTCAGAGGCCCTAGTTAAAATCAATGCAGAAATGGTAGCAATCCGCACAGTAGCCCTACAGAATAGACTGGCCCTTGATTACAACCTGGCTGAAAAGGGAGGTACTTGCACCCTACTCGGAACTGAGTGTTGCACATGTATCGCAGATAGCTCCGAAGAAATTACCCACTTAGCGGAGCATATAAAAAAGGAGGTAGAAAAACTTAAGCAACCCCCATCATTCACTTTGTGGAGCGGAGCCACTGAATGGCTCGGTTCAATAGGAACTTCATTGGTGGAAGTTTTAATTCTATTTGTTGTAACTGTTTTACTTTTATATTGTTTGTTTATGTTGATTAAATGTTGTTGCGACCAGGCGGCTGTAGCTACTGTCCCGCAGGTGAGACACCTTGCAGGTCCCAGCAGACCGTCTGTACGTGGCACAGGGGTATGTTATGCTTGAGGGAAGGTTGTTTACTCGTTGAATTAAGATATTGATTTGGATTAAATTGGAATGAGGTTAATTAACCTACTAAAACCAGACTTCCATTGTGGCCATGATGGAACTCGGGTTGGTGTACATTTGTGTGCAAGCTACTTGTCCGGACATGTGGCGAAACACATCAACAAATTTTAGAAGGATGTATGAAATTATTTTGTAGAATGTTTAACCAGAGATACCTGATGTTTTATGATTCAGTTTGTGAAAGAATCAAAGGGGGGATTGATAGAGAATTCAAACAGGCTGCATTTCGACAAGTGGAGAAAACACAGACTCTAATGACTACATGCAGTTCAGCATGTTGCATTAAGTCATCCATCAACTTGACATTTTAGGACCTTGGGTAGCGAGCCAATTAAAAGGTTAAAAGACTATTAATTGAGCCAATAAGGTCAAAGAAGGTGAGTTCTTTTCTGTAAATTGAACCAGGCACAAGTACAGCCATTTTGATCATGTGGTCCCAGAAGAACAAATACCTGGCTTAAAGCCAAGAACTTGTTACTGCGGTCTGCCAAAAATAAAGAAGTTAAAACGACAATCGGAGTTCATATTTCATTGGAAATTAAGAGATCTAATACTCCTTCCCATAGATGTTTAGGGGATCTCAAGCTTCTGTAATTTAGGTCCATTTTGAATTCCCTTTCCTATGAGTCCAAACACTGGGGGGGGGGGTCTCCATGAATGCAGCCCCTTTTATCCCCCGCAGGCTTCGTCTGCCCCTTTAAACACATTTTAAAAGCCCAGAAAGGGATTCTTCTCCTCTGTAGGGGAAAAGTACCTGGAATCTTTGCGAGATATTGGTAAATTCTACAAGTGCGCCAGACTTAACCACTCGACCACCAGGGAACAGCTTCCATACTTGTCGATATATTCAGATATATTTATAGATGAACCTGAATATCAACGGCGAGCTACCGAGACTTCATGGCGCAACGGTAGCACTTTGAGTGAGAGAAATTGTTCCACAGTGATGTCCATTTCATCTTTTGTTCCCTTTTAAACACTAGAAACTGAGAGAGCGGGAATAAATAGAGAAATAAAAGCACAGGGATATAGGCAAGAGCGAGAGAGAACGGGGAAGCTACTGTCCCCACCCAGAACTAATGCAGAAACCCCTCTGCTGCGCTCGGGGTGGCCACCCACAGCCTGGATACACTAACGTCCCAACAGCTCATTGACTGTCGGAGTGGGACCGTGCGGCGCTTCAGAAGACAGGTCGAAAAGTCAAAGTCACTGATTCCGTCTCAACTGCTCTTCCAACCAAGAATAGCAATATACACAAAATATGTTTTTATAATAGTTACACCTTATCGCCGTGCTAATCAAAAAGTTGGCTCGTTGGTCTAGGGGTATGATTCTCGCTGTAGAGTTGATATTGAAAATTTGAGAGAGGTCCCGGGTTCAAATCCGCGACGAGCTCATACTTTTGCAAAGAAGGACTTACATTTCTGCAGTGCCTTTCAGGAACTCATGATGCCTCAATGCGCTTTACAGAAGTTGAGTTTTGTTTGAAGTGTTGTAGTGTGGGGAAAGATGTGCCCAGATCACCCCACATGAAGCTCACATCTTTACGAAGGAGTTTGGTGCAAATAATTAGGTGCCTCAGGGACTTGGACTTTCTTTGAATGAGTTCTGCTTGTTCCTGCATTCAAGCTTGAAACAGCAACTGGGCTTCCATCTCACGGGAGCAGCGTGTAGCAGTTAGCGAGTCGGTGATGAGGTTTGGGGTTGATGTGCATCACTTTCAATCTTTGAAATTTCAACAAGTGAAGATATGATGAATCCAACTGTCCCTGTAAGAATTTTGTTCGGGTTTAATCACAGGAATATCTGCAGTCAGGAGCTGAAAAGGAATTAAAACCTACGACCGGCTTCGGGACAATTAATATACTTTGTCACAGACATGAAGCTGGAAGGCTGGAAGGTAGATCACACCGGTTGCGGGAGAGCTGGTTGGCGGTGACATGGAAGCGTCTGCAGTATGCGGGACCAGACTGCTTCCACACATCCACAATGAATGTTCCTCCATTTATTTGGGAAAAAGTACAACAGAGAGTGGACAAGTTCCATACCGGTCGGAGCAATCGGAAGCTTTAATTGACTGACACCCTGGTTTGGGATTGTAAAGTCCTGTCCCCTCAGTACAGATTCACACGAGGCATGTCGTGAAGTCAAGGTCACTCTGGACCAGCACTGTTATTTCACAGCTCTGGAATGCTGCATATGCCCTTATTTACCTGTCTCTTGCAAGTGCACCCCTGGTGGTAAGGTATGCTGCTGGTTACAGGTCATATCTTATTACAGTCATGTATAGCTTGTTAGGATACAGTTACATATAATAATGTAAGATACATGACATCACCCTCCCCCAAGGTCTTATTGTCTTTATCGGTTTAGTCTCTCAGGTGGTCTCTGCTCTCGCGTGGAGCGTCTGAGTTGTGGTTCAGTTGTTTGCCTTGGTGTCTGTTTTTCTTTGGGTGTGGTTGCTGGTATCTCGCCTGGGCTGTCTGTTTCGATTGGTGTGATTGTAGTTGACTCATTGGGCTGTCTGTTGGGATTGCCCTTTCCTCAGGTTGTTCCCTCTATCTGTCCACCAGGTGTGGTGCGAGTTCCACATTGTAGTCTAACTCTGGTTCAGCAGTGTTGTTGGTAAATCTGCTTTTGACTTGGTCTACATGCCTCCGGCAGGTTTTGCCATTGTCCATTTGTACTATCAGTAGCCTGTTTCCTTCCTTGCCAATTACTGTCCCTGCATGCCATTTGGGACCCCTGCCATAGTTTAGTACAAACACTTTGTCCTCTATCACATTCCATCTCCGCCTCGAATTTCTGTCATGGTACTCAGTCAGCTTACGGCACTTTGCCTCAACGATTTCGTGCATGTCTGGGAGGATGAATGAGAGCCTTTTTTTTAAAGTCCTTTTCATCAACATTTGCGCGGGGGGGATCCCAGTCAATGAGTGCGGGCGAGATCTGTATGCCAGCAGCAATCGTGACAGGCGACCCTGCAGCGTGGGTCCTTAGATTTTAACCATGCCTTGTTTAATGATTTGCACTGCTCTCTCCGCCTGGCCGTTGGAGGCCGGCTTGAACGGTGTCACCTTGACCTGATTTATGTTGTGGTCAATTAAAAAAGTCTTGGAATTCTGCGCTGGTGAAGCACGGACCATTGTCACTGAGCAATATGGCAGGGATTCCGTGCGTTGCAAACATGTTTTCGAGGCTCTCCACAGTGGTGGACATTGTGCTCGAGTTTACAATGCTGCATTCGATCCATTTTGAAAATGCATCTTAAACTACGAGGAACATTTTGCCCATGAATGGGCCCACATAGTCTACGTGCACTCGCGACCACGGTTTGGTAGGCCAGGACCAGGGGCTCAGTGGCGCCTCCATGGAGCATTGCTGAGTTGGGCACAAATGGTGCACCTTCGGACGCAGAGCTCCAAGTCCGCTTCAATACCAGGCCACCAGACATGGGATCTGTCGATGGCCTTCATGAGAACGATCCACAGGTGCTCGCGGTGCAGCTCCAGGACAAATGCCTCTCTGCCTCGCAGAGGCATGACTACTCGGCTGCCCCACATTACGCAGTCTGCTTGTAGTGATAGCTCATGCTTGCGCCTGTGAAAGGGTTTTAATTCCTCGGGGAAGGCATCGCGAGCCTCTGCCCAGTCACCGGTTGGGGCACAACTTTATACTAAGGATAACGTAGGGTCACTGGCCGTCCAGGCTCTGATTTGGCGAGCCATCATGGGCGAACCTGTGGACTCAAAGGCATTGATTTCCATGACTATCTCACAGTCCTGTTCGTCAGACCCTTCCGTGGTCGCCAGGGGTAGCCTGCTGAGCGCGTCGGCACAGTTATCTGTGCCTGGTCTGTGCCTTATGGTATCGTCGTAGGACGCCAGCATGAGTGCCCACCATTGAATTCGCGCCGAGGCGTTGGTGTTTTTTGCCTTGCTCTCGGATAGGAGGAACGTGAGGGGCTTGTGGTCGGTTTCTAACGCGAACTTGGCCCCGAAAAGGTATTGGTGCATCTTTTTGACACCGTACACGCACGCGAGCGCCTCCTTCTCTACCATTCCGTACCTGCGCTCCACCTGCGAAAGTGACCTGGAGGCGTAAGCTATGGGTTGTAATTTGCCCGCACTATTGACATGTTGCAAAACGCACCCGACCCCATACGCTAACGCATCGCATGTGAGAACTACCTTTTTACCTGGGACAAAGAAAGTCAAAACACTGTTGGAACACAGAAGGTTGCGTGCCTTATTGAAGGCACGTTCCTGGGCGTCCCCCCAAAACCAATCGCACCCCTTTCTGAGTAGCACGTGGAGAGGCTCCAGCAGCGTGCTTAAGTTCTGCATAAAGTTCCCAAAGTAATTGAGTAGCCCAAGAAAGGCGTGCAGTTCTGAGACATTCCGGGGCCTGGGTGCCAGGTGAATTGCTTCTGTTTTGGACTCTGTTGGGCAGATTCCATCAGCGGCAATCCTTCTCCCCAAAAATTCAACCTCGGGTGTGAGAAACAGGCACTTGGATTTTTCACTCGTAGGCCTACCCGATCCAACCGCTTTAGTACTTCCTCCAAATTACGGAGATAGGAGTCAGTGTCCCTCCCCATGATAAGTATGTCGTCTTGAAATACAACTGTCCCCGGGATAGACTTGAGCAGACTATCCATGTTGTGCTGGAAAATGGCAGCTGCCAACCTGATGCCGAATGGGCATCGATTGTACATGAAAAGGCCTCGATGTGTGTTGATGGTGGTGAGTAGCTTGGATTCCTCGGTCAATTCCTGCATCATATAAGCATGTGTGAGGTCTAGTTTTGAGAAAAGTTTACCTCCAGCCAATGTGGCAAATAAGTCCTCCGCTCTGGGCAGCGGGTACTGGTCCTGTAGGAAGACTCTGTTTATGGTCGATTTGTATTCCCCACAGATTCGAACGGATCCATCAGGCTTCATGACTGGGACGGTGGGACTTGCCCAGTCGATAAATTCCACAGGTGATATAATGCCTTCCCGCAGAAGCCTGTCTAGTTCGTGTTCAATCTTTTCCCTCATCACATAAGGTACAACTCTGGCCTTGTGATGGACCGGTCTAGCCTCCTGTATGATATAGATTTTGACTTTGGCTCCTTTGAAAGTGCCCACACCTGGCTGAAAGAGATGTTCAAATCACTTTATAACTGTTGAGCAGGAGGTCCGTTCCTCTAATGACATGGCATGGACATCATCCCATTTCCAGTTTAGTTTTGTAAGCCAGCTTCTCCCCAGCAATGCTGGGGGGTCTCCGGGGACAATCCACAGGGGAAGTCGGTTCACTGTCCCTTTGTGTGTGACAGAGAGCATGGCGCTGCTGAGGACTGGTACGATTTCTTTGGTATAGGTTCTTCGTGTGGTGTCGAACCTTGTGAGTTTTGGTCTGTCTCTTTTATGCGGCCACAATTGTTCAAATTGTTGAGCGCCCATGAGAGATTGACTCGCTCCCGTATCCAGCTCCATGTTGACAGATATCCCGTTGAGTAGGAACCTCATCATTACAGGAGGCATTCCGACCCATCCGATTTGTATACCAGCCGAGCTGCCTTTTTTTGCACATGCGGGCCAAATGCCCTGTATATTCACAATTTCTGCAAACAGCCTGCTGAAATCAACATCCCCTTGACGAGTGGCCACCCCCACATCTCCAGCACAGATCTGTTCCATTGTTTAAAGAGTTCCCAAAGAATGAGCTGCGTCTGGCTGATCTCTCTTGAGCTTCTCTCAGTTTGTTGTTGATTGCTCGCATTGTGGGTTGATGAGGTGTGAACGGCCATTCCTGTGGCCCTTGATAGCTTCTGCCTGCTGTCGAGAACCTGTTCTCCCGGTTTTGTCTGTGTGTGGGGGTAGCAGCTTGTTTAGTGCTATGAACTTCTTGTTCCAATATTTCGTTAGTTTTCGTATCTGCATTGTAAATCAACCTCGTTTCTTCTTCCCCTACCAAGAATATCTGTGCAACCAGTGCTGCTGCCTCTAAGGTCAGGTTCTTGGTCTCTACGAGCTTTTGGAATATGCCTGCGTGGCCTATTCCTTCAATGAAAAAGTCTCTCAGCATTTCTCTCCTCAGTTCATTGGAGAACTCACATAAACTAGCCAACCTCCGAAGTTCCGCCACGAAGTCGGGTATGCTCTGGCCCACACAGCGGATGTAGATGTAGAACCTGTGTCTGGCCGTGTGTAGGCTGTTTGCTGGCTTCAGGTAGTCTCTTACCAGTGTGCTCAATTCTTCAAACGACTTGCTTGCTGGTTTCTCGGGTGCCAACAGATCCTTCATTAAAGCGTATGTTTTCGAGCCACAGCTGGTCAAGAGATGGGCTCTTCTCTTGTCTGCCTTATCGTCGCCTAACCAGTCTTTGGTTACAAAGCTTTGCTGGAGCCTTTCTATAAAGTCCTCCCAATTGTCTCCCGCATTGTACTTTTCATCTGATCCGTTGTTCGCCATTCTGTGGATTCTGTAATCCCGTAACCCGTCGCCACTGTAAAGTCCTGTCCCCTCAGTACAGATTCACACGAGGCATGCAGTGAAGTCAAGGTCACTCTGGACCTGCACCTTTATTTCACAGATCTGGAATGCTGCACTTGCCTGAGACCTGCCTTTATATACCTGTCTCTTGCAAGTGCACCCCTGGTGGGAAGGTATGCTGATGGTTACAGGTCAAATCTTATGTTTTGCATGTTAGGATACAGTTATATATAATAATGTAAGATACATGACAGGGATGTCTTGCAATGTACATTTAAGTTAGTCTCTGTGGCGCAATGGCTTAGAGCGTTTGCCTGTTAATCGAAAGGTTGGTGGTTCGAGCCTACCCAGAAACAATGCCTTTCACTGTTTTTTCCCCGAGGATTCGGTGCCGCACAGTTCCAGGTTGTCATTGTGCGTTTTGGCTGCACGAATATATTCCGCAAACATTGCCAGCTGTGCTGTTATCCAGTGAGTTCCCACTCCAATACTTTTATGAACATTCAGTTCATGTAAAATGATAACAATTTTTTACATGGATCATGTTCCTCCATTCAGTCCACTAGAAATAAATTACGTTATTGGGTTTAAAGGAACTGGTGGAAATTGTCAGACCTATCGTTATGGCTTTGCTCAGATTCTGAGTTTCAACAGTCAACATTTTGCGAAGGATTACCTCATGGCCAATGCCAAGCACAAAAAGTCTCTCAGCATTCGTTTTGGAATCCGTCAAATTTGCAATGTCCTGCAAGGCGCCTTAATTCGGCGACATAGCTCGCCACTTCCTGGCCCTCCGACCGTTGGCACGTGTAGAACCGATACCTCGCCATCAGATCGCTTTCTTTAGGATTTAGATGCTCGCAGACCAGCGTACACAATTCTTCATAGGATTTAGTTGTTGGTGTCACCAGAGCTTTAAGATTCTGCATGAGGCCATAGGTTGTTGCCCCACAGAAGGTAAGGAGGATCGCCGTTCATTTGGCAGTGTTCACGTGCCCTTCCAGCTCGTTGGCCACGAAGTATTGGTCGAGTATCTCCACAAAGGCTTCGCAATCGTCCACTTCTGAGAACTTCTCCAGGATACCAACTGTTCCTTGCATTTTTGCGTGGTTGTTCATTGTCTCGTCGCCAATTGATATGCTCAGAATAAAGGATGAAACTTAGTATTGTGAACAATGAGTAAGTGTGACCTTAGCTCCTTTGATAAGACTCCAGATGCAGGTACCTCCTGGGTGGCCTGCTTATATACCAGGATGCTGGGATCCCTTGGGACTCCAACAGGTAGGCCCTCTGGTGGTGGTGTGATACAGGTTGCCAAGGGTTAAAACCATAACACAAGGTGTGTACAGAAATCAACCATCAAAAGCCCTGTCATTAACCACAGGGGTTTCCTGCAATTTTCTGATCGCAAAGCGCTTTCAGTCCTTGTCCTTAAAATTGCAGACCTGGAAATTGGGGAGTTTAATGACTTTGAAAAGAGAACATTGTTGTTTGGTGCAGTTCAGGTCAGAGAAATGTTGGTGAAAGGAACTTTATGCAGAAAGAGGGTTTGAGCATTTCAGCTTGTTGCTGAACACTTCTCTCTGGGCTTGAAATAAGAAGCAGTTTCTGTCGTGTCGTGGTTACCACATTTCCCTCACACGTGAAAAGTTCCCGGTTCAAGCCTGGGCAGAAACATTATTTCTCATGCAAATATTTGACTGCAATAAAATTGAAGAAAAGTTGTTGTGTTGCATGAGCAATGAACATTTAAAACCAGTCTCCTCAAATACAGAGTGTGTAAAATCAGATAGGTGATAAAACTTCTTCAAGGAGCAAATTTTCATGAATTTTTGAAGTTCAGTTATTGAAGTTTCAACTGTCTCTATTCGCATTTCATTCATTCTGTGAAACAACACGATCGGTTTACACCAGCAGATCTAAGCTGCATTTGAAACCCGCAAACAACTCATTAATTATTCGCTCTTCCCCAGTTCCAGAGCTCAGAGGGTTATTGTCCATCCCTGGGATACAAGCTACCTCGGATCCGGGCAAAAGCTCCCCGTGCACCGAGCACAGGCTCAGGAAAACCCCGGGGGAGAGGATATCCCGGTCACTGGGCCTTCCAGTAACAGTGAATAAGTGCCCGGTCTGAAATGTTCCAGAGTATTAACTTGCAACTTCAGCATCCAACAGTCAGGATAGCCGAGCGGTCTCAGGCACTGCTTTCATTATTTGATTAAATTATCAACTCTCCGTCAGTTCGCATTTTTTTCATTGTGCCAAAGAAGTTCATGGGTTCATTAATGATGTTTTCCTTTGAAAGCAACATAAAAGTTTAAGGAAAAGTAATCGCCCAAAGTTGGGGCTCTATCCCACGACCCTGCAAGTAAGAGTATCATGCTCTACCGACTGAGCTAGCCGGGCTTTGCAACATTTACCCTGTCAATCCCCTTTAGAATATTGTCCGTTTCAATGAGGTCACCTCTCATTCTTCTAAACTCCGGAGAGTATCGCCATATTCTACACAATCTCTCATCATAGGAAAGTCCACTCAGCCCAGGAATCAATCTGGTGAACCTCTGTTGTACCACCTCCAAGGCAAGTGTATCCTTCCTTAGATAAGGAGACCAAAACTGTGCGCAGTACTCCAGGTGTGGTCTCACCAGGGACCTGTACAATTGTAGCAAGACTTCCTTACTCTTATACTGTGGGCTATATATTAGGTACGATGGGCCGAATATCCTGTTTTCCTGCTGATTTTCCGGTTGTATAAAAAGTTATTAAAATTCAACAGTCGCTCAGCAAATATATTTGTATTTCCTTCAGTGTGCTACACATGTGGGAGCATTATTGATGATTGAAACAATTATTCAGTCTCTCACAGACTTGAATTATTTTTGTCAGCTTGCTCTGTAAAAATGCTTTCCCTGACCAGGAATCAAACCCAGACCACGGCAGTGAAAGCACCGAATCCTAGCCACTAGACTACCAGGGAACACTGCTTGCAGCCTCTGTGATAGCTTTAAATATAGTCAGCTTACAATCACAGCTGAGAATTGTGCGGTGACACGGCGTGTAACTGGATTTGCTGGGAGATGCGTGGAGGCCCCGACCTGCGTGAGAACACCAGCGGCAGGTCGGGGCCATAAAAGGAGCGGTGAGCGGTGGCCTGGGAGCAGCGTGATGGTGTACCACGGCAAGGTACAGCGCGAGCTGGTGCAGGAGGGCGACGGCAGCGAAGAGTGATGTCATCAAAGTCCAGGTTGGTGATTGGAGCGTGGGCAGGTACAGCAGGAGCAGCGAGAGACTGTGGAGGGATGTGATCGGGGCCCAGGGGCGGTGTGAGTTCAGGGCCAGGTGTCCAGGGGCAGCACGGGCCAGCCCACACTGCGATATGTGTGTGCACTGGGTCCGTGCAGCAGAGCTGGTCTCCAGTCGTCTTGGTTAACCCTTGTCACTGGACCAAGACCTCGCTCTGTCAAGTCCGTGTGATGGCTGGGGTGCAACGGCCATCACACGTTAAAAAAATCCACGCACAGGCATCTTCCACCCTTCAACATGCAGTTCGGGACATGGAATATTAGGTCCATCATTAAAACACCTGTGAACTCATCCTTTTTTGGCGAGGAAGCAAGTCATCCTCGCTTCGAGGGACTGCCTGTGATGATGATGAACTGGATTTGCTGCAGTCCGCGGGCAGCTGGTGATGAAAGCGGGCGTGAGAGGGTGAGTGACAGGTGGGCACTGCTTCTGATGCTGTCTGACCCACGGTGGGAGTGGCCGGGGATTTTAAAGCCCTTTCATTGCACCAATGCAGGGTAAATGAAACTGTGTTTCAGGAACCTTCATGTGTACAAACATGGGCACTCTGCACTGTAGACCTCGTGGTGCAACGGTAGTGTGTCTGACTCCAGATCAGAAGGCTGCGTGTTTATATCACGTTGGGGTCACTGTACTTTTCCATATTGTTCATCCGGAATTGAGATTTTCTTTGCTGTGTCACAATTTACTTTCCCACCCATCTTTGTACCATCAGCAAACTTGGCTCCATTACACTGGGTCCCTGTATCCCTGGGATAGGGGAGGGAAGACACACCGGAGAAGTGTGAGCTTGTGGACCGGAGTAGTTGCAGCTGCTGGAGCTGTGCGTTTTATCGGGGAGGGACGGGGGGAGAGCCCGCCGAGCGACCGGAGAAGCTGAGAAGCTGCTGTGCTTTTCATCGGGTTTGACACTGTTTAAAAATGGCAGAGTGCCAAGTTTTCTCTCCCGACTGCCCATGCGGGAAGGCGCCGGCAGTGTTTTCGGCGCAGGCATTTGGCTCCGCCCCCCACTTCACCATCGACACCACGCCAGGACTCCGGGGACTGTACAGAGCGGCCAGGATGGGGCGAGTTTTTCCCCGAGCCGTTTCCAGCGCGCAAAGTCGGTGCGCTTGAAGTCAGTGCGCCGACAAAACTGCTTGGGGAAAATCTAGCCCTTGAAGAGTAAGGAGTACACTAAAGGAAATACAAATATGTTTGCCGAGCAACTGTCAAATTTTAATAACTTTTTATACAACCATCGAATCAGCAAAAAAACAGGGCATTCGGCCCATAGTACCTAATATATAGCCCACAGTACAAGAGTAAGGAAGTCTTGCTACAATTGTACAGGGCCCTGGTGAGACCACACCTGGAGTACTGCGCACTGTTTTGGTCTCCTTATCTGAGGAAGGATATACTTGCCTCGGAGGTGGTACAACAGACGTTCACCAGATTGATTCCTGGGATGAGAGGACTGTCTTAAGTTGAGAGATTGTGTAGAATGGGCCGATACTCTCCGAGTTCAGAAGAATGAGAGGTGATCTCATTGAAACACACAATATTCTGAAGGGGATTGATGGGGTCGATGCTGAGAGGTTGTTTCCCCTGGGCTGGAATGTCTAGAACCAGGGGGCACAATCTCAGGTTAAGGGGTCGGCCATTTAAGACAGAGATGAGGAGGGATTTCTTCACTCAGAGGGATATGAATCTTTGGAATTCTCTGCCCCACAGGCCTGTGGATGCTGAGTCTCTGAATATATTCAAGGCTGCGTTCGATAGATTTTTGGAGTCTCGGGGAATCAAGGGATCGAGAGATCACTGGAGTTTAGACGAATGAGAGGGGATCTCATGGAAACATATAAAATTCTGACGGGACTGGACAGGTCCCGATGTTGGGGAAGTCCAGAACCAGGGGTCAGAGTCCAAGGGATAAGGGGTAGGCCATTTAGGACTGAGATGAGGAGAAACTTCTTCACTCAGAAGTTGTTAAACTGTGGAATTCTCTGCCGCAGAGAGTTGTTGATGCCAGTTCGTTAGATATATTCAAGAGGGAGTTAGATGTGGCCCTTATGGCTAAAGCGATCAAGGGGTATGGAGAGAAAGCAGGAAAGGGGTACTGAGCTGAATGATCAGCCATGATCTTATTGAATGGTGGTGTGGCTCGAAGGGCCGAATGGCCTACTCCTGCACCTATTTTCTATGTTTCTATGTTTCTGTGTCCTGCTACTGCTTCTTTAATAATGGATTCCAACATTTTCCCAACCACAGATGTAAGGCTAACTGGTCAGTAGTTTCCTGCATTTTGTTGCCTCCTTTTTAAAATAGGGGCATTCCATTTGCAGTTTTCCAGTCCTCCCCAGAATCCAGCGAGTGCTGGTCTTCAGATCCCTGAAAGTAGCAGGCCAGGTAGCTAACGTGGTTAAGAAGGAATATGGAATGCTTGCCTTTATTAGCGGAGGCATAGAATACAAGAGATGTGGTCGGTGGGGCAGGTTAGGTCACAGCTGGAGTACTGCGTGCAGTTCTGGTCGCCATATTATAGGAAGGACATGATTGCACTGAAGAGGTTACAGAGGAGATTTACGAGGATGTTGCCGGGAGTGGAGAATCTTAGCCATGAGACAGATTAGATAGGCTGGATTTGTTTTCCATGGAACAGAGCCTGAGGGGAGATCTCATTGAGGTGTATAAAATTATGAGGGGTCGAGATATAGTGGATAGAAAGGGCCTATTTCCCTTAGCAGAGGGGTCAACAACAAGGAGGCATAAAGTTAAAGTAACTGGTCGAAGGTTTAGAGGGGAAATTTCTTCACGCAGAGGGTTGTGGTGGTCTGGAACTCACTGCCTGAAAGGGTGGTAGAGGCAGAAACCCTCATCACATTTAAAAAGTGCTTGGATGTTAAATTACTGATCAGCACAGAGGGAGCTCACTGGTCAGCTCCCCTTTGTTGTGCCAGCTTTGCCAGAGGTTTCTGTAGTGTTGTGGTTTTCATGTTTGTTTTACATGCAAAAAGTGGCCAGTTCAATCCCGGGCAGGAACATTATATTTAAATTTGCTGTGGAGGAACAATCAGAAGCGAGTTTAGTCTCCTGGCAAATGCTTCCTGACCTGCTGAGATTTCCAGCATTTGCTGTTTTTATTTGCTATTTATTCTCCAGGCAAAAGGGCTTCCTTATTCCTTCATCGCTCCTTTTCACTTCAATAAATAGATAACGTATCCACCGGGGACCTTTCGTGTGTGAGGCCAACGTGATATCCGCCACACTGCAGCCCATCAAAGGGCGAGAAACCACTGAATATAATGGATAGCTCACAAATATCAGGGGCAGTGCAGTCTGGTCAACGTCAAACCCTCCTTTCTTATTCAGCAGAGGCATGAACGGGAGTCAGACGCCACAAAGTTTAATTAAAGACACAAATACAAGTAAAAATCTTCAAAAGGACATAAACAGGCTAAGTGAGTGAGCAAACATTTGGCAGATGGAGTACAATGTTGGAAAGTGTGAGGTTATGAACATTGGCAGAAAAAAAATCAAAGAGCAAGTTATTATTTAAGTGGAGAAAGTTTGAAAAGTGCTGCAGTACAGTGGGACCTGTGGTAATTTTGCATGAAACACAAAAGGTTAGTATGCACGTACAGCAAGTGATAAGAACATAACATAAGAAATAGGAGCAGGAGTAGGAGATACGGCCCCTCGAGCCTGCTCCTCCATTTAATACGATCATGGCTGATCCGAACATGGGCTCAGGTCCACTTCTCTGCCTGCTCCCCATAACCCCTTATTTCCTTATCAGTTAAGAAACTGTCTAGCTCTGTCTTAAATTAAATTTATGATCAGGAAAGCAAATGAAATCTTGGCCTTTATTGCAAAGGAGATGGAGTATAAAAGCAGGGAAGTCTTGCTGTAGTTATACAGGGTATTGGTGAGGCCACACCTGAAATACTGCGTGCAGTTTTGGTTTCCATATTTACGAAAGCATATACTTGCTTTGGAGGCAGTTCAGAGAAGGTTCACTAGGTTGATTCCGGAGATGAGGGGGTTGACTTATGTGGAAAGGTTGAGTAGGTTGGGCCTCTACTCATTGGAATTCAGAAGAATGAGAGGTGACCTTATCGAAACGTATAAGATTATGAGGGTGCTTGACAAGATGGATGCAGAGAGGATGTTTCCACTGATTGGGGAGACTAGAACTAGGAGGCATAATCTTAGAATAAGGGGCCGCCCATTGAAAACTGAGATGAGGAGAAATTTCTTCTCTCAGATGGTTGTAAATCTGTGGAATTCGCTGCCCCAGAGAGCTATGGAAGCTGGGTCGTTGAATAAATTTAAGACAGATGTAGACAATTTCTTAAACGATAAGGGAATAAGGGGTTATGTGGAGCGGGCAGGTAAGTGGACCCAGTCCATGATCGGAGCAGCCATGATCATATTAAATGGTGGAGCAGGCTCGAGGGGCCGTATGGCCTACTCCTGCTCCTATTTTTTATGTTCTTGTGTTCTTATGTCCCTTTGTTCCTCTGCACTTCTCAGTGTCCTACCATTTAATGTGTATTCCCTTTCCTTGTTAGCCCTCCCAAAATGCATGACCTCACACTTCTCCGGATTAAATTCCATTTGCCACTGTTCTGCCCACCTGACCAGTTGATTGATTTCCTCCTGCATTCCGCAGCTTTCTTCTTCATTATCAACCACACCGCAGATTTTAGTATCATCTGCAAACTTCTGAATCATAACCCCTATATTCAAGTGTAGATCATTGATGTAAATCACAAAAAGCAACGGTCCGAGTACTGAGCCCTGCGGAACCCCACTGGAAACATCTTTCTAGTCTCAAAACACCCATCAACCATTACCCTTTGCTTCCTGCCTCCGAGCCAGTTTTGGATCCAACTTGCCACTTTGCCCTGGATTCCATGGGCTTTTACTTTTGTGACCAGTCTGCCATATGGGACCTTATCAAAAGCTTTGCTACAATCCATACACACTACATCATATGCTTTGCCTTCATCGACCGTCCTGGTTACCACCCCAAAAAATTCAATCAAGTTAGTCAGACACGACCTTCCCTTAACAAATCTGTACTGACTGTCGTTGATGAATCCGTGTCTTTCTAAGTGAAGATTTATCCTGTCCTTTAGGTTTTTTCCAATAATTTACCCACCACCGAGGTTAGGCTGACTGGCCTGCAATATCTCGGTCTATCCCTTTCTTCCTTCTTAAACAAAGGTACAACGTTAGCTGCCCTCCAATCCTCTGGCACCCCACCTGAAACTAGAGAGGATTGGAAAACGATGTTCAAAGCCTCTGCTATTTCCTCTTTTGCTTCACTTAACAGCCTGGGATGCATTTCATCCAGGCCTGGGGATATCCACTTTCAGAGCTGCTAAACCCCTTAATACCTCATCTCTCACTATGTTTATTTCATCTAATATTTCACCTTTCTTCTCCTCGATAGTAGTGTCTGCATCGCCCCTCTCTTTTGTGAAAACAGACGCAAAGTATTCATTGAGAACCATCTCCACATCTTCCGCCTCCACACACCGATTACCCTCATGTTATCTAATAGGCCCCACCATTTATTTAGTTATCCTCTTGCTCTTAATATATTTATAAAACATCGTGCATATGCTGGAGAAATAAAGAGCTGATGTTGAATTAAGACCTACTCGACTCGACTCATTTGAAGAACCAGAGGTAGTCTCGGTAGAAAAGCAACTGAGACAGTGCGGGCACATTTCACCCGGACAAGGTCCGGTCTTTGAAGTGCTACATCAACAGCCCCTCTCTTTTGTGAAAAAGAGGCAAAGTATCGATTAAGAATCATAGCCACGTCTTCTGCCTCCACACACAGATTTCCTTTGTGGTCTCTAATAGGCTCAACACTTTCTCTCATTATCCTCTTGCACTTAAAGTCTTTGTCTTTGTGTTTGTGTTTTTCCTGATTTTACTTGTCAACATTCTTTCATGCTCTCTCTTTGCTTTCCTGATATATTTTTTAATTGCACCCCTGCACTTCTTATATTCCTTTCGAGCTTCTGCACTTGGTGGTCTCACAATTGTACAGTTGTAGCAGGATTTCCCTGCTTTTATACTCCATCCCCCTTGTAATTAAGACTAACATTCCATTGGCCTTCCTAATTACTTGCTGTACCTGCATACTAACCTTTTGTGTTTCATGTACAAGAACCCCCAGATCCCTCTGCACCGCAGCATTTCGTAATCTCTCCCCATTTAAATAATTATTTGATTTTTTATTATTTTTTTTGCTACCACAATGGATAACCTCATATTTCCCACATTATACTCCATCTGACAAATTTCTGCCCACCCACTGAGCCTATCAGTATCGCTTTGCAGATTGTTTGTGTCCTCCTCACAACTTGCTTTCCCACCTATCTTTGTATCATCAGCAAACTTGGCGACATTACAAACATGCAGAGCACAGAACAAATTATTGATGGATTGACTTTCTCTCAGTTAGCATTTCTTTCATTGTGCAAAAGAAGATTATCGATTCATTAATTATGTTACCTCATGAAAGCAAAATAAAAGTATAACGAAAATAATTCGCACATTTGAAAGGAGCATTTTTGTTTTGTGCAGTTTCGGTCAGAGAAATGTTTGTGAAAGGAATTTTTTGCAGAAACAGATTCAGCATTTCAGCTTGTCGCTGATCACTTCTCTCTGGGTACTGCACTAAGCAGCAGTTTCTTTAGTGAAGCGGTTATCATATTCGCCTCACACCTTGGTTTGAGCCCAAATGAAAATGTTATTTTTGTAACAAAAACTGTTTTTCAATGTCCATTGCTCATGCGACAATGGCCTCCTTCCGTCCTGTAAACTTCTCTGATTCCATGATGAACAATGAACATTTAAAACCAGTCTCCTAAAATACAGAGTGTGTAAAATCAGAAAGGGAATAAAACTTCCTCAATGATTAAAGTTTCACAAATTATTAAAATGAAGTTGTTGAAGTTTCGACTGACCCTCAGTGATCATGTTAGCATTTCTTTCATTCTGCTCAACAATGCTATCGGTTAATACCAGCAGATCTAAGCCGCATTTCAAACCCGGAAATAGCTCATTAATTATTCACCCTTCCCAGTTCCAGAGCACAGAGGATTATTTATAATCCATCCCAGAAACTCAAGTCCAACTTCTGACATTCCTTATTTCTAATTATCAACGCATTTGTTTTGACACCAGTCTGAAGTGCTTTGAGTCATCTATGTAATTTAATTAAATTACTTCACTTAGTGGTAGCAAAATTACTTCCCTAACTGGGAATCGAAACCTGATAACTGAAGTGATTGGAAAGATTTTGTGAAGCATTTAAATATGCACTGCAAAAATCTCCCACTGCTAATTTAAAAACACGGTTACAATTTGTTTCAGTGCGAAAGAAGGGGATTGAAAATGACAACAAAAACACCAGGCAGCAAGTGCATTAAGACAAATTCAAACTGTTCACAAAGTTGGTAATACGAAGCAACGGCTGAGCTAAAGTGGGCACTGACCAATATTTAAGAAACATCTCATTGTAAACGATGAGCCACAAATATCAGGAACAGTGCAGTCTGGTCAATGTCAAACCACTCCTTCCTTATTCAACAGAGACATGAATGGCAGACAGATGCCACAAAGTTTAATTAAAGAGCGAAATACAAGTCAAATTTAATTTCCAAATCCTTTCACTGTGAAATTCTTTCACTTTATTTCAAATCTTACTACGTTGATTCTGAAAATGAGCACCATGTGATTTTATCTTTAATACTGATTCTATTTTCTGTGCACGGTAGGAATTACCGCTCCAGTTTTGAGCCCAATTTGACAAAAGTTGCCCCAGATTCCTGGTGTCGTCAGCAAAGAATATTTAGAACCAGATTCCTAAAATAGTGTTTTATTATATTAGTTCACAGGATCTGGGTGTCACTGGCAAGGCCAGAATTTATTGCCCAACCCTAATTGCCCTTGAGAAGGTGGTGGTGAGCCACCATCTTGAACCGCTGCAGTCCGTGTGGAGAAGGTGCTCCCACAGAGCTTTTGGGAGGGAGTTCGAGACTTTTAACCCATTGACGATGAAGGAACGACCAATATATTTCCAAGTCAGGATGGTGTGTGACTAAATCTAACAATGGCTGGTGTCACAGGCACCAAACATTTTAAAGCAATGTCAAAAATGCAGTGTGTAAAATGAGACAAGATAATAATTCATAGAAACATAGAAACATAGAAAATAGGTGCAGGAGTAGGCCATTCGGCCCTTTGAGCCTGCACCGCCATTCAATGAGTTCATGACTGAACATACAACTTCAGAACCCCATTTCTGCTTTCTCGCCATACCCCTTGATCCCCCGAGTAGTATGGACTACATCTAACTCGTTTTTGAATATATTTAGTGAATTGGCCTCAACAACTTTCTGTGGTAGAGAATTCAACAGGTTCACCATTGTCTGGGTGAAGAAGTTTCTCCTCATCTCGGTCCTAAATGGCTTACCCCTTATCCTTAGAATGTGACCCCTGGTTCTGGACTTCCTCAACATTGGGAATATTCTTCCTGCATCTAACCTGTCTAACCCCGTCAGAATTTTAAACGTTTCTATGAGATCCCCTCTCATTCTTCTGAACTCCAGTGAATACAAGCCCAGTTGATCCAGTCTTTCTTGATATGTCAGTCCCGCCATCCCGGGAATCAGTCTGGTGAACCTTCACTGCACTCCCTCAATAGCAAGAATGTCCTTCCTCAAGTTAGGAGACCAAAACCGTACACAATACTCCAGGCTCGGCCTCACCAATGCCCTGTACAACTGTAGGAACACTTCCTTGCCCCTGTACTCAAATCCCCTCGCTCTGAAGGCCAACATGCCATTTGCTTTCTTAATTGCCTGCTGTACCTGCATGCAAACCTTCAATGACTGATGTACCATGACACCCAGGTCTCGTTGCACCTCCCCTTTTCCTAATCTGTCACCATACAGATCATAGTCTGTCTCTCTGTTTTTACCACCAAAGTGGATAACTTCACATTTATCCACATTATACTTCATCTGCCATACATTTTCCCACGCATGACATGCAAAGCAGGGAAAGTACTATCTAACATGGGGCTGTATAAAATTAATGTGAATATTTTTCTGCCTGACAGGGTTTTGGAAGCATATTTAATATTAACTTTCCAAAGGGAAATATAGTTGAAAAAGAAACATTTGCAGGGTGCTGGGGAATGGGACTAATTGGACCCTTCTTTCACAGAGCCAGCACAGGTAACAACATAAGAAATCGGAGCAGTAGTAGGCCATACGGCCCCTCAAGCCTGCTCCACCATTCAATGTGATCATGACTGATCGTCGATCTCAACTCCACTTTCCCGCTCGATCTCCCGATCCCTTGATTCCCTGAGACTCCAAAAATCTATCTAACGCAGCCTTGAATATATTCAGAGACTCAGCATCCACAGGCCTGTGGAGCAGAGAATTCCACAGATTCATAACCCTCTGAGTGAAGAAATTCCTCCTCATCTCTGTCTTAAATGGCCGACCCCTCAACCTGAGACTATGGCCCCTGGTTCTAGACACTCCAGACCGGAGGATAAAACCTCTCAGCATCTACCCTGTCAATCCCCTTCAGAATATTGTGTGTTTCAATGAGATCACCTCTCATTCTTCTAAACTACCAGAGAGTATAGTCCCATTCTACAAAATCTCTCAACTTAATACAATCCTCTCATCCCACGAATCAATCTGGTGAACCTCTGTTGTACCACCTCCCAGGCAAGTGTATCCTTCCACAGATAAGGAGAACAAAACTGTGTGCAGTACTCCAGGTGTGGTCTCACCAGGGCCCTGTACAATTGTAGCAAGACTTCCTCACTCTTGTACTGTGGGCTATATATTCGGTACTATGGGGCAACTGCAAACAGTGCTCCCTGGTAGTCTAGTGGTTAGGGTTTGGTGCTCTCATTGCTGTGGTCAGTCAGGGTTTGATTTTCGGTCAGGGAAAGCATTGTTACAGAGCAAGTTGATTAAAAATAATTCAAGTCGGTGAAATACTGAATAATTGTTTCAATCAACATTAATGCACCTACATGTATTGCACACTGAAGGAAATACAAATATATTTGCCCAGCGACTGTTGAATTTAATAACTTTTTATACAACCGTAGAATCAGCAGAAAAACAGGATATTCGCCCATAGTAATTATCTAAGGAAGGATATACTTGCCTTGGAGATGGTGCAACAGAGGTTCAACAGATTGATTCCTGGGATGAGAGGGCTGTCCTATGATGAGAGATTGTGTCGAATATGCCGATTCTCTCTGGAGTTTCGAAGAATTGGAGGTGATCTCGTTGAAACGGACAATATTCTGAAGGGGATTGACAGAGTCGATGTTGACAAGCCTGGCTAGCTCAGTCGGTAAAGCATGAGACTCATAATTTCAAGGTCGTGGGTTTGAGCCCCATGTTCGTCGATTACTGTTCCTTAAAATTTATGTTGCTTTCACGGGAAACCATCATGAATGAACCCATAATCTTCTATTATTTAGAGATATTTAGAGGGCACCTTTCAATGCTTCACAAAACCATTCCTTTCGCTACAGCCACCCGGGATCATTTCCTGGTTTGGGAAGCAACTTTGATATCACCGTTTATAATTGAAATGGAGTAATTTTATGAAGTTGGATGGATGTCCCAAAGCACTTCAGAGTGGTGTCAAAACAAATGAGTTTGTAATTAAAAACACTGAACGTCAGAAGTGGGATTCGAACCCACGCCTCCAGACCTGAACGCAGCGCCTTAGACCGCTCGGCAATCCTGACTGTTGGGTCCTTCAATTACACGTTATTACTCAGGAAAGTTTCAGACCGGGCGCTTGTTCAGGGCTGCTGGAAGGCCCAGAGATTGGGATATCCTCTCCCCCAGGGTTTTCCTGAGCCTGTGATCGGTGCACGGGGAGCTTTGGCCCGGTTCCGAGGTAGCTTGCATCCCAGGGATGGACAATAACCCTCTGAGCTCTGGAACTGGGGAAGAGCGAATAATTAATGAGTTGTTTGTGGGTTTCAAATGCAACTTAGATCTGATGGTATAAACCGATAGTGTTGTTTCACAGAATGAAAGAAATGCGAACAGGGACAATCGAAATTTCAAAAACTGAACTTTAATAATGAGTGAAACTTTAACCCTTGATGAAGTTTTATCCCCGATCTGATTTTACACACTCTGTATTTGAGTATACTAGTTTTAAAATGTTCATTGCTCATACGACAATGTATCCCGGACAGCTTTTGCTCAATTTTATTGCAGTCACGTTTTTGCTTTACAATAATGTTTCCGAACAGGCTCGAAACAGAGACCTTTCGCGTGTGAGGCAAACATGATAACCGCTACACTACGGAAACTGCTGCTTAGCTCAGTGCCCAGAGAGAAGTGTTCAGCAACAAGCTGAAATGCTCAATCCCTCTCTCTGCAAAAAGTTCCTTTCACAAACATTTCTCTGAACGGAACTGCACCAAACAACAATGTTCTCCTTTCAAAGTCATTAAACTCCCCAATTCCCACATCTGCAATTTTAAGGACAAGGACTGAAAGCACTTTGCGATCAGAAAATTGCCGGAAACCCCTGGTATTAATGACAGGGCTTTTGATGATTGATTTCCGTACACACCTTTGTCATGTATTTAACCCTTGGCTATCTGTATCATACCACCACTGAGGGCCGACCTGTTGAAGTCCCAAGGGATTCCAGCATCCCTTGGCAGCACGGTATAGAAGCACTCTGGAGTCTTATTAAAGGAGCTAATGTCATACTTACTCATTGTTCACAGTAGTCAGTTCATTCTTTATTATGAGCGTATCAATTGGCGACGAGACAACGAACAACCACGCGAAAATGCAAGTAACAGTTGGTATAACTTGATAACAGCACAGCTGGCAATGGTTGCCGAATATATTTGTGCAGCCAAAATGCACAATGACAACCTGGAACTGCACGGCACCGAATCTTCGGGGAAAAACAATTAAAGGCTTTAACCCTGAATGGGCTACGATCCACCAACCTTGCAGTTAATAGCTGAACGCACTAATCCATTGCACCACACAGACTGATAGATGCAAGGCATCCCTGTGACATCTTCACAGAGCACAGCACACACAACTTCCTAACATGCAGGCTGCTCTCTCGGAACTCTCCGGAAAGAGCCTGTTCTGTTTAATGATGAACTGTACAGTTGCAGTACACAATACGTCCACATCCACAATGTGGAGCTACAAGCATTACATGCCGACAGACATCACAATCCCAAACTCGGGTGTCAGTCAGTTAAACCTTCAGATTGCTCTGACCGGGATGGAACTTGTCCACTCTCAATTGTACTCTTCCCAAATAAAGGGTGGGACATTCATTGTGGATGTGTGGAAGCAGTCTGGTCCCGCACACTGCAGACACTTCCATGTCACCGCCAACCAGCTCTCCCACAACCGGTGTGATCGACCTTCCAGCCTTCCGGTGCCTTGTCTGTGACGAAGTATTCTGATTGTCCCGAAGCCGGTATCCTTTGTCATCAATAGGGTTTTAAGTTGTTTCGGTAATTTTTACCTGCTGGACAGTCGAGGCACAAATTGTAGAGTGGAAAACTTGCGTGGACCCCGGTTTTCTAGTGGTTGATTTTCCTGGTTGGGTCCGTCGGTCGCGGTGGTCCGGTTGATGTCTGTTACCAAGTCAGTTGGTATTGATGTTCCACTGATTGGTTTTTTGAAGTTCCTTTCTCCGATGTCGTGATGTCTCTTCCTGTGTTATCTCGCCGTTTGCTCTCGATCTTGATCTTGTTGTTCCAAAGTAATGGTCAGAAAAATATGTTGCTCTTGGTACGATAGGCCCCCAGTTATACTCTGAGAGGCTGCTTAATCTTCGTGCCAAATCTAACGTTTCTTTTGTTTAAGTTTTGCTGCCCATTGATTTAAGTGGTCTTCTTTGTATAAGTTTTGGCGGACTAGCTAACTGAGACTTGATTAAATGTTTTAATCTGGTGTTGATAGACTTTGGGACGGCGACACTCCTTCTTTATGAACTGATGAACTCTTGTCCATTGTAATAGCACTGCTTTGGCTTCGGGAAGTCTGAGCTGAGCCAGATATTTCTATACATGTTGAAAAGGTGTTGGAATATGGATGTGATATTTGGGTCCTGTGGGTGGGGTGGATAATGTTTCTTCCGTGGTCGATTGTTTCAATGCTTATGTTTTCTGGGAGCCTGACTATGGTTAAACAGCTCCCCCATAAAACTGATGAGCTACAATATCCAAACTCTAAATCCCACCCCTCTGTCACTGCAGCTTTTCCCCACAGGCCCAAACATGCCTTTTAAAATCCCAAACTTGGTTAAGAATTGTAGATTTCTTCCATATGCTTTTTAGAATCCAAAACTTTATGTTTAATAGTCCTAAATCGAATTTCCTTTTCAGTGAGTCCAAACACTGGGGGGTTTCCATGAATTTTGGAATCTACATTGGCAGTCCCTCGGAATCGAGGAAGACTTGCTTCCACTCCTAAAGTGAGTTCTTTGGTGGCTGAACAGTCCAATACTAGAGCCACAGACCCTATCACAGGTGGGACAGATAGTTGTTGAGGGAAGGGATGGGTGGGACAGGTTTGCCGAACGCTCTTTCTGCTGTCTACACTTGATTTCTGCATGCACTCGGCGTTGAGACTCGAGGTGCTCAGCACCCTCTCGGATGCACATTCTCCACTTCGGGTGGTCTTGAGTCAGGGACTCCTGGGTGTCAGTGGGGATGTTGCACTTTATCAGGGAGGCTTTGAGTGTGTCCTTGTCGAAATTCTGCTGCCCACTTTGGCTCGTTTGCCATGAAGGAGCTCCGAGTAGTTCACTTGCTTTGGGAGTCTCGTGTCTGGCATGCGGACTATGTGGCCTGCCCAGCGGAGCTGATCGAGTGTGGTCAGTGCTTCAAAGCTGGGGATGTTAGCCTGAATAAGGCTGTTGATGTTGGTGCGTCTGTCCTCCCAGGGGATTTGTAGGATATTGCGGAGACATCGTTGGTGATATTTCTTCAGCAACTTGAGGTGTCGACTGTACATGGTCCATGTCTCTGAGCCTTACAGGAGGGCAGGTATTACTACAGAACTGTAGACCATGAGCCTGGTGGCTGTTTTGAGGGCCTGGTCTTCAAACACTCTTTTCCTCAGGCGGCCAAAGGCTGCACTGGCGCATGGAGGCCGTGTTGAATCTCGTCATCGATGCCTGCTCTTGTTGATAGGAGGCTCCCGAGATATGGGAAGTGGTCCATGGTGTCCAGGGCCGCGCCGTGGATCTTGATGACTGGGGGGTAGTGCTGTGCGGTGAGGACAGGCTGGTGGAGGACCTTTGTCTTACGGATGTTTAGCGTAAGGCCCATGCTTTCATACGCCTCAGTAAATACGTCGACTAAGTCCTGGAATTCAGCCTCTGTATGTGCGCGGACGCAGGCCTTGGTGAGGCCACACCTGGAATATTGTGTACAGTTTTGGTCTCCTAATCTGAAGAAGGACATTCTTGCTATTGAGTGCAGCGAAGGTTCATCAGACTGATTCCCGGGAGGGCAGGACTGACATGTAAAGAAAGACTGGATCAACTAGACTTTTCTTCACTGGAATTTAGATGAATGAGAAGGGATCGCATAGAACATATACAGGTCTGAAGGGATTGGACAGGTTAGAGGCAGGAAGTATGTTCCCGATGTTGGGGAAGTCGAGAACCAGAGGTCACAGTCTCAGGACAAGGGGTAAGCCATTTAGGACCGAGATGAGGAGAAACTTCTTCACTCAGAGAATTCTGAACCTGCGGAATTCTCGAGCACAGAAATTTGTTGAGTCCAATTCGTTTGATATATTCAAAAGAGAGTTAAATGTGGTCATTACGGCGAAAGGTATCAAGGGTATGGAGAGAAAGCAGGAAAGGTGTACTGAGGTGAATGATCAGTCATGATCATATTGAATGGTGGTGCAGGCTCGAAGCGCCGAATGGCCTACTCCTGCACCTGTTTTCTATATTTTTATGTTTCTATGTTTCTATGCAAAGCCCAGAAAAAAAATGGTTGAAGTATCGACTCTGCCTCAGTTAGCATTTCTTTCATTGTGCAAAAGAAGGTGACGGGTTAATTAATGATGCAACCCCGTGAAAGCAACACAAAAGTTGAACAAAAAAACATACGGTTACTGGCAGGTGAGCGCTGCTTCTGACACCCGGTGGGAATGGGCGGGGATTTTAAGGCCCCTTGTATTGTGAAACCTTCATATAGTCAAACATTTCCGATGTGCTATATCGACCTCGTGGCGCAACGGTAGCGCGTCTGACCCCAGATCACGTCGAGGTCACTGTTCTGCAGGATAATTCGGGAATTAATATTTTCTTTGCTGTTTGGCAATAACCAGACCCTTGCTCCAAGGTCTGTCTCACTGTTTCCCCGGTGTCAGGCAGAGATACTCCTGCTGCCCTCATTTATTTCATGTGAAAGGACACAAAAGTTCAAAATAAACCTGCAGTTGGCCACCTGCAGCATTAAATAGTCAGGATGGCCGAGCGGTCCAAGGTTCTGTGTTTAGGTCGCAGTATCCTCTGGAGGTGTGGGTTCACATCACACTTCTGACACTTCCTGTTTTTAATCATGAAGTGAAACTCATTGTTTGAAACCACGACCAACGCCTTAAAAGTGGGATTTTGCAGTCCACCTGCTCGCTTAACACTTCCGTCTGACCTGGTGCTGAAAGTGGAGATGTTTCCGCAGCGCAGCGGTGAACACGTTCGCCTCACACGCGAAAGCTCACCAGGCGGGATTATTTTCTGGAGCTTTCTCCTCATGCATGCTCAGGGGCGAGTTTTTTCTCCTGTGAAATGTCATAAGATCAAAAGCATGTCAGGATTAGGGGCCGGAGTACGCCATTCGGCCCCTCGAGCCTGGTCCACCATTCAAGAAGATCCTGGCAGTTCCTCGACAGCAAGTTTAAACATCTGGGGCGGAGCCAACAGGCACCTGGCTGTAATCAACGACAAAAAGGTGCATTTTGCAGAAGCCCAGCTAACTCAGTCAGTAGATCATGAGATTCTAAATCTCAGGGTCAGAGGTGCGAGCCCCACGTTTGGTGATTATTTTTCATAGAATTATATAATCAGAAGTTTACAGCACGGAAGGAGGCCATTTCGGCCCATCGTGACCGTGCCGGCCAATAACAGGCTCTCCAGCCTAATCCCACTTTCCAGCTCTCGGTCCATAATCCTGCAGGTTACGGCACTTCAGGTGCACATCCAAGCACTTTTTAAATGTGGTGAGCGTTTCTGCCTCTCCCACCCTTTCAGGCAGTGAGTTCCAGACCCACACAAGCCTCTGCGTGAAGAAATTTTCCCTCAAATCCCCCCTACACTTTCTACCAATGACTTAAAATTTATGCCCCATGGTTGTTGACCTCTCTGCTAAGGGAAATGGGCCCATTCTATCCATTATATCAAGGCCCCTCATAATTGTATACACTTCAATGATGCCTCCCCTCAGCCCACTTTGTTCCAAGAAAAACAACCCCAGCCTATCCAATCTGTCCTCATAGCTAAGATTCTCCACTCCCGATAACATCCTCGAAATCTCCTCTGTAAGTCTCCAGTGCAATCACAGTCTTCTTCCTGTAAAGTAGTGACGAGAACTGCACGCAGTACTCCAGCTGTGGCCTAACCAGTGTTTTATATTCAAGCATAATCCACCTGCTCTCTTATTCTAGGCCTTGGCTAAAAACGGCCAGCATTCTCTATGTCTTCTTAACCAGCTAATCCACCTTGCCTGCTACCTTAAGGGATCAGTGGACATGCACTCCCAGGTCGCTTTGTTCGTCTACAATTCTCAATGTCCTACCGTTTAATGTTCAATCTCTTTCTATTGTGTCTGTAAGCACTCAAGTAATGACTCCATGAGGCAAGGTATTGTACTTGAACTGTGGTGACCTTAGTCCATTTATTGTAGTTCCTGAGGGAGGGTACAGTATGGGGAGCTCCGTTTTATAACTGGTTACCTGTCGTGTACAGGTGACCCCTAGGTCTCCACCAGTTGCACTCTCTGATGGTACAGGCATAGTGTATACAGTGTGAAGGTACATCCAGTAGTCTTATGTAACTGTACATTGAGTATACAGGGAGTAGACATATATTATATATACACAACATCACTCTCCCCTTAGTCTTGTGCCACTGTCCTTTACATTGTGTGCTCTGGCCCGAGACCCAAAGCTCTTGCGCCTTGTCTATGCTTTGGCTTGGTTCTCTCCCTGTGGACCCCCAAGTCCTTATTGCCACGACATTGGGAAATGTTCAGCAGTGGATGGTTGGAGGTTGCAGTGGGGGTTGAGTGGGTTCTGGGTGTGATCCATGTGTGTCCATGGCTACATACATCCATTCAGCCCCCCCATACATAGACCATGTGTGTGGCTCAACACTTGCAAGTGCAGACCTGTACAGACAGAAAGAACAAAAAAACATCGTCTTAGTTGCATCACTGTTTGGGTTCTACAGTAGTGGAACAAGTACATTTTACAGGTAAGGTACATACGTGGTATCACAGACTTGCCCCTGGGTTGCGTGGGTGCAGGTGGGTGAGGACACTAGTTCCAGAGTAACCAGACTGTGTCCAGGTTGTCTGATTACGGAGCTGTGTCCCCTGCCAGCTGGGTGGGCTCAGATCGCTCACCTGGCTGAGTCTCAGAGCCTTTGCCGTTGCCTCGTGATGGGCAGAGCCACAGGAGTGTGTGGCCTCCCTGTCCTCCTTTGAAGGCTGCAGTGTCTCCCTGCTGCTCTTCAGCGATAGTGGGAGCCTGGTCATCCCAGGTCCCGTTGGGAGGGCAGGAGGGTGCTATCCGCTCGCTCCCAGTACTGGCCCTGATGGCCAGAGAGTTAGAGCCGATCGGGGGCAGGGTACTGGTCGTGGTGCCTTTGCCGTCCGCTGATCACTGGCCCTGCAGCTGGTAGGCTCCCTCTGTGTGTGGCCACACTCCCTGGGGTATCACATTGGTCCCGGAGGGGCAGGCTACATGATCGCTGGACCTGGGTGCTGACGGGAGGTTGCCCTTGGTTTTGTTGGCATGCTTGTAAATCCCAGCATCGCACGTCATCACTTCGTTGACTCTCACAATACTTTGGTTCTGACCGCAATCGCCTGACGTATCATGATTAGTTACATTTACAAACTTGTAATTGTCAGTTACATCTTTTCCATATGTATCACCATCATCGCTGTATAAAGTGTGGAACTGTCCCTTTAATTGTGATGGGTTGCCGGTTTCCTTTAAGAGGGTCTTGCAATCTTTACCCCAATCCTGTTCGCCGCTCGGCATCACGTGTTGCTCCCTTGTGGTCTGGCTGCCGCCATCTTGACTTCAGGCCCTTCACCTCGTGGTTCGGACGCAATCTTCTTTCTCTCCATGAGGTAGGCTGCGGTGATCCTTTTCTCCCCAGGTTCTGCCACGGAAGCCGGGAAGTTTTCTTCTGCGTGAATTTTCTTCCTCTGGAGTCCTGCCACTGGCGCCTGGAAGGTAAGGTCGAGTCGTTTGGGCTGGATCATCTCGCCGTTGGGTTGAGCGGTCTGTGTCGTCGCCTCACAGTCGAGTTGGGCGGTTGGTTTTTCAGGTGTTGTGCTGGATCCAACTTCGGGGCCATGAGGGATGTCGATCGCTGGAGGTTGGAGCTTTTCCCAGCTCCAATTGATCTTTTTCATCCACCTTCTTCCTAATAGCTTTGGACCATCACCAGCAATGATCCACAAAGGTAACCTGTGCATCTCGCCGCCATGGGACACCTGGACATCCACGCTGCCAACGACTGGGATGTATCGTTTGTGTAGGTGAGCAGTTTCACTTCGATCGGGATCATTTTAGGTCGTTCGATTGGATTGTCCCAGAGTTTCTCAAAGGCCACCTGATTCATCAGTGACTGGCTCGCCTCTATGTCCACCTCCATCGTGACTGGAACATCATTGATTTTAACTTCCATTTTCAACGGGGAACTCTCGGTGGTGCAGGTAAACACTCCGTACACCTCATCGTCGCTGGAGTCCGGATGATCGGCCAACTCTTCATCGACTCGGTGAGTACGATTTCTCTTGCACATTCGCTGGAGGTGGCCCTTCATGTTACAGCCTTTGCAAGTATAGTCTTTATAGTGGCACTGGTGGGCCCTGTGATTTCCTCCACAGCGCCAGCATGGGGTTGGCCGGTTGGCCCCATGTGGCGGACTCAGGATTGTGGGACTCGGTGTTCTGTTCTCTCTTCCCTGAGAGAGACTGCTAGCAGCAGCCCTGCCTCTAAAATGCACCTTTCGGTTCACAGTACTTGCTGGGTTAGAGTCCTGGGGGTGAGACATCCACTTGGAATCGCAGGCCGAGATCATGAACGCCTGGCTCACGTTAATTGCCTTCTGCAGGGTGACCGTGGTGTCCGCACAGCGCAGTCTGTGGAGAAGGCCCTCGTGACCGATTCCAGTAACAAAGATGTCCCTTAGTACTTCGGTGAGGTGATCGCTAAAATCACATGGTGCAGCCAATCGTCTCAGGTCTGCAGCATATTTTGCGATTTCCTGGCCTTCGGATCCACCGGTGGGGAGAGAACCGGTGTCTGGCTGTGAGGATGCTCTCTATAGGTTTGAGCTGTTCCTGTATCAGCGTTACGAGCTCCACATATGTTATTGTCTTCTCTGGGACTAGCAGGTCCCTGACAAGGCCATAGACGGTGGGCCCACAACTGCTGAGCAGGACAGCTCAGCACTTATCAGCGAGCGATGTCGGGTCGTCTCCCCCCACGTCATTCGCAATAAAGAAGTGTTCGAGCCTTTCCACAAAGGCCTCCCAATCTTCCCCATCGGCGAATTGTTCAAGCGTGCCAAGGTTAGCCATTGTCACATGGAAATTCGTATTCTCGTCACCAGTTATTGTGTTTGTAAGCACTCTAGTAATGACTCCACGAGGTAAGGTATTGTACTTGAACTGTGGTGACCTTCGTCCACTTATTGCAGCTCCTGAGTGAGGGTACAGTACTGTGAGCTCCCTTTTATACCTGGTTACCTGTTGTGTACAGGTGACCCCGAGGTCTCCACCAGTTGCACCCTCTGGTCGTACAAGCACAGTGTGTGTACAGTGGGAAGATACATCCAGTGGTCTTATGTAACTGTACATTGAGTGTACAGGATGTATACTTATTTTATACATACACAACAAAGATCATCAGTTAATTAATGGTGCTTTCCCGTGAAAGCAGGATAAAATTTGTCAATGATTTAATTTCTGCATTTAGAAAGACATGGGTTAATCACGGAGAGTCAGCATGGGTTTGTTCAGGGAAGGTCTTGTCTGACTCACTTGATTGAATTTTTTGAGTAGGTAACCAACAGGATCGATGAGGGCAGTGCGTTTGATGTAGTGTATAAGGATTTTAGCAAAGCTTTCGCCAAGTTCCCACATGGAAGACTGGTCACGAAAGTAAAAGCCCATGGGATCCAGGGCAAAGTGGCAAGTTGGATCCAAAATTGGCTCAGAGGCAGGAAGCAAAGGGTAATATTTGAAGGGAGTGTTTGGGACTGGAAGGATGTTTCCAGTGGGGTTCCACAGGGCTCAGTGCTAGGTCCCTGTCTTTTAGTGGCAACATCAATGATCTAAACTTAAATATAGGAGGTATGATTAAAACGTTTTCAGGTGATACTAATTTAATCCAGAGAAGTGTGAGGCTGTGCATTTGGGGAGGGAAAACAAGGAAAGAAATTCACATTAAATGGTTGGACATTGAGAAGTGTGGAAGAACAAAGGGACCTTGGAGTGCATGTCCACAGATCCCTGAAGGTAGCAGGCCAGTTGGATAAGGTGGGTAAGAAGGCGCACGGAATGCTTACCTTTATTGGCTGAGGCATGGGATAGAAGAGCAGGTTGGTTATGCTTGAAATGTATAAAACACTGGTTCGGCCACAGCTGGAGTATTGCATGTAGTTATGGTCACTGTATTACAGGAATTATGTGATTGTACGAGAGGGTACAGAGGAGATTTACGAGGATGTTGCCAGGCGTGGAGAATTTTAGCTATGAGGACAGTTTGGATCGGCTGGGTTTGTTTTCATTGGAACAGAGGAGGCTGAGGGGAGTCAACATTGAGATGTATAAAATTATGAGGGGCCGAGATATAGTGGATAGCAGAGGGGTCAACAACCAGGGGGCATATATTTAAAGTAATTGGTAGAAGGTTTAAAGAGGATTTGAAGGTAAAATTCTTCATGCAGAGGTTTGTGACGGTCAGGAACTCGCTGCCTGAAAGAATGGCGGAGGCAGATACCACATGTAAAAAGTATTTGGATGTGCACCTGAAGTGCCGTAACCTGCAGGGTTATGGACCCAGAGCTGGAAAGTGGGATGAAGCTGGATTGCCTCTTGTTGGCCGGGGTGGAAGTGATGGGCCAAAATGCCCTCCTTATGTGCTGCAAACTTCTATCATTCTATAATTCTATGAAAAATGTAAATGTCCAATGTTGGTGTCGAAACCACGACCCTGAGATTAAAAGTCTTATATTTCACTGACTGATCTCGCCAGGATTCTGCCAAACATACCGTTCTCTCACTGATTGCAGACAGTCGCCTGTTGGCTCCGCCCCAGATGTTTAAACTTGCTGTCGAGGAACTGCCAGGATCTTCTTGAATGGTGGACCAGGCTCGAGGGGCCGAATGGCCTATTCCGGCCCCTAATTCTTACATGCTTATCATCTTATGAAATTTTCACAGGAGAACAAACTCGCCCCTGAGCATGCATGAGGAGAAAGCTACAGAAAATATTCCCGCCTGGTGAGCTTTCGCATGTGAGGCGAACGTGTTAACCGCGACACTGCGGAAACATCTCCACTTTCAGCACCAGGTCAGACGGAAATATTAAGCGAGCAGGTGAACTGCTGAATCCCAGTTTTAAGAAGTTGGTCGTGGTGTCAAACAATGAGTTTCGCTTTATGATTAAAAACAAGAAATGTCAGAAGTTGAATTCAAACCCACACCTCCAGAGAAAACTGCGATCTAATCACAGCACCTGAGACCGCTCGGTGGTGTGTGTGGCCACCTGCAAGTTGATTTTGAACTTTTGTGTCCTGGCACATGAATTAAATGAGGGCAACAGGCGTATCTCTGCCTGACACTGGGGAAACAATGAGACAGACCTTGGAACAAGGTTCTGGTTATTGCCAAACAGCAAAGAAAATATTAATTCTAAAAGAACAGTGACCCCGACGTGATTTGAACACGCAACCTTCTGATCTGGAGTCAGACGCGCTGCCGTTGTGCCACGAGGCCTACACAACGATTGTGAGATGTTCCTCTATATGAAGTTTTCACAACACAAGGGGCTTTAAAATCCCCGCCCATTCCCACCGGCTGTCAGAAGCAACGCTCACCTGCCATTCACCGTATGTTTTTTTCTTCAAGTTTTGTGTTGCGTTCATGGAAAAGCATCATTAATTAACACGTCACCTTCTTTTGCACAATGAAAGAAATGCTAACTGAGGGACAGTCGATACTTCAATCATTTGTCCTGTGCTTTGCGGAGCGGGCAGGGTAGTGGACCTGAGTCCATGATCACATCGGCCATGATCGTATAAAATGGCGGAGCAAGCTCGAGGGGCGTATGATCGACTCCTGCTCCTATTTGTTTTGTTCTTCTGTTCTTCAGCATGTTAACCCATTTTACACACTGTATTGCCGATGTCACCAGGAATCTGTGGCAACTTTTGTCAAATTAAAAAGCACCGGTTATTCCTTCCGTGCAGAGAAATTAGAATCAGCAGCGAAGATAAAATCCCATGGTGATCATTTTCAGATTCAAGGCAGTAGGATTTCAAATAAAGTGAAATGTTTTACAGTGAAAAGATTTGGAAGTGTCACTTGTATTTGTGTCTTTAATTAAACTTTGTGGAGTCTGAGTCCCGTTCATGCCTCCGCTGAATAAGAAAGGAGGGTTTGACGTTGACCAGACTGCACTGCCCCTGATATTTGTGAGCTCATCCTTTATATTCAGTGGTTTCTCGCCCTTTGATGGGTTGCAGTGTGGCGGATATCACGTTGGCCTCACACACGAAAGGTCCCCGGTGGATCCGTTTTCTCTCACTGAAAGTTATCTATTTATTGGTTAAATAAAGAGCAATTCAGGAATAAGGGAGCCTTTCTACCAGGAGAATAAATAGCAAATAAAAACAGCAAATGCGGGAAATCTCAGCAGGTCAGGCAGCATTTTCCAGGAGACTAAACTCTCCTCCGATTGTTCCCTTGTAGCAAGTTTAAACATAATGTTTCTACCCAGAATCAAACCGGGTACTTTTCACGTAGAAACCAAATGTGATAACCACTACACTACAGAAACCTCTGGCACAACAGCCCCAACAGAGGGGAGCTGACCAGTGAGCTCCCTCTGTGCTGATCGGGAATGTGTTGGCTCACCTTAAACAACTTCTGTCCCACACTGAAAGTTCTCAATCCTTCTCCTCCGCTGCCCTTTACAGAAATGTCACGGATCACCCAGCCACCGTGCTCACTTACACATCCTCACAGTGGGGTCACAGAGGCTCCTACCGTCTCCCCGCGATCAGCGAACTCGCCCAGTTTACTAAATTAAACCCCGAACACGTGCCCAGCAAAGGGCAGGAGAAGCCAGATAGTCTGTAAGCTCGGTCTATCGCAGAAAGTATTGGTATTCATGGTGATTACAGCAATCATTAATCGTCTCACAGACCTCAATTATTTTTATGCGATGAATTGATCGAGAATTGAAACCAGTTTAGTGCGCCGGATCTTAATCCCTCGACCACCAGGGAACAGTTATGAGACATATAGATATATTTATATATATTTATATATGAACCTGAATATCAACGGCTAGCTGCCTAGACCTCATGGCGCAACGGTAATGCGTCTATCTTTGAGTGAGAGAAATTGTTCCACAGTGACACCCATTTCATCTTTTGTTCCCTTTAAAACACTAGATACTGAGACAGGGGGAATAAATAGAGAAATAAAAGCACAGGAATACAGACAAGAGGAAGAGAGAAGGGGAAAGATACTGTCCCCACCCAGAACTAATGCAGAAACCCCTCTACTGCGCTCGGGGTGGCCACCCACAGCTTGGATACACTAACGGGAGAACACCAGCGGCAGGTCGGGGCCATAAAAGGAACGGCGAGCGGCCCTGGGAGCAGCTTGGAGGTCCCGGGAGACTACTCCAGGGAGCAGCGCGAGCTGGTGCAGGAGGGTGGCGGCAGCGAAGTGTGACGTCATCAAGGTCCAGGTCGGTGATTGGAGCGTGGGCAGATACAGCAGGAGCGGCGAGATCGGGGCGAAGGAGCGGTGAGAGACTGTGGAGGGATGTGATCGGGGCGCAGCGGAGGCATGAGTTTGGGTCCAGGGGCCCAGGGTTAGCACGGGCCAGACCACACTGCGACATGTGTGCACTAGGTCCGTGCAGCAGAGCTGGTCGCCTGTCGTCTTCCTTAACCCTTGTCACTGGACCAAGACCTCGCTCTGTCAAGCCCGTGTGATGGCTGGGGTGCAACGGCCACCAAACGTTTAAAAAATCCACGCACAGGCATCTTTCACCCTTTGGGCTGTCGTTCGGGTCATTCATTGAAAGGCCTGTGAACTCATCCTTCTTCGGAGTGGAAGCAAGTCATCCTCGTTTCGAGGGACCGCCTATGATGATGATGATGATGGATACATTAACGTCCCAACAGCTCATTGACTGCAGGAGTGGGACCGTGCGGCGCTTCAGAAGACATGTCGAAAAGGCAAAGTCACTGATTCCGTCTCATGTGCTCCTCCGATCAAGAACAGCAACACACGCTAAAAATGCTTCAATAATGGTTACATCTTATCTCCACATTTGCTGAGCAGGTGGTTTGTTGGTCTAGGAGTATGATTCTTGCTTCGTGGTTGTTACTTGAAATTTGCAGAAAGATGCTGGCTTCAAATCCCAGACCAGCCTTGAGATTGCATTGAAATTTTGCAAAGAAGGACTTGGATTTCTGCAGCGTCTGTCAGTAACTCATGACGCCTCAAAGCGCTGTGCAGCCGTTCAGTACCTTTGAAATGTTGTCATGTGAGGAAAGATGTGCCCAAATCACTTCACACGCACCTCAACTCTTTGCAAATGAGTTCATAGAATCAAAGAAGTTTGCAGCACAGAAGGAGGCCATTTCGGTCCATCGTGTCGGCGCCGGCCAACTGGAGGCTCTCCAGCCTAATCCCACTTTCCAGCTCGAGGTCCATAACCCTGCAGGTTACAGCACTTCAGGTGCACATCCAAGCACTTTTTAAATGTGGTGAGGGTTTCTGCCTCTACCACCCTTTCAGGCAGTGAGTTCCAGACCCCCACAACCCTCTGCGTGAAGAAATATCCCCTCTAAACTTTCGACCAATTACTTTAAATTTAGGCCTCCTTGTTGTTGACCCCTCTGCTAAGTGAAATAGGTCCTTTCTATCCACTATATCTTGGACCCTCATTATTTTATACACCTCAATGAGGTCTCCCCTCAGTCTCTGTTCCATGGAAAACAAATCCAGCCTTTCAAATCTGTCCTCATGGCGAAGATTCTCCACTCCCGGCAACATCCTCGTAAATCTCCTCTGCACCATCTTCAGTGCAATCATGTCCTTCCTGTAATATGGCGACCAGAACTGCACGCAGTACTCCAGCTGTGACCTAACCTGCCCCACCGATCCCATCTCTTGTATTCGATGCCTCGGTTAATAAAGGCAATCATTCCATATTTCTTCTCAACGACCTTAGCTACCTGACCTGCTACTTTCAGGGATCTGTGGACATGCACTCGCTGGAGTCTAGGGAGGACCCAGCAGATTGGAAAACTGCAAATGCAATGCCCCTATTTAAAAAAGGAGGCAGACAAAAAGCAGGAAACTATAGACCAGTTAGCCGAACATCTGTGGTTGGGCAAATGTTGGAATCCATTATTAAAGAAGCAGTAGCAGGACAGAGAAACATCGAAACATAGAAAATAGATGCATGAGTAGGCCATTCGGCCCTTCGAGCCTGCATCACCATTCAATAAGATCATGGATGATCATTCAGCTCAGTACCCCTTTCCTGCTTTCTCTCCATACCCCTTGATCCCTTCAGCTATAAGGGCCACATCCAACTCCCTCTTGAATATATCTAACAAACTGGCATCAACAACTCTGCGACAGAGAATTCCACAGATTAACAACTCTCTGAGTGAAGAAGTTTCTCCTCATCTCACCAGGGCCCTGTACAATTGTAGCAAGACTTCCTTACTCTTGTACTGTGGGCTATATATTAGGTACTATGGGGCAAGTGCCCTGTTTTTTGCTGATTCGATGGTTGTATAAAAAGTTATTACAATTTGACAGTTGCTTGGCAAACATATTTGTATTTCCTTCAGTGCACTCCTTACTCTTTAAGAGCTAGATTTTCCCCAAGCAGTTTTGTCGGCGCACTGACCTCAAGCGCACCGACTTTGCGCGCTGGAAATGGCGCGGGGAGAAACTCGCCCCATCCTGGCCGCTGTGTACAGTCCCCGGAGTCCTGGCGTGGTGTCGATGGTGAAGTGGGGGGTGGAGCCAAATGCCTGCGCCGAAAACACTGCCGGCACCTTCGCGCATGGGCAGTAGGGAGAGAAACTTGGCACTCTGCCATTTCTAAACAGTGTTAAACCCGATGAAAAGCACAGCAGCTTCTCAGCTTCTCCGGTCGCTCGGCGGGCTCTCCCCCCGTCCCTCCCCGATAAAACGCACAGCTCCAGCAGCTGCAACTTCTCCGGTCCACAAGCTCACACTTCTCCGGTGTATCGTCCCTCCCCTATCCCAGGGATACCGGGACCCAGTGTAATGGAGCCAAGTTTGCTGATGGTACAAAGATGGGTGGGAAAGTAAATTGTGATGCAGCAAAGAAAATCTCAATTCCGGAAGAACAATATGGAAAAGTACAGTGACCCCGACGTGATATAAACACGCAGCCTTCTGATCTGGAGTCAGACACACGACCGTTACACCACGAGGTCTACAGTGCAGAGTGCCCATGTTTGTATACATGAAGGTTCCTGAAACACAGTTTCATTTACCCTGCATTGGTGCAATGAAAGGGCTTTAAAATCCCCGGCCACTCCCACCGTGGGTCAGACAGCATCAGAAGCAGTGCCCACCTGTCACTCACCCTCTCACGCCCGTTTTCATCACCTGCTGCCCGCGGACTGCAGCAAATCCAGTTCGTCATCATCATAGGCAGTCCCTCGAAGCGAGGATGACTTGCTTCCACGCCAAAAAAGGATGAGTTCACAGGTGTTTCAATGATGGACCTAATATTCCAGGTCCCGAACTGCATGTTGAAGGGTGGAAGATGCCTGTGCGTGGATTTTTTTAACGTGTGGTGGCCGTTGCACCCCAGCCATCACACGGGCTTGACAGAGCGAGGTCTTGGTCCAGTGGCAAGGGTTATCCAAGACGACTGGAGACCAGCTCTGCTGCACGGACCCAGTGCCCACACATATCGCAGTGTGGGCTGGCCCGTGCTGCCCCTGGGCCCCTGGCCCTGAACGCACACCACCCCTGGGCCCCGATCACATCCCTCCACAGTCTCTCGCTGCTCCTGCTGTACCTGCCAACGCTCCAATCACCGACCTGGACTTTGATGACGTCAGTCTTCGCTGCCGTCGCCCTCATTCACCAGCTCGCGCTGTACCTTGCCGTGGTACACCACCACGCTGCTCCCAGGCCGCCGCTCACCGCTCCTTTTATGGCCCCGACCTGCCGCTGGTGTTCTCACGCAGGTCGGGGCCTCCACGCTGCTCCCAGCAAATCCAGTTGCACCCCGTGTCACCGCACAATTCTCAGCTGTGATTGTAAGCTGACTATATTTAAAGCTATCGCAGAGGCTGCAAGCAGTGTTCCCTGGTAGTCTAGTGGTTAGTATTTGGTGTTCTCACTGCCATGGTCTGGGTTTGATTCCTGGTTAGGGAAAGCATTTTTACAGAGCAAGCTGACAAATATAATTCAAGTCTGTGAAATACTGAATAATTGTTTCAATCATCATTAATCCATCCATCAGTGTTGCACACTGAAGGAAATACAAATATGTTTGCCGAGTGACTGTCGAATTTTAATAACTTTTTATACAACCGTAGAATCAGCAAAAAATCAGGATATTCGGACCATAGCACCTAATATTCCGCCCATAGTGCAAGAGTAAGGAAATCTTGCTCCAATTGTGCAGTGCCCTGGTGAGACCACACCTGGAGTACTGCGCACAGTTTTGGTCTCCTTATCTGAGGAAGGATACACTTGCCTTGGAGGTGGTACAACGGAGGTTCAACAGATTGATTCCTGGGATGAGAGGACTGTCCTATGGTGAGAGATTGTGTAGAATATGCCGATACTCTCTAGAGTTTAGAAGAATGAGAGGTGATCTCATTGAAACGGACAATATTCTGAAGGGGATTGACAGAGTAAATGTTGAGAAGCCCGGCTAGCTCAGTCGGTAGAGCATGAGACTCTTAATCTCAGGGTCGTGGGTTCGAGCCCCACGTTGGGCGATTACTTTTCATTAAACTTTATGTTGCTTTCGTGGGTAAATATTATTAATGAACCCATGATCTTCTTTTGCACAATGATAAAAATGCGAACTGAGAGAGAATTGATAATTTAAGCAAATATTGAAAGCAGCGGCTCAGACCGCTCGGCCGTCCTTACTGTTAGATGTTCCAGATACAAGTTATTACTATGGAAAGTTTCAGACCGGGCGCTTGTTCAGGGCTGCTGGAAGGCCCAGTGACCGGGATAACCTCTACCCCGGGGTTTTCCTGAGCCTGTGCTCGGTGTACGAGGAGCTTTGGCCTGGGTCCGAGGTAGCTTGTATCCCAGGGATGGACAATAACCCTCTGAGCTCTGGAACTAGGGAAAAGCGAATAATTAATGAGTTGTTTGTGGTTTCAAATGCAGCTTAGATCTGCTGGTGTAAACCGATCGCATTGTTTCACAGAATGAATGAAATGCTGACAGGGACAGTCAAAACTTCAAAAAGTGAACTTTAATAACTCATGAAACTTTAATCCTTGATGAAGTTTTATCCCCGATCTGATTTTACACAATCTGTATTGGAGGAGACTGGTTTTAAATGTGCATTGCTCATTCAACAATGTATCCAAAACAGTTTTTATTGCAGACAAGTTTTTGTTTGAGAAATAATGTTTCTGCACAGGCTTGAACCGGGAACTTTTCAAGTGTGAAGGAAATGTGATAACCTCCACACGACAGAAATTGCTGCTTAGCTCAGTGCCCAGAGAGAAGTGTTCAGGAACAAGCTGAAATGCTCAATCCCTCTCTCTGCAAAAAGTTCCTTTCACAACCATTTCTCTGACCAGAACGGCACCAAACAACAATGTTCTCCTTTCAAAGTCATTAAACTCCCCAATTTCCACGTCTGCAATTTTAAGGACAAGGACTGAAAGCGCTTTGCGATCAGAAAATTGCAGGAAACCCTTTGCGGTTAATGACAGGGCTTTTGATGGTTGATTTCTGTTCACATCTTGTGTTATGTATTTAACCCTTGACAACCTGTGCACACCACCACCAGAGGGCCTACCTGTCGGAGTCCCAAGGGATCCCAGTATCCCTTGGGAGCACAGTATGTAAGCAGGCCACCCATGAGGTACCTGTACTCTGCAGTCTTATTAAAGGAGCAAAGGTCACACTTGCTCAGTGTTCACAATACTAAGTTTCATCCTTTATTATGAGCATTTCAATTGGCGACGAGACAATGAACAACCACGCAAAAATGCAAGGAACAGTTGGTATCCTGGAGAAGTTCTCAGAAGTGGACGATTGCGAAGCCTTTGTGGAGATACTCGACCAATACTTCGTGGCCAACGAGCTGGAAGGCGACGAGAACGCTGCCAAATGAAGGGCGATCCTCCTTACCGTCTGTGGGGCAGCAACCTATGGCCTCATGAAGACTCTTCTAGCTCTGGTGACACCAAAAACTAAATCCTATGAAGAATTGTGTACGCTGGTCTGCGAGCATCTAAATCCTAAAGAAAGCGATCTGATGGCGAGGTATCGGTCCGACACGTGCCAACGGTCGGAGGGCCAGGAAGTGGCGAGCTATGTCGCCAAATTAAGGTGCCTCGCAGGACATTGCGAATTTGAGGGATTCCTAGAACAAATGCTGAGAGACATTTTCATGCTAGGCATTGGCCATGAGATAATTCTTCGCAAACTGTTGACTCTCAGAATCTGAGCAAAGCCATAACGATCGGTCAGACAATTTCCACCAGTTCCTTTAAACCAAGTAACGTAATTTATTTCTCGTGGACTGGATGGAGGACCATGGTCCATGTAAAATATTGTTATCGTTTTCCATTAATTAAATGTTCATAAAAGTATTGGAGTGGGAACTCACTGGATAACAGCACAGCTGGCAATGTTTGCGGAATATATTCGTGCAGCCAAAACGCACAATGACAACCTGGAACTGTGCGGCACTGAATCCTCGGGGAAAACAGTTAAAAGCTTCGTTCCTGGGTGGGTTCAAACCACCAACCGTTCGGTTAACAGCTGAATGCGCTAACCCATTGCGCCACAGAGACTAACTTAAATGTAAACTGCAAGACATCCCAAACCAGGGTGTCAGTCAGTTAAAGCTTCAAATTGCTCCGACCGGGATGGAACTTGTCTGCTCTGAGTTGTACATTTCCCAAATAAAGGGAGGGACATTCATTGTGGATGCATGGAAGCAGTCTGGTCCCGCATACTGCAGACACTTCCATGTCACCACCAACCAGTTCTCCCACAACTGGTGTGATCTACCTTCCAGCCTTCCGGTGCCTTGTCTGTGACAAAGTATACTGATTGTCCCAAAGCCAGTCGTCGGTTTTAATTACTTTTCACCTCCTGACTGCAGATATTCCTGTGATTAAACCTGATTAAAAGGATTACAGGGACAGTTGGATTCATCATTTCTTTGCTTGGTGAAATTTCAAAGATTGAAAGTGACGTACATCAACCCCAAACCTCGTCACCTACTCGCGAACTGCGACACGCTGCTCCCGTGAGATGGAAGCCCAGTTGCTGTTTCAAGCTTGAATACAGGTACAAGCAGAACTCATTCAAAGAAAGTCCAAGTCCCTGATTATTTGCACCGAACTCCTTCGCAAAGAGTTGACGTTCGTGTGGGGTGATTTGGGCACATCTTTCCCCACACTACAACACTTCAAACATAACTCAACGACTGTAAAGCGCTTTAAGGCATCATGAGTTCCTGAAAGGTGTTGCAGAAATGCAAGTCCTTCTTTGCAAAAGTTCGATGTAATTTCAAAATTCGCGGCAGAATAATGGGCTCGGCCGGGATCTCTCGCAAATTTGCATTAACAAGCCAGAAACGAGAATCATACCCCTTGACCAACAAGCTAACTTTTTGACAAACTTGGAGATAAGGTGTAACTTTTATAAAAGCATTGTTTGTGTGTAGCTATTCTTGGCAGAAGGAGCACATGAGATCGATTCAGTGACTTTGCTTTTTCGACCTGTCTTCTGAAGCGCCGCACGGTCCCACTCCGACAGTAAATGAGCTGTTGGGACGTTAGTGTATCCAGTCTGTGGGTGGCCACCCCGAGCGCAGCAGAGGGGTTTCTGCATTAGTTCTGGGTGGGGACAGTATTTCCCCTTCTCTCTTCCTCTTGTCTGTATCGTTGAGCTTTGGTTTCTCTTTTTATTTCCCCTGTCTCAGTTTCTAGTGTTTAAAAGGGAACAAAAGATGAAATGGGTGTCACTGTGGAACAATTTCTCTCGCTCAAAGTTAGATGCACGACCGTCGCGCCATGAGGTCTTGGCAGCGAGCCGTTGATATTCAGGTCCATAAATAAATATATATTTTTATATTTATACAAATCATCGAAGCTGTTCTCTGGTCAAGTGGTTAAGATCTCGAGCATTAAACTTCTTTCCATTCTCAATCAGTTCATCGCAGAAAAATAATTAAGGTTTGTGAGAGGATTAATGATTGCTGTTATCGCCGTTCATAACCTCACTACTCTCTGTTACAGAACGAGCTTACACACTCTCCCGCTTCTCCTACCCTTTGCCGGGCACGTGTTCCGGGTTTAATTTTACAAACTGGGCGAGTTCGCTAATCGCGGGGAGACGGTAGGAGCCTCTGTGGCCCCACTGTGAGGATGTGGAAGTGAACACGGTGGCTGGGTGATCCATGACATTTCTGTGAAGGCAGCGGAGGAGAAGGATTGAGAGCTTTTAGTGTGGGACAGAAGTTGTTGAAGGTGAGCCAGCACATTCCCGATCAGCACAGAGGGAGCTCACTGGTCAGCTCCCCTCTGTTGGGGCTGCTTTGCCGGAGGTTTCGGTAGTGTAGTGGTTGTCACGTTTGCTCTATACGTGCAAGGTCCCTGGTTCGATCCCAAGTGGGAGCATTATGTTTAAACTTGCTGTGGAAGAACAATGGGAGGCGAGGTTAATCTCCTGGCAAATGCTGCCTGACCTGCTGAGATTTCCAGCATTTGCTGTATTTATTGATTAAAGTATCAACTCTCCCTCAGTTAGCATTTCTTTCATTGTGCAAAAGAAGGTGATGGGTTAACTAATGATGCTATCCCGTGAAAGCAACACAAAAGTTTAACAAATAAACATATGGTGACTGGCAGGTGAGCGCAGCTTCTGACAGGGGATTTTAAAGCCCCTTTTATTGCAGAACCTTCATATTGACGAACATCTCAGACTCAGTGTTTAGGCCTCGTGGTGCAGCGGTGGTGTGTCTGCCTCTTGATCAGAAAGTTGCATGTTTAAATCATGTTGAGGTCCCTGTCCTTTTGGGTAATTCCAGAATTAATATTTTCTTTGCTGTTTCGCAATAACCAGACCCTTGCTCCAAGGTCTGTCTCACCGTTTCCCCGGTGTCAGGCAGAGATACGCCTGCTGTCCTCATTTACTTCATGTGACAGGACACAAAAGTTCAAAATCAAACTGCAGGTGGCCACACATAATATTGAGCAGTCAGGATGGCCGAGCGGTCTAAGTTGCTGCTTCAGGTTGCAGTCTGCTCTGAAAGTGTGGGTTCCGTAGTGTAGTGGTCATCACATTCGCTGAACACGCAAAAGGTTCCTGTTTCAAAACCAGCTGAAAACGTGTTCAATTAAATATGAGAAGCATTGAATAATGTGCATTTCTGGTTCAGTATTAAGAAAGCACAATGTCTCCCAGTCCTGCTATATTTGTTGAATACTCTGTACAGTTCGGTACACATTCAAACTCGACAGTTTCCAGCCCTGACGGTGCAGAAAGCCCCTCTCAAATCTGCACATTCCAGCTGCTTTCAGTTGAGTTGTGAGAGATTATTGACGGATCCTGCAGCTGTGCAAAGGAATGATGTGTGAGAGGGGTCATCAAACGAGGCCATGTGGGTTGAATTAAAGAACAAAAAGGGGCGATCACACTACTGGGAGTGCACTGTAGACCCCCAGGCAGTTGGAGGGAGATAGAAGAACAAGTATATGGGCAGAATGTTGAGAAGTGCAAAACCTATCGAGCTGTAAAAGTGGAGGATTTTAACTACCCGAATATGAACTGGGAAAATGATAGTGTGAATGGTACAGATGGTGAAGAATTCCTAAAATGCATTCAGGAGAACTTCTTTATCCAGTATGTAACAAACCCATCAAGGCAGGAGCGGTTCTGGACTGGGTCTTGTGATCGAAGAGGGGCAGGTAGAAGGGGTATCAGTGGGAGAGCATTTTGGTGCGAGTGATCATACTCAGTAAGGTTTAGGGTAGTTATAGAAAAGGACAAAGGGGACCAGGAATAAAAGTTCTCAATTGGGGTAAAGACAATTTTGCTGAGCTGAGATGGAATTTGGCCAAAGTGGACTGAGAACGGCTACTTGCTGGTAAATCAGTGTCAGAGCAGTGGGAGGCATTCAAGGAGGAGATCCTGAGGGTATAGAGCAAGTATGTTCCCTTAAAACAAAGGTGGGACTAACAAATCTAGAGCTCCTGGGATGTCAGGGGACATACAGGGAAAGTAAACGAAAAAAAGGAAAGCTTATGACAGATACGGATAGTTCAATACTGCAGAAACTCTCGAGGTGCAGAGGTGCAATTAAAAAATATATCAGGAAAGCAAAGAGAGAGCATGAGAGAATGTTGGCAATTAAATCTGGGAAAACCCAAAGATGTTTTACAAATACATTAAGAGCACGCTGATAACAAGATAAAGAGTGGAGCCTATTAGAGTCCATAAAGGGAATCTGTACGCGGAGGCGGAAGACGTGGGTAGGATTCTTTATGAATAATTTGCATCTGATTTCACAAAAGAGAGGGGCAATGTGGACTTTGCAATGAGGGTGGAGAAGTGTGAAATATTAGATGAAATAAAGAGAGTGAGAGAGGAATTAGTGGTGGCTTACCAGCTTTGAAAGTGGATAAATCCCCAGGCCCGGATGAAATGTATCCCAGGCTGATAAGAGCAGCAAAAGAGGAAATAGCAGAGGCTCTGACCACCATTGTCCAATCCTCACTGGCTACAGGTGCGGGGCCAGAGGATTGGAGCACTGCTAACGTTGTACCTTTGTTTAAAAAGGGAGAAAGGGATTGAGTAAATACAGGCTGGCCAGCCGAACCTTTTACAATTATTTGTAAAAATCCTGAGGGACAGGATAAATCTTCATTTGGAAAGAAATGGATTAATCAAGGATAGTCAACATGAATTTGTCAAGGAAAGGTCGTGTCTGACTAAGTTCATTGCATTTTTCGAGGAGGTAACCAGGAGGGTTGATGAGGGCAGTGGTATGATACAATGTATATGCACTTTAGCAAAGCTTTTGATAAGGTCGCAATTGGCAGACTGCTTACGAATGTAAAAGCCCATGGGATTCAAGGGCAAAGTGGAAGTTGGGTCCAAAATTTGTTCAGAGGCAGGAATCAAAGCGTAATGGTTGATTTTGTGATCCAGTGGGGTTCCGCAGGGCTCAGTGCTGGGTCCCTTGCTTTTTGTGGTATGCATCAATGACTTGGACTGAAATGTTGAGGGTATGAGTAAGAAGTTTTAAGATGACACTAAAATAGGCTGAGTGGTTGATAATGAAGAAGAAAGTGGCGGACTACAGGAAGATATCAATGGATGTCTCAAGGCGCTTTGCAGCCAATGAAGTACTTTTTGAAGTGCGGTCACTCTTGTAGTGTGGGAGACACAGCCGCCAATTTGCACACGGCAGGCTCCTATAGGCAGCAGTGTGATGATGACCAGATCATCTGTCTTTGTGATGTTGATTGAGGGATAAATATTGACCAGGGCACGAATCCTGGCCACATTTATCCTCCCACCACTTCACACTGTTCTCCGAGGGACCAGCGCGATGATACTAAAACAACAAGCGAAGTTGGTAAGCTATCCATGCAGTCCATCGGAATCCAGCCACACCACCTTATACCACGGGTAACATCTCTCCATGGATTCTGGAATCTGGATCAAAAAACCATAATCACATCTTAGAAGGAATTCCGGGAGGTGCTTCAAGCTTTATTACATATATGTTAACAGTTTTAAGGTATTTAAACAAATGCCGATGTTTTTGAAATGGGCGTCTGGGTGACGTCATCAAAACTCTCGTCGTCATTTTGGAGCGTGAGCAGGAACATCGGCAGGGCCCAGGTACAGAGGAGAGGGAAGGTCGGGACGGATGAGCGGTGAGTGTATGTGGCGAGATGCGTTGAATGTTTATGGTGGAGGAGCGGCGACAGATCGTGGAGGAGGTGCGCCAGATGAGGGGACGGGGCCCAGAAGAGCCGAGGGCCCAGGGGCAGCACGGGCCCAACCCACACTGCGATATGTGTGGGCACTGGGTCGGTGCAGCAGAGCTGGTCTCCTGTCGTCTTGGTTAACCCTTTCCACTGGACCAAGACCCAGCTCAGTCAAGCCCATGTGGTGGCAGGTGTGCAACGGTCACCCCACGTTAAAAAAATCCACACAAAGGGATCTTCCATCCCCTCAATTGGATTCAGGACTGGAACATCGGGTCCTTCATCGAAACTCCTGTGAACTCATGGAAGCAAATCATCCTCGATCGAGGGACCGCCTTTGATGATGATGATCAATATACTGGTCAGTTGGGCAGAACTGTGGCAAATGGAATTCAATCCGGATAAGTGTGAGGTAATGCATTTGGGGAGGTTTATCAAGGCAAGGGAATATACATTAAATGGTACGACAATGAAAAGTTTAGAGGAACAAAGTGACCTTGGAGTGCAGGTCCACAGATCCCTGAAGGTAGCAGGCCAGGTAGTTAACGTGGTTAAGAAGGCATATGGAATACTTGCCTATATTAGTCAAGGCATGGAATACAAGAGCAAGGAGGTTATGCTTGAACTGTACAAAACACTGGCTACACCACAGCTGGAGTACTGCGTGCAGTTCTGGTCACCACATTACAGGAAAGATGTGATTTCCCTGGAAAGGGTGCAGAGGAGATTTACTAGAATGTTGCCTGGTCTGGAGAATTTTGTCAATGAGGATAGTTTGGAGATGCTGAATCTGTTTTCTTTGTAACAGAGGCATCTGAGCGGAGACCTGATTGAGGTGTATAAAATTGAGGGGCCTGGATAGAATGGATCGGACGATCCTGTTTCCCTTGGCAGAGGGGTCAACAACCAGGGGGCGAAGAATTAAAGTAATTGGGGAGGTTTAGAGGAGATATGAGGGGACATTTCATCACCCAGAGGGTGGTGGGGGTCTGGAACTCAATGCCTGAAAGGGTGGTAGAGGGAGGGTCCCTCACTACATTTAAAAGATACGTGGATGTGCACTTAAAGTGCCACAACCTACAGAGCTCTGGACCGAGAGCTGGAAAGTGGGATTAGGCTGGATAGCTCTTGGTCGGCCGGCGGGGACACGATGGGCTGAAATGGCCTCACTCTGTGCTGAAACTTTCTGATTCTATGATTCTATTAATATAGATATAATACATACCATTATCGTAATTTTTCCTTGGTGGTCGGGTGTTTAAGACCCAGAGCACTAACCCTCTTTCTATTCTCAATCAGTTTATCGCATGAAAATAATTGAGGTCTGTGAGAGGATGAATAATTGCATACCTCGGGAGCCTATTATCAGCGAGTGCAGGCATCGACGACCAGGTTCAACACTGCCTCCAGTGCGCCAGTGCAGCCTTCGGCCGCCTGAGGAAGAGAGTGTTCGAAGATCAGACCCTCAAATCTGCCACTCAGCTCATGGTCTACAGGGCTGTAGTGATACCCGTCCTCCTGTATGGTTCATAGACATGGACCTTATACAGTGGGCACCTAAAGTCACTGGAGAAATACCACCAATGATGTTTCTGCATAATCCAGCAAATCGCCTCGGAGAACAGATGCACCAACGTTAGCGTCCTCGATCAGGCCAACATCCCCAGCATCAAAGCACTGACCACACTCGACCAGCTCCGTTGGACGGGCCTCATTGTTTGCATGCCTGACACAAGACTCCAAAAGCAAGCGCTGTACTCGGAACTCCTACACGGCAAGCGAGCCCCAGGTGAGCAGAGGAAACGTTTCAAGGACCCTCAAAGCCACTTCATAAAATGCAACATCCCCAACAACAGCTGGGAGTCCCTGGATAAAGACCACCCTCAGTGGAGGAAGAGCATCTGGAGGGCGCTGAGCACCTCGAGTCTCATCGTCGAGAGCATGTGTAACACATGCACAGGCAGCGGAAGTAGCGTGTGGCAAACCAGTCCCACCCAACATTTCCTTCAACCACGGTCTGTCCAACCTGTGACAGAGACTGTAATTCCTGTATTGGACGGTTCAGTCACCTGAGAACTCACTTTTTGAACGGAAGCAAGTCTTCCTCGATTTCGAGGGACTGCCTATGGTGATGATGAATTGCTGTAATCACCGTTAATAACCCCGTTACTTGCTGTTACACACTGAGTTTACAGACTCTCTGGCTTCTCCTGCCCTTTGCGGGACACTTGTTCCGGGTGTAACTTTACAAACTGGGTGAGTTAGCCGATTGCGGGGAGACGGCAGGAGTCTCTGTGGCCCACTGTGAGGATGTGGAAGTGAACATGGTGGGTGGTAATTACGTGACATTTCTGTAAAGGGCAGCGGAGGAGAAGGATTGAGAGCTTTCAGTGAGGGACAGAAGTTGTTTAAGGTGAGCCAACACATTTCTGATCCTCCTCTCTTCTTCTGAGGCAGTCCCCCGGAGTCGAGGATGACTTGCTTCCACATCAGCATCGGTCCCGATCAGCACCGAGGGAGCTCACTGTTCAGCTCCCCTCTGTTGTGCTTCCTGCAACAGAGGTTTCTGTCGTGTGGCGGTTATCATGTTTGCTTTCCATGTGAAAATTTCCTGGTTCTATCCCAGGCGGGAACATTATATTTAAACTTGCTGTGGATGAACAATCGGAGGCGAGTTTAGTCACCTGGCAAAAAAGCAGATGCTGCCTGTGCGGTACCAGAACTGAACACAGTCCCCCGAGTGAGGTCTAACCAGGACTTTGTATAGCTGCACACAACATCTGTCCCCTTGTGTTCCAGTTATACGAACATAAGAAATAGGAGCAGGAGTCGGTCACACCGTCCCTCGAGCCTGCTCCACCATTTAATAAGATCATGGCTGATCTGATCATTGACTCAGCTCCACTTCCCCGCCCGCTCCCCATAACCCCTTATTCCCTTATCGTTTAAGAAATTATCGATTTCTGACATAAATATATTCAATGTCCCAGCTTCCACAGCTCTCTGAGGCAGCGAATTCCACAGATTTACAACCCTCTGAGGGAAGAAATTTCTCCCCATCTCAGTTTTAAATGGGCGGCCCCTTATTCTAAGGTCTCGTTCTTGTCTCCCCCACCAGTGGAAACATCCTCTCTACATTCACCTTGTCAAGCCCCCTCATAATCTTATACATTTGGATAAGATCATCACCCATTCTTCTGAATTCCAATGAGTAGAGGCCCAATCGAAACAACCTTTCCTCATAAGTCAACCCCCTCAACTCCGGAATCGACCAGTGAACCTTCTCTGAACTGCCTCCAGAGCAAGTATATCCTTTCGTAAATATGGAAAACAAAACTGCACGCAGTATTCCAGGTGTTGCCTCGCCAATACCTGTATAACTGGAGCAAGATTTCCCTGCTTTTATACTCCATCCCCTTTGCACTAAAGGCCAAGATTCCATTGGCCTTCCTGCTCACTTGCCGGTGATCGAGTTCGCGAGATATGAAGGCCAGCTTAACATTAGTCTTATTTGATTATTTTCTGTACCTGCCCATGACATTTACATAAAACCATGTTGACTCTGTCAAATCATGTTGTAATTTTCAAAGTGCCCTGATACCACTTCCTTAACAATGGATGACAGCATTTTCCCGATGACTGATGTCAGACTAACTGTCCTGTAGTTCCCGGTTTTCTCTCTCCCTCCTTTTTTGAATAGCGATGTTACATTTTCTACCTTCCGATCCGCTGGGACTGTTGTAGAATCTGGACATCGTGGTGCAACGGTTACGGGTCTAACTCCCGATCAGGAGGCTGCGTGTTCAAATCAGTTAATTTAGTGTTGTTCTTCCGGAATTGATATTGTGTTTGCTGTTTCACAATAACCAGACCCTTGCTCTAAAACCCGTCTCACTGTTTCCCCAGGGGCACGTTCATGTTACAATAAACATTCTGAATCAGATGCCTCAAGTACAGTGTGTAAAATGGGATATGGTTTAACAGTTAACATGCAAAGCCCAGAACCAATTGTTCAATTATCGACTCTCCTCAGTTAAAATTACTTTCACTGTGCAAAAGAAGCTGATCGGTTAATTCATGAAGTTTGCCCGAGAAAGCGACATAAAATTTAACGATAATGATTCACCCAACGTGGGGCTCAAACCCACAACCCTGAGAATAAGAGCCTCATGCTGTATCTACTGAGCTCGCCAGGATTATGTAAATCACATGTCTCTGTCGGTGATTGCAGCCAGGCGCCTGTTGGTTTCGCCCCATTTCCCGGTGTTTCCCGATCCTGTCTGTCTCTCTGGCTCTGTTCAATCTGTGTGTGGCTACCTCCAGTTTGATTTTGAACGAATACCTGTATTCAGTAAAAACAGAAAATGCTGGAAACACTCAGCAGGTCGGGCAGTATCTGTGGAGGTGGGGAAGTGGGAATAATCGATGGGTTTGTTTGTCGCTTTGATCTGTTGCTGGGAAGTGAGGCAGCGCTGCAGGATGCTTTTTTTCGAGGTGCAAGCAGAGGTTTCCGTCGTGTAACGGTTATCACCATCGCCGCACATGTGAAATATCCTCGGTTTGAGCTCAGACAGAAACATTATTTTAGCAAATATTTTTCTGTGGGATACCTTTTAAATAGTCGCCCCAGGTTCCTTGTATCATGAGCGATGGGCATTTTAACTCACTCTCCTAAAATACAGTGTGTGTAAAATCAGATAGGGGATAAAACTTCATCAATGATTAAAGTTTCTTAACTCAGTAAAGTTCAGTAATTGAAGTTTCCATCGATGCATTGCATAAACATAATTGAGGTGTGTGAGAGGATTAATAATGGGCTTTAATCGTTGATGAGCCCATTACTTTATGTTATAGACCCAGGTTACACACTCTCCTGCTTCGGAAAGAGTTCAGATGCGTGTGGGGTGATTGGGGCACATCTTTCCCCACATTACAAGGCTCCATTGGTACTTCATTGACTTTAAATCACTTGGGGATATCCTGAGTTGTTGAAAGGCCACGTAAAAATGCAGTCATTCTTTGCAAAAGTTCTAACCGCAAGTTCAAACTTCGCCGGCAAATGGAGGCTCACCCAGAATTTGTTCTGACACCACGACAAAGTCCTTAACAGTGGGATTCAGCAGTTCAGCTGCTCGCTAACATTTCCGTCTGACCTGGTGCTGCAAGTAGAGATGTGTCCGCAGTGTAGCATTTAACACGTTCGCCTCACACGCGGGAAAGCTCACCGGGTGGAAATATTTTGTTGGAACTTACTCCTCATGCATGTTCAGGGGAGAGATTGTTCTACAGTGAAAGGACATAAGATCATAAGAACGTAAGAATTAGGAACAGGAGTCGGCCATTCGGCCCATTTTAATGTTTTCAAAATGATTTCGCCCGGAGACTTTGGTGTGTTTGGTGAAGATGATAACCACTACACTACAGACACACAGTGGTAGATGTTGTCTTAGGAACATAACCAGAGGTCCAACCAACACAGCTGGCCGATACTTCAGGAGCTGGTTTTACGAGAATAGAATGACGGTGCTATATTTAGGAAGGCTGTGAGAGTGGCAGGAATTGAACTCGTATTTCCCAGACTTTATACACAGGAACATCGGAACAGGAGGAGGCCATTTGGCAGCGAGTGGTTAGGATCCGGAATGTGCTGCCTGAAAGGGTGGCAGAGGCAGAATTAATCTTATCTTTCAAAATGGATTTGGATAAGTATCTGAAGGAAAAATATCTCACGGGTACGGGTAAAGGCCAGAGGAGTGGGACTAGCTAAGAGTCGGCACAGGCTCGACAGGCCGAACGGCCTAATCCGTGCTGTAACCGTTCCAGGATTCTATAATATGTTTAAACTTGCTGTGGATGAACAATCGGAGGCGAGCTTAGTCTCCTGGTAAAAACGCTGATGCTGTCTGACCAGCTGAGATTTCTAGCAATTCTGTTTTTATTTGTTATTTATGGATTGAGTCGGTACAACTAGAGCGTTCTGAGTCAGAAGATTCGGGGGGCACGGACATTTGGGAATTTAACGACTTTGAAAGGACAATTTTTGACTTGTGCAGCTTCGGTCAGAGAAATGTTTGTGTCATGATTTTTTCACAGAAAGGGATTCAGAATTACACCTTCGGGTTTAACACTTCTCTCTGGGCAGGCAGTTAAGCAGGGGTTTCAGTAGTGTAGCAGTTATCATGTTAGTCTTTCACACACAAAAGGTCCCCAGTTCAAGCCCAGGCAGAAATATCATTTTAGAATATATTTGCTGTGAAATAAATTGAACATAAGTGCCCCAGGTTCCTTGTCTTTTGAGCAATGAACATTTTAAACCAATCTGATAAAATACAGAGTGTGTTAAGTCAGATAGGGTGTAAAATGTCATCTATGATTAAAGCTCCTGAAATTATTCCAGTTCAGTTTTTGAAGTCTCGACTGTCAGTCTGCAAAACAATCCGGGTGGGAATATTGGCCCAAAAATTCCGGTTGGAGGCTTCCCGTGGACAATTCCCTTCCGACCGGAGATGTTTTACGAACCTACCTGGTGGTCTAGGAGGCACCGTGGATTCCACTGGGGAGGCCTTCTCTTCCCGCGCTACGAAGCACGCTCCCGTCCGGAGGGATCCCACGTGTGACTGCTCAGCCAATCAGGTACGTATTCCACAGCTTTCCCATTAATAGCAATGAGACTCGCGTACCTACGGGTTCTCAGTGCTATTCATGAGAACAAAAAACACACACACACTGAGAAATAATAAAAAACTGACCTCACATAATTAAAATTAATTGAAATTAAAGTTAATAAACGCATTAGAAAAAAACAAGATAGTTCCAATTTTTTTTAAGCTTTGTAATTCGGGTTAAAAATAAACTTACCTTAGTTGGCAGAGTTTTTTTTTTATTTGTGTTTATTTTATTTTAGTGTGGTTATGATTGTTTTTAAACACTTGCACCTGCAAAATTACGCAATGCGCTTGCTTTTTTAGCTGCAAGGTTTTTGAGGATATTTGCTGGGCAAGATATGCGTAAATCCCACAATCCGTAGAAACTTTGTATGGGCCCAGGACGTTGGAATTTCCCTAAACTTACTGTGGATGAAGAATCGCAGGCAAGTTTAGTCTCCTGGCAAATGCTGCCTGACCTGCTGAGATTTCCAGCATTTGCTGTTTTAATTTGCTATTTATTCTCCTGGCAAAAGGGCTCCCTTATTCCTTAATTGCTCTTTATTTCACTTCAATAAATAGATAACTTTCAGTGAGAGAAAACGGATCCACCGGGGACCTTTCGCGTGTGAGGCCAACGTGATATCCGCTACACTGCAGCCCATCAAAGGGCGAGAAACCACTGAATATAAAGGATGAGCTCACAAATATCAGGGGCAGTGCAGTCTGGTCAACGTCAAACTCTCCTTTCTTATTCAGCAGAGGCATGAACGGGAGTCAGACACTACAAAGTTCAATTAAAGACACAAATACAAGTAACACTTCCAAATCTTTTTACTGTAAAATTCTTTCACTTTATTTCAAATCGTACTGTGTTGAATTTGAAAATGAGCACCGTGGGATTTTATCTTCACCACTGATTTCCTGCATTGTTTCACATTGCAACATTAAGTTGTGAAAATACTGGCAAAACTGAGCCCCTGATTATTTTACGTCGAGGTCACATTGCTTTTGGATAATTCCAGAATTAATATTTTCTTTGCTGTTTAACAATAACCAGACCCTTGCTCCAAGGTCTGTCTCACTGTTTCCCCGGTGTCAGGCAGAGATACGCCTGCTGCCCTCATTTATTTCATGTGAAAGGATACAAAAGTACAAACGTTCAAAATCAACCTGCAGGTGGCCACATACAGCATTAAATAGTCAGGATGGCCGAGCGGTCTCAGGTGCTGTGTTCAGTTTGCAGTTTTTTCTGGAAGTGTGGGTTCGAGTCCCACTTCTTTATTATCGTCATTAAGCAAAACCCATTTGCTTGGAACCACGACCAACTCCTTTAAAGTGGGATTCAGCAGTTCACCTGCTCGCTTAACATTTCCGTCTGACCGGGTGCTGAAAGTGGAGATGTTTCCGCAGTGTAGCGGTTAACATGTTCGCCTCACACGCGAAAGCTCACCAGGTGGGAATATTGAATATTTTCTGGAGCTTTCTCCTCATACATGCTCAGGGGCGAGATTGTTCTCCTGTGAAATGTCATAAGATCATAAACATGAAAGGATCAGGAGCAGGTAAAAATACATCTCCTCACCCCACATCCCCCGCCCCGTATTTTTCCGTTTACCAATTATCTTATGACTGTGTCCTCTGGTTACCGACACTCCTGGCCGTGGAAACAGTTTCCCCATAATTCTGAAAATCTCTATTAAATCTCCCCTTAACTATGATTACTGGGGTTCAATGTGGGGAAGGGTCAGTTCATCCACTTTGCACCGAAGAATGATCGACCAGTGCATGATCTAAAAACATTATGTCAGAGAAGATTTTTTCTGTGAAATAGTTGGTCCTGTTAATTTTAACAAAAGTTGCACGGGTAACTGGAGTCATAAGTGATACGTCCTTGCTGTACAGTATAAATTCACACGAGGCCCATGCTTGAGAGAAGGTCAGTCTGTGACCTGTCCTTTATTCCTTTGCATTCAAGTGATGAAATTGGGTGGAGCTTCCCCTTTTATACCTGAAGGTCCAGGTTAGCAGTGTCTCCCACAAGTTCACCACCTAGTGGTCATTGTTCTCACAGTGTACAACTGAGGTCAGATTATATATGGGTTACAATGTTGGTTGAATACATGACAATAAGCACTTAAAATTTTAAACCATTCTCCTAAAATACAGCGTGTAAACGAGATAGGGATAAAAGTTCATCACATGTAAAGAGAAAATTAATGATTGAAGCTCGTAAAAGATCCTCTCGGAATAAGTGATCACAGTATGGTTGAATTTGTAATACAGATTGGGGGTGAGGAAGTAGTGTCTCAAACGAGCATACTATGCTTAAACAAAGGGGTCTACAGTGGGATGAGGGCAGAGTTGGCTAAAGTAGACTGGAAACACAGACTAAACGGTGGCATAATTGAGGAACAGTGGAGGACTTTTAAGGAGCTCTTTCATAGTGCTCAATAAAAATATATTCCAGTGAAAAAGAAGGGCGGTAAGAGAATGGATAACCAGCCGTGGATAAGCAAGGAAATAAAGGAGAATATCAAATTAAAAACCAATGCGTATAAGGTGGCCAAGGTTAGTGGGAAAATAGAAGATTGGGAAAATTTTAAACGACAGCAAAGAATGACTAAGAAAGCAATAAAGAAAGGAAAGATAGATTACGAAGGTAAGCTTGTGCAAAGCATAAAAACGGATAGTTAAAGCTTTTACCGATATATATAACGGAAAAGAGTGACTAAAGTAAATGTTGGTCCCTTAGAAGATGAAAAGGGGGATTTCATAATGGGAAATATGGAAATGGCTGAGATATTACACAATTATTTTGCTTCGGTCTTCACAATGGAAGACACAGAAACCATGCCAGAAATTGCTGGTCACAGGATTGTGGGAAGGGAGGACCTTGAAACAATCACTATCACTAGGGGGTTAGTGCTGGACAGGCTAATGGGACTCAAGGTAGACAAGTCCCCTGGTCCTGATGAAACGCCAGGGTATTAAAAGAGATGGCGGAATTTATAGCAGATGCATTCGTTATAATCTACCAAAATTCTCTGGACTCTGGGGAGGTACCAGCGGATTGGAAAGCAGCTAATGTAACGCCTCTGTTTAAAAAAGGGGGCAGACAAAAGGCAGGTAACTTTCGGCTGGTTAGTTTAACATCTGTAGTAGGGAAAATGCTTGAAACTATCATGAAGGAAGAAACAGCGGGACATCTAGGTAGGAATAGTGCAATCAAGCAGACGCAGCATGGATTCATGAAGGGGAAATCATGTTTAACTCATTTACTGGAATTCTTTGAGGATATAACGAGCATGGTGGATAGAGGTATACCGATGGATGTGGTGTATTTAGATTTTCAAAAGGCATTCGATAAGGTATTACACAAAAGGTTACTGCAGAAGATAAAGGTACGCGAAGTCAGTGGAAATGTATTAGCATGGATAGAGAATTGGCTGGCTAACAGAAAGCAGAGTGTCGGGATAAATGGGCCCTTTTCGGGTTGGAAATCGGTGGTTAGTGGTGTGCCACTGGGATCGGTGCTGGGACCACAACTGTTTACAATATACATTGATGACCTAGGAAGAGGGGACAGAGTGTAGTGCAACAAAATTTGCAGATGACACAAAGATTAGTGGGAAAGCAGGTTGTGTAGATGACACAGAGAGGCTGCAAAGAGATTTAGATAGGTTAAATGAGTGGGCTAAGGTTTGGCAGATGTAATACAATGTCAGAAAATGTGATGTCATCCACCTTGGGAAAAAAAACAGGAAAAAGGGAATATTATTTGAATGGGGAGAAATTGCAACATGCTGCGGTGCAGAGGAACCTGGGGGCCCTTGCTTGTGCATGAATCCCAAAAAGTTAGTTTGCAGGTGCAACAGGTAATCAGGAAGGCGAATGGAATGTTGGCCTTCATTGCGAGAGGCATGGAGTACAAAAGCAGGGAGGTCCTGCTGCAACTGTAGAGGGTATTGGTGAGGCCGCACCTGGAGTACTGCATGCAATTTTGGTCACCTTACTTCAGGAAGGATATACTAGCTTTGGAGGGGGTACAGAGACGATTCACTAGGCTGATTCCGGAGATGAGGGGGTTACCTTATGATGAAAGATTGAGTAGACTGTGTCTTTACTCGTTGGAGTTCAGAAGGATGAGCGGTGATCTTATAGAGACATTTAAAATAATGAAAGGGATAGACAAGATAAAGGCAGAGAGGTTGTTTCCACTGGTCGGGGAGACGAGAACTAGGGGGCACATCCTCAAAATACGGGGAGCCAATTTAAAACCGAGTTGAGAAGGAATTCCTTCTTCCAGAGGGTTGTGAATCTGTGGAATTCTCTGCCCAAGGAAGCAGTTGAGGCTCGCGCATTGAATGTATTCAAGTCACAGATTGATAGATTTTGAACCAATAAGAGAATTAAGGGTTATGAGGAGCGGGCGGATAAGTGGAGCTGATTCCACGGCCAGATCAACCATGATCTTGTTGAATGGCGGAGCAGGCTCGAGGGGCTAGATGGCCGACTCCTGTTCCTAATTTTTATGTTCTTATGTTTTTATGTACCACTATCCCTCAGTAACCATATTATCATTTCTTTAATTCTGCAAAAGAAAGTTATCGGTTCATTGAACATGATTAAATGAATTAATTTTTTCACATTAGCTGCATGTTGACATTTATATAGGGCTATTAGTTTGAAAACTGTGTTGTAAATATTATCTCCCTGACCAAGAATCGAACCTGTGCTGCGGTGGTACAAGGGGTGGATTCAGTGAATCATTTGAATGTGATTTCAAGTGGCGTTTACTGTAGTGTATGTAGGCACCTTGAGTAATGACTCCACGAGGCAGGGTATGATACTTAAACTGTGTTGACCTGTAGACATTTATTTGAAGCTCCTCGATTGAGGACACCAAGCTGTGAGCTCCTTTATATACTGGGTTGCAGGTAACGTTTCAGTCTCAAGCAGCAGCATCCTCTGGTGTAAGTAAGGTGTGTAGAGTGTAAGAGAATATTCAGTGTTGCATAGCAGTGTTACAGACATCACACAGTAAACAGGCATGCATACACAACAGTTACAATCTTTTTCGGTGTGAATCAAGTGAACTGAAAATGACAATAATGTCATGAACTATAATGATGCAGCAGTAAAACGGTCTATCGGTCCCTGGTTGTCGAGTGGTAAGGATTCAATACTCTCAACGTTGTGTCCTGGATTCAATTCCCACCCTGGGAAGTTGTACTTTTAATTCAAAACCTTATAAAAAAAAGAGTTCATTTATTTTACAGATCTATATGCAAATCATGTATAAAAAATAAGAATCATTGACTTGAACATCATTAATTAATATATAAATTATTTTGTAAATCTTTCACCATTTATTTTGCCATGAGCATGTGAGGAACTTTTATCCCGATCTCATTGGGTTAAATTGTGGTACAAATGACGAACCGGGGGCTGGGTTAATGAAAGGTTTACGTAGTGTAGCCGTTATCATGTTCACCTCCCACATGAAATGTCCCTGGTTTGAGCCTGGGCGCGTGCTTTATTTTAGAATATATTTGCTGTGAAATACATTGAACAAAAGTAGCCCCAGGTTCCGTGTCTTATGAGCAATGAACATTTTAAACAAATCTCCTAAAATACAGGGTGAGTAAAGTCAGATTTATGGATTGAGTCGGCACAACTCGAGCTTTCTGATCCAGAAGATTCGCGGGGTGCGTTAATTTGGGAGTTTGACGACTTTGAAAGGAACATTTTTGACTTGTGCAGCTTCGGTCAGAGAAATGTTTGTGAAAAGATTTTTTCACAGAAAGGGATTCAGAATTACACCTTCTGGCTTAACACTTCTCTCTGGGCAATAAGTTCAGCAGTGATTTCTGTAGTGTAGTGGTTATCACGTTCGTCTCACGCACGAAACGGCCCCGGTTTGAGCTCGGGCCGAAACATCATTTTAGAATATATTTGCTGTGAAATAAATTGAAAAAAGTACCCCAGGTTCCTTGTCTTCTGAGCAATGAACATTTTAAACCAATTTCAAAAATTCAGAGTGTGTTAAGTCAGATAGGGTGTAAAATATAATCTATGATGAAAGCTCCTGAAATTATTACAGTTCAGTTATTGAAGTATTGACTGTAAGTCTGCAAAACAATCCGGGTGGGAATATTAGCCCAAAAATTCCGGTTGGAGGCTTCCTGCGGACAATTCCTTTCCGATCGGTGATGTTTTAATCACCCCACCTCCCACAGAGTTTAATTAATTGTATGTAATTATTTGAAAAAAATTTGAATTAAAAAGTTACTTTCCAAACTCGGGCTCCCTCTGTGAATGCCTAACCACGAAACGAGCAGGATACACAGTAAATAACTTAATTCCAGACTTCATTATTATCTTTGCTGTTTCACAATAACCAGACCTATGCTCCAAAATCTGTCTCACCGTTTCCCCGGTGTCAGTCAGAGAAGCACATGGGACTGAATCAGTGACTTTGCTTTTTCGACCTGTCTTCTGAAGCGCCGAACGGTCCCACTCCGACAGTCAATGAACTGTTGGGACGTTAGTGTATCCAGGCTGCGGGTGGCCACCCCGAGCGCAGCAGAGGAGTTTCTGCATTAGTTCTGGGTGGGGACAGTATTTCCCCTTCTCTCTTCCTCTTGTCTGTATCCCTCTGCTTTGTTTTCTGTATGTATTCCCCGGCCTCATTTTATGTGTTTAAAAGGGAACAAAAGATGAAGTGTGCGACACTCTGGAACAATTTCTCTCACTCAAATATATCTATTTAGTGAAGTGAAATAAAGAGCAATTAAAGAATAAGGGAGAAGCCACTGTCGCTCTTTTGACAGGAGAATAAACTCGCCCATGACTGTTCATCCACAGCAAGTTTAAACATAATCTTCCTGCACGGGATCCTTTCACGTGGAAAGCAAACGTGATAACGGCTCCACTGCGGAAACCGCTCTGACCAGAAGTGCAGCAGAGGGCAGCTGACCAGTGAATGCCTTCTGTGCTGATCGGGAATGTATTGGCTCACCTTGAACAACTTCTGTCCCTCACTGACAGCTGTCAATCCTTCTCCTCCGCTGCCCTTTACACAAACATGTCACTGATCCCCACCCACCACCCCACATCCCCATCGTGTTATCTTCCATGTTAGCACAGTGGGGCCGCGGAGACACCTACTCTCTCCCCGCGGTTAGTGAACTCAGTCAGTCTGTAAAATTAAAGGGGAACAAGTGTCCCGCAAAGGGCAGGAGAAGGAAGAGAGTCTGTAACCTGGGTTTAATTGTTTGTCAATGGCTACCCGTCCTGTTGTGTATTTCCAGCAGTTTCCTACTTTCACAGGTGGAGATACCGGGGCTGGACCATGCTCCTAAAATACAATGAGGTCGGGATAAAAGTTCCTCACATACTCAGGGCAAATTAAATGATTGAAGTTCTACAATGGATTAATTAATGATGTTTAAATCAATGAATATTTTTTTCCACATGAGATGCATGTAACTCTTTCTTCTAAGGTTTTAATTTTGATGGAAATGCAATTTCCCTGGCCGGAAATCGTCCCAGGGCCGCGGTGGTGAGAGCGCCGAATCCTAATCACTGGACCATAGGGAACGCTGCATTGCTGCATCGCTGCATCGTAATGCTTGGTGTCATTATTGTCCTTTTCAATCCACTTGTTTCACACCGAAACACATCGTAACCTTGATCTGAATTTAACGTCACGTGATTCTTTGAAATCACCATTAAATGATTAGGTAAAACCACTCCTTCTGCCACCGAAAAACAGCTTCGATTCCAGGTCAGGGCGGTAACTTCTGTAACAGCTTTTTTCAAATCAAAACCTTATAAAATTGACGACATGCAGCTAATATGAAAAAAATAAGAATTCATTTAATCACCGATAAATAAACGATAACCTTTTTCAGGATGAAATAAATAATCATATAGTTACTGAGGGACAGTAGTATCTTTAATGATTCCTTTTCTCTTTACATGTGATGCATTTTTATCCCTATCTCATTTACATGCTGTATGAGAAATTGTAAGTGTTTATGACTCAGTTGTACAACCATTGATTGTGTGTGTGTCTATTCTTGATAGGAGGAGCACTTGAGACCGAAGTTCCAGTTCGATATATGCATCTATAGAATCAATTTTCACCAGTTCCTTTAAACCCAATAACACAATTTATTTTAATTGGACTGGATGGAGGAACATGATCCATGTAAAAAAAAATTATCGTTTTACTTGTGCTGAATGTTCATAAAAGTATTGGCGTGGGAACTCACTGGATAACAGCAAAGCTTGCAATGTTTGCGGAATATATTCGTGAAGCCAAAATGCACAATGACAACCCGGAACTGTGCGGCACCGAATCCTCAGGGAAAAGCATTAAAAGGCTTCGCCCGGAGATGGGTTTGGATTACCCACCTTTCATTTACCAGCCGAATGCGCTAAACCATTGAAACACAGATACACACTGAAAGACATGCAAAACCAGGGTGTCAGTCAGTTAAAGCTTCAGATTGCTCCGACTGGGATGGAACTTATCCACTCTCAGTTGTACTTTTCCCAAATAAAGGGTGGGACATTCATTGTGGATGTGTGGAAGCAGTCTGGTCCCGCACACTGCAGACACTTCCATGTCACCACCAACCAGCTCTCCCACAACCGGTGTGATCTACCTTCCAGCCTTCCAGTGACTTGTCTGTGACGAAGTATGTTTCAAATGTTTTGGAATAGTTGGTTCCATGGTGTAATGGTGAGCCCTCTTGAATTTAAATCTAGTGATTTGAGTTCAAATCTCAGTGAAACCTAAATTCTTGTTGTCCCAACTGCTGAAAATTTGGGACAAACAAGTGAAAGACACCTGGTGCTGGTGGGCAGTTTTGTTGCCTTTTTCATTGATGCTTGATCTGCAAGTCTAGTTATCAAATTGTGTGCTCAATCGTCAGTTATCTGCTACAAATCAGCGGAGGACAAATCACTTTGTTGTCGAATGCTGCCTTTGCCTGCACAATGTGTGCTGAGATTATCTGTGCAATATGCATTCCGCAGGATGAATATAAGCAATGCTTTTTGAAATGCAGGCACTGCATGTTTTGCACTCGACAAAACGTTGCATTTTCTTTTCATTAATTTTACATTAATGCATTGCAATGCCAACGCAATTTTTACGTGGCAAGATCGATAATTAGCAGAGCAGAATGAAGAGATCACAAAGTTTAGGTTTAAAGAATGGACTCAGTCGAGAATATTTTGTGGATTTTATTTGTCTGAGACTATTTTCCCTGTGCTGGGGACACCCTGCGCAGATATGTGAAAAAGCTGGTTTTGTTAAAACTCCAGAGACCGCATGGCAGTTAGCTGGGACAAAAGAGCTGTCAGTCATCCATTGACAAATGAGCTGTTGGCCAGGAAGGGGGGCCACTGACAAAGCCACTCTAATTTGTAAAAGCACTTCTCACCTCCATCTCAGAAGGAGACACAGAACAATGAACCCACCAGCCTGGCCAGCCAAGGAGGAGCTGGGTCTTTCCCAACACAAAGGCTCAGAGAGATGCCCAGACTAAGGGCCATCAGCCCAATGCATGGGTGGGATGGCCCATCACTGACTAAGTACCCGTGCTTAGAAACACAGGGGTTTTAAAGATTGGCGGGAATGATAGGGGTAGCAAGACTCCCAGAAAGACAGGGTCCTTTCCACTTTATTTTTAGCTTGGAGCTTGGTGTGAAGCTTGGAGCTTGCAGCTTGCAGCTTGTGTCTAGAGAGAGCCCCCTCTCCCTCTCGCTCTCGCTCCACCGATCGATGTACCAGAGGAAGGGGCCGCAGTACTGCAGAAGAAGCCACCGAGACTGTCGACCAGGCAGTGACTTCCCACAGCTGAGCTGAGCAAGAAAACGGGCTGCGTATGGTGGTGAACATGGTCGCGAGTGTCCCAAGCCAGTAACCAGATATCCCAGGCCAGCTGGGTAAGGGCTCAGGGTTTTCTCAGAAGTGAAGCTTTTCAGGGCTATTCTGGGGAGGGTAATTCATTGGTAGGGGTGGGGTTAGAATCCACCAGGGAATTACTGCGTGTTACTAGGTTCATTTCTGTACTGTATGTATGTTGTTTGTAACCGGGATTTTATTCTCCACAGAGACAGTGATTTCGTTTAGCAGTGCATGTTTTAGACAGTGTATGTTAGACCAAATAAATATACTACGATTTATCACTGAAGCATCCCTTTCCGTGACTCATTTAATTTACACTCTGAATAATAATTCCCAGATCTAGAACTTTCGTAAGGTGGGGGCGATTCAAACCGTCCGTCTGGCAATTGGGCGAGGATCACAAACACTTACAATATTTACGAAAGGATATAATTGCTTTGGAGGCAGTTCAGAGAAGGTTCACTGGGTTGACTCTGGAGATGAGCGGTCGACTTATGAGAAAAGGTTGAGTAGGTTGGGCCTCTACTCATTGGAATTCAGAAGAATGAGAGGTGATCTTATCGAAACGTATAAGATAATGAGGGAGCTTGATAAGGTGGATGCAGAGAGGATGGTTCCACTGATAGGGAAGACTAGACCTAGGGGGCATAATCTCAGAATAAGGGGCCGCCTATTTAAATCTGTGATGAGGAGGAATTTCTTCTCTCAGAGGTTGTAAATCTGTCAAACTCACTGCCTCAAAGAGCTGAGAAAGCCAGGACATTAAATAAATTAAAGACAGAGATAGCTTCTTCACTGATAAGGGAATAAGGCTTATGGGGAACGGGCAGGGATGTGGACTTGAGTCCATGATCGGATCAGCCATGATCATATTAAATGGCGGAGCAGGCTCGAGGGGCCATATGGCCTACTCCTGCTCCTAGTTCTTAAGTTCTTATGTTCTGAATAGCGACACACAAAAAAATGCTTTGATCATGGTTACACCTTATCTTCACGTTTGTCAAACAGTTGGCTCGTTGGTCTCGGGCTGTGATTTCCCTTTGGAGTTGTTCATTGAAATTTACGAGGGGTCCCAGAGGAGCCCTGATATTGCTCGCATATTTTGAAATTGCATCGAACTTTTGCAAAGAAGGACTTGCATATCTGTAGCGCCTTTCAGGAACTCATGTCGCCCCAAAGCGCTTTACAGCCATTGAGTTATGTTTGAAGTGTTGTAGTTTGGGAAAGATGTGCCCAGATCACCAAACATGAACCTCAACTCTTTGCAAAGAGTTTGGTGCAAATAATAAGGCATCTCAGGGACTTGGACTTTCTTTGAAAAAGTTCTGCTTGTACCTGCATTCAAGCGTGAAACAGCAACTGGGCTTCCATCTCACGGGAGGTTTGGGGTTGATGTGAGTCGCTTTCAATCTTTGAAATTTCACCAAGCAAAGAAACGGTGAATCCAACTGTCCCTGTCAGCATTTAGTTCCCGTTGAATCACAGGTATATCCGCAGTCAGGAGCTGAAAAGAAATTCAAACCTAATACCTGCTTCGGGACAATCAGAATACTTCGTCACAGACAAGGCACCGGAAGGCTGGAAGGTAGATCACACCGGTTGTGGGAGAGCTGGTTGGCGGTGACATGGAAGTGTCTGCAGTGTGCGGGACCAGACTGCTTCCACACATCCACAATGAATGTCCCTCCATTTATTTGGGAAAAGTACAACTGAGAGTGGACAAGTTCCATCCCGGTCGGAGCAATCTGAAGCTTTAACTGACTGACACCCTGGTTTTGGATGTCTTGCACCTCATCCTTCCATCAGTCTCTGTGACGCAATGAGTTAGCGCGTTCGGCTGTTAATCGAAAGGTTGGTGGTTCGAGCCCACCCACGGACGAAGTGTTTAACTGTTTTTCCACGAGTATTCGGTGCCGCACAGTCCCATGTTGTCATTGTGCGTTTTGGCTGCACGAATCTATTCCGCAAATGTTGCCAGCAGTGCTGTTATCCAATTAGTTCCCACTCCAATATTTTATGAGCATTCAGTTCAAGTAAAACGATAACAATGTTTTACATGGATCATGTTCCTCCATCCAGCCCATTAGAAATAAATTATGTTATTGGGTTTAAAGAAACTGGTGGAAATTGATTCTATTGATACATATATAGAACTGGAACTTCGGTCTCAAGTGCTCCTCTTATCAAGAATAGACACACACACAATCAATGGTTTTACAACTGAGTCATAAACACTTACAATTTTAAACCATTCTCATACAGCGTGTAAATGAGATAGGGATAAAATCTTCATCACATGTAAAGAGAAAATGAATGATTGAGGATACCACTGTTCCTCAGTAATTATATTATTATTTATTTCATTCTGAAGAAGGTTATCGGCTAATTAACGGTAATTAAAAGAATTCTTACTTTTGCACGCTGGCTGCATGTCGTCAATTTTATAAGGTTTTGAATTTAAAAATGGTGTTACAATGCTGGTTGAATACATGACCCCAAAGTCTTTTTGGGATCACAGGTTGAGTCTCTCTGGTGGTTTACGCTCTCTTGTAGAGCGCCTGAGTTGGGGCTCCGGTTGTTGGGCGCTGGCCTGTGTGTCTGCTGTTTGCGGTGCCTCAGGCCTATCCGGACTGCCCACAGTGACTGGGCTCTCCTCCCTTTGGTTCCGGTGTTCGGTCACCTGTGCTGGAGTGAACTCTATATCGTGTTCTTCCTCTGCTTCTTCTATGGGGTTGCTGAACCTCCTTTTTGTTTGATCCAAGTGTTTGCGGCAGATTTGTCCATTGGTAAGTTTAACTACCAGAATCCTATTGCCCTCTTTGGCAATCACAGTGCCTGCGAGCCATTTAGGCCCTGCAGTGTCGTTGTGGACCACAACAGGGTCGTTTGCACCAATATATCGTGCCCTCGCATTCCTGTCATGGTAGTTATATTGTGATTGGCGCCTGCTCTCAACAATTTCTTTCATGGTGGGGTGTATAAGGGATAACAGGTTTTGAGCGTCCACATCATTAGCAGCCCTTCGAGTGGAACCCCTGTGAGCGAGTGTGGTCGGGATCTATTGGCCAACAGGAGGCGTGATAAGTGGCTTTGTCGGGAACCCCCTTGGATTCTGAGCATCCCCTGTTTGATTATCTGCACTTTTCGTTCTGCCTGGCCGTTTGAGGCTGGCTTGAACGGTGCCTTTCTGACATGGTTAATTCCATTGCCTGCCATGAAGTCCTGGAATTCAGTGCTTGTGAAGCACGGGCCATTGTCGCTGACCAAGATGTCCGGTAGACCGTGGGCGGCGAACATTGCCCGTAGACTTTCTACCGTGGCAGAGGATGTGCTTGAATTTAAAATGTCACACTCGATCCATTTGGAGTGGGCGTCTACTACAACCAAAAACATTTTTCCGATGAAAGGACCTGCGTAGTCATCATGGATGCGTGACCAAGGCTTGGCGGGCCATGGCCAGGGGCTAAGGGGGGCTTCCGTGGGTGCATTGCCCAGCTGGGCACACGTGTTGCACCTGCGAACACAAACTTCCAGATCTGCATCTATCCCTGGCCACCAAACGTGTGACCTGGCAATTGCCTTCATCGTGACAATGCCCAGATGCTCATTGTGGAGTTCTCTGATGAACACCTCTCTGCCCATCTGGGGCATGACTACGCGGTTTCCCCACAGTAGGCAATCGGCCTGAATCGAGAGTTCATCCCTGCCCCTGTGAAATGGTTTAAATCCCTCAGGGCATGCCCTGTACGTGGCTGCCCAGTCCCCATTCAGGACACATTTCTTGACTCGAGACAATAGCGGGTCTCTATTTGTCCAGACTTTAATCTGACCGGCTGTCACAGGTGAGCCTTCACTTGCGAAAGCTTCAACAGCCATGACCATCTCAGCGGCATGCTCGGTAGCCCCCTCAGTGGTGGCTAGTGGGAGACTGCTGAGTGCATCGTCGCAGTTTTCAGTGCCCGGTCTGTGCCGAATTGTGTAGTCACAGGTGTCTGACGTGAGTGCGCACCTCTGTATGCGGACCGATGCGTTTGCATTTATGGCCTTGTTGTCGGCCAAAAGGGACGTTAGGGGTTTGTGATCTGTCTCCAGCTCAAATTTTCTGCCAAACAGTTATTGGTGCATTTTCTTTACATCATATACACATGCGAGCGCCTCATTTTCTATCATCCCGTAGCCCCTTTCTGCCTGGGACAGACCTCTGGAGGCATAAGCTACCGGCTGTAACTGACCCTTGGCATTGACATGCTGCAACACACACCCGACACCATAGGACGACGCATCGCAAGTTAACACAAGTTTCTGACATGGGTCATATCGCGTTAACAGATTGTTGGTACATAACAAATTGTGTGCTCTATGAAAAGCCCTTTCCTGGCTGTCCCCCCAGACCCATTCGTGACCTTTGCTTAGGAGCACGTGGAGCGGCTCGAGCAGCGTGCTCAATTTGGGAAGAAAGTTACCAAATAGTTGGGGAGCCCCAGGAACAAACGCAGCTCCGTCGTGTTACGGGGTCTGGGTGCTCTCTGGATCGCTTCCGTCTTGGACGCAGTAGGGCTCATCCCGTCTACTCCTACCCTCATCCCCAGGAATTCTACCTCTGGAGCTAGGAAGATGCACTTCGCCTTTTTCAGTCGCAGCCCTACCCGGTCCAGTCTGCGTAGCACCTCCTCCAGGTTGTGGAGGTGTTCTTCAGTCTCGTAATGCGGGATGAGAATGTCGTCCTGAAAAACCATCGTCCCTGGAATCGACTTGAGGAGGCTTTCCATATTTCGTTGGAAGATCGCGGCGGCTGAGCGAATCCCGAACGGACATCTGTTGTACTCAAACAACCCCTTGTGTGTCGTGATGGTGGTCAGCTTCTTCAACTCTCTAGCCAGCTCCTGGGTCATGTAAGCTGAGGTCACATCCAATTTTGAAAAAAGTTTGCCACCGGATAGCATCGCAAAGAGGTCCTCCGCTCTCGGTAGCGGGTACTGGTCTTGGAGTGACACCTGATTGATGGAGGCCTTGTAATCACCATATATCCTTACTGACCCATCCGCTTTGAACACCGGTACAATCGGGCTCGCCCAGTCACTGAATTCGACTGGCAAAATGAAACCTTCCCTCAGCAGGCGGTTCAATTCACCTTCTATCTTTTCCCGCATCACGTACGGCACCGCTCTGGCCTTGTGGTGTCCTGGCCTGTCCGGGTTTATGTGAATCACTACCTTGGCCCCCATGAAAGTGCCAATGCCGGGTTGAAATAATGAGTCAAATTTTTGCAGGATCTGTGAGCATGAAACTCGCTCCACAGAGGAAATAGCATTAACATTGCCCCAGTTCCAGTTCATGACAGCAAGCCAACTCCTCCCCAGTAGTGCGGGACCGTCCCCCGGGACAACTCAGAGTGGCAACCTTTTCTCCGAATCTTTGTGGGTCACGATTATCGTGGCACTGCCAAGCACCGGAATGATCTCCTTGGTGTATGTCCGTACCTGTGCGTCAATCGGTGATACTTTTGGACGCCCACAACTTTTCAAACTATTTGATACCCATCAGGGACTGGCTAGCCCCCGTGTCTAGCTCCATTGATACTGGGATGCCACTGAGGAGCACATTCATCATTATCGGTGGCGTCCTGGTGTATGAACTGTATACGTGCTCCACATGAACTCACTGAACTTCAGCTTCCAGCGATTTCCCCCAGCGTTCATTTCTGCAATTTCTGTAGGTATTTTGTTCATCTGTGCAAACTCCGGCTGAGTTTGTGCCTCCATGCCTCCAACATGAGCTGTTGTTGGAAACAAAAGATCCCTTGCTCATCAATCGTCCCTGACTACCCCTGTGACTGTCCTTGAGTGTGTCATTAACAGGTGTTGATGGCCCCATTACTGGCCACATTGTCCCTTGCAATGGTGTGAATCGCCGTTCTGCTTGCCATTATCTCTGTCGAACTCCCCCTCTGGGTTCGACTACATGTTGGGGCATGCCCGATTGCCCTTGCCTGCCTGTAGAACTGTGTGCTGCTTCAACGATGTTGATTCTCTGTCCCAACCATTCCTTAACACAGTATCTCTCGTCTACTCGGCTCGCGGCCATGCTCACGTGGTTTAAATCCCAGTTTCTCGTCGCCATTGATACATCCTTACTATACAGTAGAAATGCACACGAGGCCCATGCTTGATAGAAGGTCAGTCTGTGGCCTGTCCTTTATTCCTTAGCACTCAAGTGATGAAAGTGGGTGGAGCTTCCCCTTTTATACCTGAAGATCCAGGTTAGAAGTGTCTCCCACAAGTTCACCACCTAGTGGTCATTGTTCTCACAGTGTACAACTGAGGTCAGATTATATATGGGTTACAATGTTGGTTGAATACATGGCAATAAGCACTTAAAATTTTAAACCATTCTCCTAAAATACAGTGTGTAAACGAGATAGGGATAAAAGTTCATCACATGTAAAGAGAAAATTAATGATTGAAGCTAGTAAAAGATCCTGTCGGAATAAGTGATCACAGTATGGTTGAATTTGTAATACAGATTGAGGGTGAGGAAGTAGTGTCTCAAACGACCATACGATGCTTAAACAAAGGGGACTACAGTGGGATGAGGGCAGAGTTGGCTAAAGTAGACTGGAAACACAGACTAAACGGTGGCACAATTGAGGAACAGTGGAGGACTTTTAAGGGGCTCTTTCATAGTGCTCAACAAAAATATATTCCAGTGAAAAAGAAGGGCAGTAAGAGAAGGGATAACCAGCCGTGGATAACCAAGGAAATAAAGGAGAGTATCAAATTAAAAACCAATGCGTATAAGGTGGCCAAGGTTAGTGGGAAAATAGAAGATTGAGAAAATTTTAAACGACAGCAAAGAATGACTAAGAAAGCTATAAAGAAAGGAAAGATAGATTACGAAGGCAAACTTGTGCAAAGCATAAAAACGGATAGTTAAAGCTTTTACCGATATATAAAACGGAAAAGAGTGACTAAAGTAAATGTTGGTCCCTTAGAAGATGAGAAGGGAGATTTAAAAATGGGAACTGTGGAAATGGCTGAGACCTTAAACAATTATTTTGCTTCGGTCTTCACAATGGAAGACACAGAAACCATGCCAGAAATTGCTGGTCACAGGAATGTGGGAAGGGAGGACCTTGAAACAATCACTATCACTTGGGGGCTAATGCTGGACAGGCTAATGCGACTCAAGGTAGAAAAGTCCCCTGGTCCTGATGAAATGCCAGGGTATTAAAAGAGATGGCGGAAGTTATAGCAGATGCATTCGTTATAATCTACCAAAATTCTCTGGACTCTGGGGAGGTACCAGCGGATTGGAAAGCAGCTAATGTAATGCCTCTGTTTAAAAAAGGGGGCAGACAAAAGGCAGGTAACTTTCGGCTGGTTAGTTTAACATCTGTAGTAGGGAAAATGCTTGAAACTATCATGAAGGAAGAAAGAACGGGACATCAAGATAGGAATACTGCAATCAAGCAGACGCAGCATGGATTCATGAAGGGGAAATCATGTTTAACTAATTTACTGGAATTCTTTGAGGATATAACGAGCATGTTGGATAGAGGTGTACCGATGGATGTGGTGTATTTAGATTTCCAAAAGGCATTCGATAAGGTACCACACAAAAGGTTACTGCAGAAGATAAAGGTACGCGGAGTCAGTGGAAATGTATTAGCATGGATAGAGAATTGGCTGGCTAACAGAAAGCAGAGAGTCGGTATAAATGGGCCCTTTTCGGGTTGGAAATCGGTGGTTAGTGGTGTGTCACAGGGCTCGGTGCTGGGACCACAACTGTTTACAATATACATAGATGACCTGGAAGAGGGGACAGAGTGTAGTGCAACAAAATTTGCAGATGACACAAAGATTAGGGGGAAAGCAGGTTGTGTAGAGGACACAGCGAGGCTGCAAAGAGATTTAGATAGGTTAAATGAATGGGCTAAGGTTTGGCAGATGGAATACAATGTCGGAAAGTGTGAGGTCATCCACCTTGGGAAAAAAAACAGTAAAAAGGGAATATTATTTGAATGGGGAGAAATTGCAACATGCTGCGGTGCAGAGGGACCTGGGGGTCCTTGTGCATGAATCCCAAAAAGTTTGTTTGCAGGTGCAACAGGTAATCAGGAAGGCGAATGGAATGTTGGCCTTCATTGCGAGAGGCATGGAGTACAAAAGCAGGGAGGTCCTGCTGCAACTGTATAGGGTATTGGTGAGGCCGCACCTGGAGTACTGCGTGCAGTTTTGGTCACCTTAATTAAGGAAGGATATACTAGCTTTGGAGGGGGTACAGAGACAATTCACTCCGCTGATTCCGGAGATGAGGGGGTTACCTTATGATGATAGATTGAGTAGACTGGGTCTTTGCTCGTTGGAGTTCAGAAGGATGAGGGGTGATCTTGTAGAAACATTTAAAATAATGAAAGGGATAGACAAGATAAAGGCAGAGAGATTGTTTCCACTGGTCGGGGAGACTAGAACTTGGGGGCACAGCCTCAAAATACGGGGGAGACATCCATTGTGGATGTGTGGAAGCAGTCTGGTCCCGCACACTGCAGACACTTCCATGTCACCGCCAACCAGCTCTCCCACAACCGGTGTGATCTACCTTCCAGCCGTCCAGTGCCTTGTCTGTGACAAAGTATTCTGATTGTGCTGAAGCCGGTATTAGGTTTTAATTTATTTTCAGCTCCTGACTGCGAATATTCCTGATTAAACGTGAACAAAATGCTTACAGGGACAGTTGGATTCAGCGATTCTTTGCTTGGGGAAATTTCAAAGATTGAAAGCGATGCACATCAACCCCAAACCTCGTCACCTACTCGCTAACCGCTACACGCTGCTTCCGTGAGATGGAAGCCCAGTTGCTGTTTCAAGCTTGAATGCAGGAACAAGCAGAACTTATTCCAAGAAAGTCCAAGTCCCTGAGGCATCTGATTATTTGAACCGAACTCCTTCGCAAAGAGTTGAGGTTCGTGTGGGGTGATTTGGGCACATCTTTCCCCACACTATAACACTTCAAATATAACTCAACAGCTGTAAAGTGCTTTCTCTCTTCCTCTTGTCTGTATCCTGTGCTTTTATTTCTCTATTTATTCCCCCTGTCTCAATTTCTAGTGTTTAAAAGGGAACAAAAGATGAAGTGGGTGTCACTTTGGAACAATTTCTCTCGCTCAAAGTTAGATGCACGACCGTTGCTCCATGAGGTCTCGGCAGCTAGCCGTTGATATTCAGGTCCATAAATAAATATATTTTTTTGTATTTATACAAATTATCGAAGCTGTTCTCTGGTCGCGTGGTTAAGATCTCGAGCATTAAACCTCTTTCCATTCTCAATCAGTTCATCGCAGAAACATAATTGAGGTGTGTGAGAGGATTAATGATTGCTGTAATCGCCGTTAATAACCCCACTACTATCTGTTACAGAACGAGCTTACACATTCTCCCTCTTCTCCTGCCCTTTGCCGGACACGTGTTCGGGGTTTAATTTTACAAACTGGGTGTGTTCGCTGATCGCGGGGAGATGATAGGAGCCTCTGTGGCCCCACTGTGAGGGTGTGGAAGTGAACACTGTGGCTGGGTGATCCGTGACATTTCTGTAAAGGCAGCAGAGGAGAAGGATTGAGAGCTTTGAGTGTGGGACAGAAGTTGTTGAAGGTGAGCCAACACATTCCCGATCAGCACAGAGGGAGCTCACTGGTCAGCTCCCCTCTGTTGGGGTTACTGTGCCAGAGGTTTCCGTAGTGTAGTGGTTGGCACGTTTGCTTTATATGTATATGATCACTGGTTCGATCCCAAGTGCGAACTTTATGTTTAAACTTGCTGTGGATGAACAATTGGAGCCGAGTTGAGTCTCCGAGCAAATACTGCCTGACATGCTGAGATTTCCAGCATTTGCTGTATTTATTGATTAAAGTATCAACTCTCCCTCAGTTAGCATTTCTTTCATTGTGCAAAAGAAGGTGATGGGTTAATTAATGATGCTTTCCCGTGAAAGCAACACAAAAGTTTAACGAATAAACATACGGTGACTGGCAGGTGAGCGCTGCTTCTGACACCCAGTGGGAATGGGCGGGGATTTGAAAGCCCCTTTTATTGCAGAACCTTCATATAGATCAACATCTCAGACTCAGTGTTTCGGCCTCGTGGTGCAGCGGTGGTGTGTCTGCCTCTTGATCAGAAAGTTGCGTGTTTAAATCATGTTGAGGTCCCTGTTCTTTTGGGCAATTACAGAATTAATATTTTCTTTGCTGTTTGGCAATAACCAGACCCTTGCTCCAAGGTCTGTCTCAATGTTTCCCCGGAGTCAGGCAGAGATACGCCTGCTGTCCTCATTTACTTCATGTGACAGGACACAAAAGTTCAAAATCAAACTGCAGGTGGCCACACATAATATTGAGCAGTCAGGATGGCCGAGCGGTCTAAGTTGCTGCATCAGGTTGCAGTCTGCTTTGAAAGCGTGGGTTCCGTAGTGTAGTGGTCATCACATTCGCTTAACACGCAAAAGGTTCCTGTTTCAAAACCAGCTGAAAACGTGTTCAATTAAATATGAGAAGCATTGAATAATGTGCATTTCTGGTTCAGTATTAACAAAGCATAATGTCTCCCAGTCCTGCTACATTTGTTGAATACTCTGTACAGTTCGGTACACATTCAAACTCTACAGTTTCCAGCCCTGACGGTGCAGAAAGCCCCTCTCAAAGCTGCACATTCCGGCTGCTTTCAGTTGAGTTGTGAGAGATTATTGACGGATCCTGCAGCTGTGAAAAGGAATGATGTGTTAGAGGGGTCATCAAACAGGGCCATGTGGGTTGAATTAAAGAACAAAAATGGGGCGATCACACTACTGGGAGTGTACTATAGACCCCCAGGCAGTTAGAGGGAGATAGAAGAACAAATATATGGGCAGATTGTTGAGAAGTGCAAAACCTCTAGAGCTGTAATAGTGGAGGATTTTAACTACCCGAATATTAACTGGTGAAATGATAGTGTGAATGGTACAGATGGTGGAGAATTCCTAAAATGCATTCAGGAGAACTTCTTTATCCAGTATGTAACAAGCCCATCAAGGGAGGGTCGGTTCTGGACTGGGTCTTGTGATCGAAGAGGGGCAGGTATGAGGGGTATTAGTGGGAGAGCATTTTGGTGCGAGTGATCATACTCAGTAAGGTTTAGGGTAGTTATAGAAAAGGACAAAGGGGACCAGGAATAAAAGGTCTCAATTGGGGTAAAGCCAATTTTGCTGAGCTGAGATGGAATTTGGCCAAAGTGGACTGAGAACGGCTACTTGCTGGTAAATCAGTGTCAGAGCAGTGGGAGGCATTCAAGGAGGAGATCCTGAGGGTAGAGAGCAAGTATGTTCCCTTAAAACAAAGGTGGGACTAACAAATCTAGAGCTCCCGAGATGTCATGGGACATACAGGGAAAGTTAACGAAAAAAAGGGAAGCTTATGACAGATACCGATAACTCAATACTGCAGAAACTCGAGAGATGCAGAGGTGCAATTAAAAAATATATCAGGAAAGCAAAGAGAGAGCATGAAAAAATGTTGGCAATTAAATCTGGGAAAACCCAAAGATGTTTTATAAATACATTAAGAGCATGATGATAACAAGATAAAGAGTGGAGCCTATTAGCGTCCATAAAGAGAATCTGTACGCGGAGGCGGAAGGCTTGGGTAGGATTGTTTATGAATACTTTGCATCTGTTTTCACAAAAGAGAGGGGCGATGTGGCTTTGCAATGAGGGTGGAGAAGTGTGAAATATTAGATGAAATAAACATAGTGAGAGAGGAAGGATTGGTGGTTTAGCAGCTTTGAAAGTGGATAAATCCCCAGGCCAGGATGAAATGTATCCCAGGCTGATAAGAGCAGCAAAAGAGCAAATAGCAGAGGCTCTGATCACCATTGTCCAATCCTCACTGGCTACAGGTGCGGGGCCAGAGGATTGGAGCACTGCTAACACTGTACATTTGTTCAAAAAGGGAGAAAGGGATTGAGTAAATACAGGCTGGCCAGCCGAACCTTTTACAATTATTTGTAAAAATCCTGAGGGACAGGATAAATCTTCATTTGTAAAGTCATGGATTAATCAAGGATCGTCAACATGAATTTGTCAAGGGAAGGTCGTGTCTGACTAAATAGATTGCATTTTTCGAGGAGGTAACCAGGAGGGTTGATGAGGGCAGTGGTATGATGTAATGTATATGCACTTTAGCAAAGCTTTTGATAATGTCGCACTTGGAAGACTGGTTACGAATGTAAAAGCCCATGGGATTCAAGGGCAAAGTGGCAAGTTGGGTACAAAATTTGTTCAGAGGCAGGAATCAAAGCGTAATGGTTGATGAATGATTTTGTGATCCAGTGGGGTTCCGCAGGGCTCAGTGCTGGGTCACTTGCTTTTTGTGGTATACATCAATGACTTGGACTTAAATGTTGAGGGTATGAGTAAGAAGTTTGCAGATGACACTAAAACAGGCTGAGTGGTCGATAATGAAGAAGAAAGTGGCGGACTACAGGAAGATATCAATGGATGTCTCAAGGCGCTTTGCAGCCAATGAAGTACTTTTTGAAGTGCGGTCACTCTTGTAGTACGGGAGACACAGCCGCCAATTTGCACACGGCAGGCTCCTATAGGCAGCAGTGTGATGATGACCAGATCATCTGTCTCTGTGATGTTGATTGAGGGATAAATATTGACCAGGACACGAATCCTGGCCACATTGATCCGCCCACCACTTCACACTGTTCTCCGAGGGACCAGCGCGATGATACTAAAACAACAAGCGAAGTTGGTAAGCTATCCATGCAGTCCATCGGAATCCAGCCACACCACCTTATACCACGGGTAACATCTCTCCATGGATTCTTGAATCTGGATCAACAAACCATAATCCCATCTTATAAGGAATTCCGGGAGGTGCTTCAAGCTTTATTCCATATATGTGAACAGTTTTAATGTATTTAAACAAATACCGACGTTTTTGAGATGGGCGTCTGGGTGACGTAATCAAAACCATGGTCGTCATTTTGGAGCGTGAGCAGGAACATCGGCAGGGCCCAGGTACAGAGGAGTGGGAAGGTCGGGGCGGATGAGCGGTGAGTGTTTGTGGCGAGATGCGGTGAATGTTTATGGTGGAGCAGCGGCGACAGATCGTGGAGGAGGTGCGACAGATGACGGTATGGGACCCAGAAGAGCCGAGGGCCCAGGGGCAGCACGGGCCCAGCCCACACTGCGATATGTGTGGGCACAGTGTCCATGCAGCAGAGCTGGTCTCCTGTCGTCTTGGTTAACCCTTGCCACTGGACCAAGACCTCGCTCTGTCAAGCCCATGTGGTGGCTGGTGTGCAACGGTCACCTCACGTTAAAAAAATCCACACAAAGGCATCTTCCACCCCCTCAATTGGAGTCCAGGACTGGAACATCGGGTCCTTCATCGAAACACCTGTGAACTCATGGAAGCAAATCGTCCTCGATCGAGGGACCGCCTATGATGATGATGTTCAATGTACTGGTCAGGTGGGCAGAACTGTGGCAAATGGAATTCAATCCAGATAAGTGTGAGGTAATGCATTTGGGGAGGTTTACCAAGGCAAGGGAATAAACATTAAATGGTCCGACACTGAAAAGTGTCGAGGAATAAAGGGACCTTTGAGTGCAGGTCCGCAGATTCCTGAAGGTAGCAGGCCAGGTAGTTGATGTGGTTAAGAAGGCATATGGATTACTTGTCTTTATTAGTCAAGGCATGGAGTACAAGAGCAAGGAGGTTATGCTTGAACTGTACAAAACACTGGCTACACCACAGCTGGAGTACTGCGTGCAGTTCTGGTCACCACATTACAGGAAAGATGTGATTTCACTGAAAAGGGTGCAGAGGAGATTTACTAGAATGTTGCCCGGACTGGAGAATTTTGGCTATGAGGATCGTTTGGAGATGCTGAGTCTGTTTTCTTTGCAACAGAGGCATCTGAGCGGAGCACTGATTGAGGTGCATAAAATTGAGGGGCCTGGATAGAGTGGATATGAAGGTCCTGTTTCTCTTGGCAGAGGGGTCAACAAACAGGGGGCGTAGATTTTAAGTAATTGGGGAAGGTTTAGATGAGATATGAGGGGACATTTCATCACCCAGAGGGTGGTGGGGTCTGGAACTCAATGCCTGAAATGTTGGTAGAGGGAGGGACCCTCACCACAGTTAAACGATACGTGGATGTGCACTTAAAGTGCCGCAACCTACAGAGCTCTAGACCGAGAGCTGGAAAGTGGGATTAGGCTGGATAGCTCTTGGTCGGCCGGCGTGGACACGATGGGCCGAAATGGCCTCACTCTGTGCTGAAACTTTCTGATTCTATGATTCTATTAATGTATATATATATATATATATATATAATATAAACAATTATCATAATTTTCCCTTGGTGGTCGAGTGGTTAAGATCCCGAGCACTAACCCTCTTTCTATTCTCAATCAGTTTATCACATGAAAATAATTGAGGTCTGTGAGAGGATGAATAATTGCATACCTCGGGAGCCTATTATCAGCGAGGGCAGGCATCGACGACGAGGTTCAACACTGCCTCCAGTGCGCCAGTGCAGCTTTCGGCTGCCTGAGGAAGAGAGTGTTCAAAGATCAGGCCCTCAAATCTGCCACTAAGCTCATGGTCTACAGGGCTGTAGTGATACCCGTCCTCCTGTATGGCTCAGAGACATGGACCTTATACAGTGGGCACTTCACGTCACTGGAGAAATACCACCAATGATGTTTCTGCAAAATCCAGCAAATCCTCTCGGAGGACAGACGCACCAACGTTAGCGTCCTCGATCAGGCCAACATCCCCAGCATCGAAGCACTGACCACACTCGACCAGCTCCGTTGGACGGGCCACATTGTTCGCATGCCTGACAAAAGACTCCAAAAGCAAGCGCTCTATTTGGAACTCCGACACGGCAAGCGAGCCCCAGGTGAGCAGGGGAAACGTTTCAAGGACCCTCAAAGCCACTTCATAAAATGCAACATCCCCACCAACACCTGGGAGTCCCTGGATAAAGACCACCCTCAGTGGAGGAAGAGCATCTGGAGGGTGCTGAGCACCTCGAGTCTCATCGCCGAGAGCATGCAGAACACATGCACAGGCAGCGGAAGGAGCGTGTGGCAAACCAGTCCCACCCACCCTTTCCTTCAACCACTGTCTGTCCAACCTGTGACAGAGACTGTAATTCCTGTATTGGACGGTTCAGTCACCTGATAACTCACTTTTAGAGTGGAAGCAAGTCTTCCTCGATTTCGAGGGATTGCCTATGATGATGATGAATTGCTGTAATCACCGTTAATAACCCCGTTACTTTCTGTTACACACTGAGTTTACAGACTCTCTGGCTTCTCCTGCCCTTTGTGGGACACTTGTAACTTTACAAACTGGGTGAGTTCGCGGCCCCTTATTCTAAGATTATGCCCCTTAGTTCTAGTCTCCCCTATCAGTGGAAACATCCACCTTGTCAAGCCCCCTCATAATCTTATACATTTTGATCAGATCACCAACCATTCTTCTGAATTCCAATGAGTAGAGGCCCAATCTACACAACCTTTCCTCATAAGTCAACCCCCTCATCTCCAGAATCAACTGAGTGAACCTTCTCTCAACTGCCTCCAGAGCAAGTATATCCTTTCGTAAATATGGAAAACAAAACTGCACGCAGTATTCCAGGTGTGACCTCACCAATACCCTGTATAACTGTAGCAAGATTTCCATGCTTTTATACTCCATCCCTTTTGCAATAAAAGCCAAGATTACATTGGCCTTCCTGATCACTTGCTGGTGATCTAGTTTGCTAGATATGAAGGCCAGCTTAACATTAGTTTTATTTGATTATTTTCTGTACCTGACCATGACATTTACATAAAAACATGTTGACTCTGTCGAATCATGTTATAATTTTCAATGTGCCCTGACACCACTTCCTTAACAATGGATTACAGCATTTTCCTGATGACTGATGTCAGACTAACTGTCCTGTAGTTCCCGGTTTTCTCTCTCCCTCCTTTCTTGACTAGCGATGTTACATTTTCTACCTTCCGATCCGCTGGGACTGTTGTAGAATCTGGACATCGTGTTGCAAAGGTTACGGGTCTAACACCCGATCAGGAGGCTGCATGTTCAAATCAGTTAATTTAGCTGTTGTTCTTCCGGAATTGATATTGTGTTTGCTGTTTCACAATAACCAGACGCTTGCTCTAAAACCTGTCTCACTGTTTCCCCAGGGGCATATTCATGTTACAATAAACATTCTGAATCAGATGCCTGAAGTACAGTGTGTAAAATGGGAAAGGTTTAACAGTTAACATGCAAAGCACAGAACCAATTATTCAATTATCGACTTTCCCTCAGTTAACATTACTTTCACTGTGCAAAACAAGCTGATTGGTTAATTAATAAAGTTTGCCCGAGAAAGCGACATAAAATTTAACGATAATGATTCGCCCAACATGGGGCTCAAACCCACAATAGTGAGATTAAGAGTCTCATGCTGTATCTACTGAGCTAGCCAAGATTATGTAAATCACACATCCCTGTCGGTGATTGCTGCCAGGCGCCTGTTGGTTTCGTCCCATTTCCCAGTGTTTCCCGATCCTGTCTGTCTCTCTGGCTCTGTTTAATCTGTGTGTGGCCACCTCCAGTTTGATTTTGAACAAATACCTGTGTTTGTGTATTCAGTAAAAACAGAAAATGCTTGAAACACTCAGCAGGTCGGGCAGTATCTGTGGAGGTGGGGAAGTGGGAATAATCGATGGGTTTGTTTGCGGCTTTGATCTGTTGCTGGGAAGTGAGGCAGCGCTGCAGGATGCTTTTTTTCGAGGTGTAGCAGAGGTTTCCGTCGTGTAACGATTATCACCTTCGCTGCACATGTGAAATATCCTCGGTTTGAGCACGGACAGAAACATTATTTTGGAGAATATTTGTCTGTGTAATACATTTTTTAAAAGTAGCCCGAGGTTCCTGTTATCATGAGCGATGAACATCTTAACTCACTCTCCTAAAATACAGTGTGTGTAAAATAAGATAGGGGATAAAACTTCATCAGTGATTAAAGTTCCTTAACTCAGTAAAGTTCAGTTATTGAAGTTTCCATCAATTCATTGCAAAACATAATTGAGGTGTGTGAGAGGATTAATAATGGGCTTTAATCGTTAATGAGCCCATTACTTTATGTTATTGACCCAGGTTACACACTCTCTTGCTTCTGAAAGAGTTGAGATGCGTGTGGGGTGATTGGGGCAGATCTTTCCCCACATTACAAGGCTCCATCGATACTTCATTGACTTTAAATCACTTGAGGATATCCTGAGTTGTTGAAAGGCCACGTAAAAATGCAAGTCATTCTTTGCAAAAGTTCTAACCGCAAGTTCAAACTTCGCCGGCAAATGGAGGCTCATCAAGAATTTGTTCTGACACCACGACAAAGTCCTTAAAAGTGGGATTCAGCAATTCAGCTGCTCGCTTAACATTTCCGTCTGACCTGGTGCGCAAAGTGGAGATGTGTCCGCAGTGTAGCGTTTAACACGTTCACCTTACACACGGGAAAGCTCACTGGGCAGAAATATTTTGTTGGAACTTTCTCGTCAAACTTTTTCAGGGGAGAGATTGTTCTCCAGTGAAAGGACATAAGATCATAAGAACGTAAGAATTAGGAACAGGAGTCGGCCATTCGGCCCATTTTAATGTTTTCAAAGTGATTTCACCCGGGGAACTTTGGTGTGTTTGGGGAACATGATAACCGCTACACTACAGACACACGGTGGTAGATGTTGTCTTAGGAACATAACCAGAGCTCTAACCAACACAGCTGGCCGATTCTTCAGGAGCTGGTTTTACGAGAATAGAATGACGGTGCTATATTTAGGAAGGCTGTGAGAGTGGCCGGAATTGATCTCGTATTTCCCAGACTTTATACACAGGAACATAGGAACAGGAGGAGGCCATTTGGCAGCGAGTGGTTGGGATCCGGAAAGCGCTGCCTGAAAGGGTGGCGGAGGCAGAATTAATGCATTTCAAAATGGATTTGGATAAGTATCTGAAGGTACAATATCTCAGGGGTACGGGTAAAGGCCGGAGGAGTGGGATTAGTTGAGAGTCGGCACGGGCTCGACAGGCCGAACGGCCTACTTCCGTGCTGTAACCGTTCCACGATTCTATATTATGTTTAAACTTGCTGTGGAAGAACAATCGGAGGTGAGTTTAGTCTCCTGGCAAATGCTGCCTGACCTGCTGAGATTTCTAGCATTTTCTGTTTTTATTTGCTATTTATTCTTCTGGCAAAAGGGTTCCTTATTCCTTAATTGCTCTTTATTTCACTTCAATAAATAGATAACTTTCAGTGAGAGAAAACAGATCCACCGGGGACCGATCGCGTGTGAGGCCAACGTGATATCCGCTACACTGCAGCCCATCAAAGGGCGAGAAACCACTGAATATAAAGGATGAGCTCACAAATATCAGGGTCAGTGCAGTCTGGTCAACGTCAAACCCTCCTTTCTTATTCAGCAGAGGCATGAACGGGAGTCAGACGCCACAAAGTCGCCATTAAAGACAAAAATTCAAATAACACTTCCAAATCTTTTCACTGTAAAATTATTTCACTTTATTTGAAATCCTACTGCGTTGAATCTGAAAATGAGCACCATGGGATTTTATCTTCACGAATGATTCTATTTTCTGTGCACGGTAGGAATAACTGGTGCTGTTAAAGTTGACAAAAGTTGCCCCAGATTCCTGGTGTCATCGGCAATGAAGATTTTAAACCAGACTCCTAAAATACAGTGTGTAAAATGGGTTAACATGCACAAGAACATAAGAACATAAGAAATAGGAGCAGGAGTCGGCCATACGCCCCTCGACCCTGCTCCGACATTTAATATGATCATGGTCGATGCGATCATGGACTCAGGTCCACTTCCCTGCCCGCTCCCCAAAGCACAGGACAAATGATTGAAGTATCGACTGTCCCTCAGTTAGCATTTTTTTAACTGTGCAAAAGAAGGTGAGGGGTTAATTAATGATGCTTTCCCGTGAAAGCAACACAAATGTTTCAGAAAAAAACATACAGTGACTGGCAGGTGAGTGTTGCTTCTGATTCCTGGTGGGAATGGGCAGGGATTTTAAAGCCCCTTGTATTGTGAAACCTTCATATCGACGGACATCTTAGGCTCCCTGCGTAGGCCTTGTGGTGCAACGGTAGTGTGTCTGACTCCAAATCAGAAGCTTGTGTGTTCAAATCACATCTGGGTCACTGTAATTTTTGATATTGTTCTTCGAGAAGTAATACATTCTTTGCTGTTTCACGATAACCAGACCCTTGCTCCAAGGTCTGTCTCATTGTTTTCCCGGTGTCAGGCAGAGATACGCCTGCTGCCCTCATTTATTTCATGTGACAGGACACAAAAGTTCAAAATCAACCTGCAGGTGGCCAGATGCAGTTTTGATACTCAGGATGGCTGAGCGGTCTCAGGTGTTGTGTTGAAATTGTAATCTGCTTTGTAAAGCTTGGCTTCTCATCCCACTTCTGACATGTGTTATTTTTAATCATTAAGCAAAACTTATTTGACACCACAACGAGCTCCTAAAAACTGGGATTCAGCAGTTCAGCTGCTCACTTAATATTTCTGTCTGACCGGGTGCTGAAAGTGGAAATGTTTCCGCAGTGTAGCGTTTAACACGTTCGCCTCACACGCGAAAGCTCACCGGGTGGGAATATTTTCTGTAGCTTTCTCCTCATGCATGCACAGGGGCGAGTTTGTTCTCCTGTGAAAGGTCATAAGATCATAAACATGTAAGGATTTGGAGCCAGAGTGGGCCATTCGGCCCCTCGAGCCTGGTCCACCATTCAAGAAGATCCTGGCAGTTCCTCGACAGCAAGTTTAAACATCTGGGGCGGAGCCAACAGGCGCCTGGCTGCAATCAGTGACAAAAACGTGTATTTGGGCAGGAGCCCCGTGAGATCAATCGGTAGATCATGAAACTCTTAATCTCGAATTTGTGGATTGGAGCCCTACGTTAACTGTTAAAACATGTCCCATTTTGCACAGTGTGTTTCCGGGGTCTGGTTCAAAATGTTCATTTTTGGTAACATCAACAGGAGACTGGGGAAACACTGCGACTGACTTTAGAGCAAGAATCTGGTTATTGTGAAACACCAAAGGAAATATAAATTCTAGAAGAATGACATCGAAAAGAAATGTGACCACGACACCCAGAAAGAAGTGTTAAGGCAGAAGATTAAATGGTGCATTCCTCTGTGCAAAAAATTCCTTTCACAAACATTTCTTTGACAGAAACTGCACAAAACAAAAATGTTCCTTTCAAAGTCATTAAACTTCCGAATTTCCGCGCCCCCCGAATCTCCTGAATCAGATGCCTCTAGTTTTGCCGACTCAATCCATGTCCCTTTGCAATGTTCTGCTTCCACCCACACTATGAAATGTGCCACTAACTTATAGAATCATGGAACGGTTACAGCACGGAAGGCCATTCGGCCCGTCGAGCCCGTGCCGACTCTCAGCGAGTCCCACTCCCCCACCCTTTCCCCTTAGGCCTGCAATTATTGTTCCTTCAGACACTTACCCAGCTCCCGTTTGAAAGATAAGATTGAGTCTGCCTCCACCGCCCTTTCAAGCCGTGCATTCCAGATCCTAACCACTCGCTGCTAAATGGTCACCTCCTGTTCCGATGTGTAAAGTCTGGGAAACACTAGATCAATTCGTGCCACACTCACAGCCTTCCTAAATATAGCACCATCACTCTATTCTCGTAAAACCAGCTCCTGAAGCATAGGCCAGCAGTGTAGGTTAAAGCTCTGGTGATGTTCCTGACATTGCTGTCGTGTTTCCGTAATGTAGTGGCTATCAGCTCACACGTGAAATGTCCCTGGTTCGAAACTGGGCGGAAGCATTTTGAAAACTTGTTGAATTAATTTTTATAAAAAATGGATTTATTCATATTAGTTGTTCAATATTAACAAAACACAATGTCCCACAGCCTTGTTAAATTTTTTGATATCTCTGTACAGTTCTGCATACACTCAAACTCGACACTTGAACTGCATGCTCATAAAAGTATTGGAATGGGAACTCACTGGATAACAGCACAGCTGGCAATGTTTGTGGAATATATTCGTGACACCAAAGCACACAATGACAACCTGGAACTGTGCGGCACCGAATCCGCAGGAAAAAACAGTTAAAAACATCGTCCCTGGGGGGACTCGAACCACCAACCTTTCTGTTAACAACCAAACAGCAGGAACCCATTGCGCCACAGAAACTTACGCAAATGAACATCGCAAGACATCCCAAACCAGGGTGTCAGTCAGTTAAAGCTTCAGATTGCTCCGACCGGGATGGAACTTGTCCACTCTCAGTTGTATTTTTTCCAAATAAAGCGTGGGACATTCATTGTGAATGTATGGAAGCAGTCTGGTCCCGCACACTGCAGACACTTCCATGTCACCGCCAACCAGCTCTCCCACAACCTTCCAGCCTTCCAGTGCCTTGTCTGTGATGAAGTATTCTGAATGTCCCGAAGCCGGTATTTGGTTTTAATTCCTTTTCAGCTCCTGACTGCGGATATTCCTGTGATTAAATGTGAACACAATGCTTACAGGGACAGTTCGATTCACCGTTTCTTTGCTTGGTGAAATTTCAAAGATTGAAAGCGACACACATCAACCCCAAACCTCGTCACCTACTCGGTAACTCGACAAAACGTTGCACTTTCTTTTCATGCCAAGCATTTTGCATTAATGCATTGTAATGCCAACGCACTTTTTACCTGTTAAGACTGAAGTACAAGCTGTGATGAACAGTGTGAAACAGAAACAGCTACTTGAGAACCCATAGCCTCGACGGTATCTGTGTGAATTGCTCTGCATCGATAATTAGCAGAGCGTAAAGAGAGGAAACTGACGAAGTGGATGAGAAAATGCCGAGCCAAAGTGTACTGTTGGAGATGATTTTGTTGTTTTTGAGAAATGTTTCAAAGATTTTACATTATCTGTTCAATGGTGTAATGTTGAGCACTCAGGATTCTGAATCCAGTGATCTGAGTTTAAATCTTTGTGGGACCTGAATGCTTGTTGTCCCAGCTGCTGAAAATTTGGGACAAACAAGTGCTGGTGGGCAGTTTTATAGCCGTTTTCATTGATGCTTGATCGACAAGTCTAGTTGTCAATTCATGTGTTCAACAGTCAGTTACCTGTTACAAAATGGTTTAAACAGCTGTCTTGCTCTTTTCACTTCGTTGCTTTTAACCTCGAATTACCCGCACACACTCCGTTGTAGTAAAGGTAGGATCAGGTCTTTTATTTAAACATTCATACCAAACAAACCAAGTATGAAAGTTACTGAGAACACTTCACAAAGGCTGCTTGCTTCGATTTCCGTGGCTGCTTGAGACACACACCTTCCGAATGTTATGTGTCTCTGGTGTCTGCGTGTGTGAGTCTCATCTTTATACTCTTATTTCTTTGCATTTAGACAATCACGGCTAACTGCTTTGTGAATTGTTTAACATACAGACTTAATATTGCTTGTTTAACCTGCAGATGTCATTAAATAGTAACAAAGGTACAATCAAATATTTAACATACAGACAATGACCAGTTACTCATTTCAATGGCTGAAGGCAGCACATTGTCTTACAGTCTCTTTCGATCCAAACTTCAACCTTCCTGTTTTTTAATACAAATTTCAGACTGCGTGCTGAAGCAATAGAGTTCAGCAATGCGGGACTGTGCTCTACCATTCCCCCACTTCTTCTCCTCGCCTCTCTGCAGGTCTTATCTGGGTAACATACATTTGCATGGTGGCTCGAGCTCATTCAACAGCATTGTCCAGTTGTTGTCCTTGTTTTCCAACACAACATCCGCAGTAAATCAAAATGACCAGCACGATCAGCTGAAGCAGCACCAGCATAAGGACAGGGTGTATCATTGTGTTCATCACACCTGTTGCCGTCGGGCTCCATCCCAACAATGACTCCCACCAGCTCACATGTTCAATCTGCTCCAAAGTTGTGTGCACGTTCTCGATTTCCGCAGTGTGATGGTTAATGTCCACAACGATTGCTTGATTCAAACTCTGTAGCTGTTGAAATTTTGTATTCCATTCCCGTATTTCCTTCTTCCAAATAGCAGCGCATTTAGGGTCAAAGTAGGGTTGTTGTAGATTCAGATTCTCAGGATGCCATTTTAAAGTCCGTTGGTCTGTGATCACCATATCCATTTTTACTTAAAAGTCAATTTTCAATTTTTGATGTTTCCAACTGAATTCCATGCTGTTTACATTCAGAAATGTAAACTCACAATCGGTGTCTTCGACTAAGTCTGTTGCACTCTGCACAGGTTTTAACAATTTCATCTGCTTTGTGGGAGAAGTGTAACAACATAGAGTAAAGGATGACGGAAATGCTGAATAGTCAGTCGAGAGACCCAGTCCTTCTCTCAGTTCACCCTTCGGAACTGCTGTAATTCACTCTCTCGAGATTTACAACGATCCTACTTCTATTTCACATCCTTTAAGATCATGTTTGTAACTCCAACATTTCAGGTTTTCACTGAACATCTCATCAGTTCTGAGACAGCCCATTCCTGCAGAAACTTTAAATGTTTGTGAACAAGCTTCTCCCACTGCTTTCATCTCTGACTGTTCAGTAACTGCTCCTCGTGTATCTGGGGTGTTGGGGAACTATCTCTGAAGAGGGGAATCCCCTTCCTCCAGGAGCACCTTCATTTGTACAGCAGACCCGGTGTCCATTTCCCGCTGCCATTCCACACAAGCCTCGATAAGGGTATGGCCACCCCTATCCTGAAGTAAGGGTCCTAAAGAACGACATGTGTGGTTGAGGCGCGGCATCCCTATAGGGATCCTCCCTCACCTGCGGAATCTACCCCCGACCTCAGCAACTGAACCGAGGTATCATTCCTGTCTGTGTCTCCAGCTTCTCTTTCCTGATTCTTCAACTTTTCTTTTAACTTTTCTAATTCTTTAGCCAGTCTATCCCTGTCCTCTATCAACTGACGGCCACCACCTGGTCCTGCTCCTTTTATGTGACTCCTCGCGGGATTCATCCACTCAGGCTCTTCTGCCTTCCATCGCTGTAACCCCTGTCTCACTTCCATGACTGAAATTCCTGCAGCTCCCTGATACAAGCTTTCTACCCTTGCCAACCATTTATCAAAATGATCGTCCCCACCCCAGGCATCTACTTCCAGAACTACTGACTGGGATAGGAGAGTCAAAATGATCTCTCTTTGTGTACCATCCCCGTAATGACTGATATCAATCCAATTACTTCCCAAACTTTTACACAACTGGAATATACGTTCCCCAGCTTCCCTGGGTCCTTCCCCTGGTAATAATGCAAGCCGCTTTATTAACTGTGGCCCTGAGTGAGTAACAAAGGTTGCAGCTATTATTCTACCAAGCATGAGACTTGGAAGTTGTTTCAAAACCTATTACCTTTCCCCGATGATTCCCAAAAGCTCACAGAACCATGTGAACCCTCGGTTTCTCTGATATGTTCCCAGACTGCCACCATCCCAGAATATTACACCACCATTGGGCAAACTTTTTAAGATCCTGAAGAGGTGCAGGTCCCACTTCACGAAGGATAGCTCTCATGTCCTGTTACTGTACCCCTCCTCGCTCATACCAGGTATCCCCAAAACCACTTAAGGTCGTGTTCCCTTCACGAGCTCCACAGGGAGTAGAGGAATCATGATCCTGCTCTCGCCTTGTCCGCTCGAGCGTGCTTCCCCCACTCTCCACATTACCGGAAGGTCGTGTGTAATGTTGTGGGGTGTTAAGCGTCTGAGTAACCGAAGAGGCATCTAACTGCTCCGCCTCCGATCCTAACGTTGCCACATGAACCACACGGGTTCGGGCTCCGAAGTCAGAGAAGACAAAGGAGCTGTGGATGGGAACGGTGGGCATTCTCCCTGTCCCTTAATCCACTTTTCAACTCTCAGACCCGGGGAATCCTCCGAATACCACCCGGCTTTATCAATTGCTGTCTCCGCTGGCCAACCTAATACCACCATCTGCTGCAGCTTAGATATTCCTTTCTCTAGATCTTGTTTACGCTTCTGTTCATCAGCAAGATGCTGATCCAGTGTCAGAACAGTCCTGGCTGCCCCGAGTGCCTGAAATCACCAATTCTCTACTTCTTCACTCACTGCTGTTAGCTGCTCTCTGAGTTCTGTGACTTCCCTATCTCGAGCCTCAGCCTCTTCTCCTAACGTTTGAATCCCCAGCATGAGACACTGCAACACGAACGCTTTTCTCTTTTTATCACTTTTTAACACAAACACTTTAATCTTTTTTAACTGGACACTCTCCACTAAGGACTGCCGTGTCTCTCTCCATCCTCCTGTCATTGTTTCCTGTCTTATCCCATAAGGTCTCCCTTTCGACTCAATCCATTCATTAAGAAATGACTGGACTTCAACTGGAATATCTCCTTAGCCTCCCATTACTAACTGTAGATCCCTTTAATCACGACAACTAAGAGAATGCTCACCCCTCGAACTGATGTGTGGTAAACACTTCTTCCAACAACTCAGCCACCTTTCTGCTTCACGTCGGGGTCTTCGAATAAGCTAACGAACTTTTGAAAATCACGTCGGGATCACCAAAATGTTGTAAACGGCTGTCTTGCTCTTTTCGCTTCGTTGCTTTTAATAACGAATTACCCGCACACACTCTGTTGTAGTAAAGGCAGGATCGGGTCTTTTATTTAAACATTCATACTAAACAAACCAAGTATGAAAGTTACTGAGAACACTTCACCAAGGCAGCTTGCTTCGATTTCCGTGGCTGCTTGACACACACACCTTCCGAATGTCCAGTGTCTCTGCTGTCTGTCTCTCTACAGTCCACAAAAGTCTCATCTTTACACTGAAAAAGCCTTTGAACTCTTATTCTTTGCATTCAGACAATCCTGACTAACTGCTTTCTGAATCGTTCAACAGACAGACTTAATATTGCTTGTTTAACCTACAGATCTCATTAAATAGTAACAAGGTTACACTCAAATACTGAACATACAGACATCGTCAAATCGTTTAGTCCTGAATTTCCATAATTCCCACCGTAACAAGGTACTCAAATATTTAACATCCAGACAATGACCAGTTACTCATCTCACTGGCTGAAGGCACCACATTGTCTAACAGTCTCTTTTCCATCCAAACTTCAATCTTCCTGTTTTTTAATCCAAACTTCAGACTGCGTGCTGAAGCAAAGAGTTCAGCAATGCAGGACTGTTCTCATACAGAGCACACGATTTGACAACGAGACTTGCAGATCAAGCATCAATGACAAAGGCAACAAAATTGTCCACCAGCACCAGGTGTCTTTCACTTGTTTGTCCCAAATTTTCAGCCACTGGGACAAGAAGAATTGAGGTTCCACTGAGATTTGAACTCAAATTGCTGGATTCAAACTCCAGTGTGCTCACCATTACACCATGGAACCAACCACACAATAACCTTTGAAACACTTCTCAAAAACAAAAAAGTCATCTCCAACATTACAGTTTGGCTCGGCCTTTTCTCATGTTTCGCGTCAGTTCCCAATATTGGGGATGTCCAGAACCATGGAACACAGTCTAGGAATAATGGGTAAGCCATTTAGGACCGAGATGAGGAGAACCTTCTTCACTCAGAGAGTTGTTAACCTGTGCAATTCACTACTGCAGAGAGTTTTTGATGACAGTTCATTGGATGTATTCAAGAGGGAGTTAGATGTTGCCATGACGGCTAAAGGGAGCAAGAGGTATGGAGCCAAAGCAGGAATTGGGTACTGAGGTGAATGATCAGCCATGATCTTATTGAGTGAAGGTGCAGGCTCGAAGGGCTGAATGGCCTACTCCTGCAAGTATTTGCTATGTTTCTATGAAGTGCTTGCATTTCAAAAAGCGTTGCTTTTATTCATCCTGCGGAATGCATATTGTACAGATAATCTCAGCACACATTGTGCAGGCAAAGGCAGCATTCGACAACAAAGTGATTTCTCCTCCGCTGATTTGTAAAAGGTAACTGATTGTTGAGCAGACGATTTGACAACGAGACTTGTGGATCAAGCATCAATGACAAAGGCGACAAAACTGCCCTCGAACACCAGGTATCTTTCACTTGTTTGTCCCTAAATTTCAGCAGTTGGGACAACAAGCATTCAGGTTTTACTGAGATTTGAACTCAGATAATTGGATTCAAAGTCCAGAGTGCTCACCATAACACCATGGAACCAACTACACCAAAATCTTTGAAACATTTCTCAAAAACAGCAAAATCATCTCCAACATTACACTTTGGCTCGGCCTTTTTTATCTATCGTGGCAGTGCCTGCATTTCCAGAAGCGTTATTTTTGTTCATCTTGCTGAATGCATATTGCACAGATAATCTCAGCACACATTGTGCAGGTAAAGGCAGCATTTTAGACAATAAACTGATTTCTCCTCCGCTGATTTGTAACAGGTAACTGATGGTTAGCAACATAGAAACATAGAAAAAAACAGGTGCAGGATTAGGCCATTCGGCCCTTCGAGCCTTCCCCGCCATTCTATAAGATCATGGCTGACCATTCCTTCAGTACTCCTATCCTGCGTTCTCTCCGTACCCCTTGATCCCCTTAACCGTAAGAGCCATATCTAACTCCCTCTTGAATATATCCAATGAACTGGCATCAACAACTCTCTGCGGCAGCGAATTCCACAGGTTAAGAACTCTCTGAGTGAAGAAGTGTCTCCACATCTTGGTCCTAAATGGCCTACCCCTTATCCTAAGACTATAACCCCTGGTTCTGGACTTCCCAAACATCGGGAACATTCTTCCTGTATCTAACCTGTCCAGTCCCGTCAGAATCTTATACGTTTCTATGAGATCCCCTCTCATCCTTCTAAACTCCAGTGAATGAACACACGATTTGCCAACGAGACTTGTCAATCAAGCATCAATGACAAAGGCAACAAAACTGCCCACCAGGTGTCTTTCATCTGTTTGTCCCAAATTTTCAGCAGCTGGGACAACAAGCATTCAGGTTCCCCCAAGGTTTGAACGCAGATCGCTGAATTCAGAGTCCTTACCTTTACACCATGGAACCAACAATGCAAAAATTATTTGAAACATTTCTCAAAAACAATAAAATCATCTCCAACATGACACTTTGGCTCAGCCTTTTCTCTTCCATAGTGTTCCCCTCTTTACGTTCTGCTAATTATCGATGCAGACCAATTCACACAGATGCTGTCGAGGCGATGGGTTCTCAAGTGCCTGTTTTTGTTTCACACTGTTCATCACAGCTTGTACTTCAGTCTTGCCAGGTAAAAAGTGCATTGGCGTTGCAATGCATGAATGTAAAATGCTTGGCATGAAAAGAAAATGCAAATTATTTTGAGTACAAAACATGCAGTGCCTGAATTTCAAAAAGCATTGCTTTTATTCATCTAGCTGAAAGCATATTGCACAGATAATCTCAGCACACATTGTGCAGGTAAAGGCAGCATTAGTTAAAAAAACTGGTTTATCCTCCGCTGATTTGTAACATGTAACTGATGGTTGAACACACGATTTGACAACTGGACTTGCAGATCAAGCATCACTGACAAAGGCAACAAAATTGCCCACCAACACCAGGTGTCTTTCACTTGTTTGTCCCAAATTTTCAGCAGCTGGGACAGCAAGAATTGAGGTTCCACCACAATGTGAACTCAGATCACTGGTTTACTGAGTACAGAATGCTCACCATTACACCATGGAACCAATCATGCCAAAGTTTTTGAAACATAGAAACAAAGAAAATAGGTGCAGGAGTAGGATTGCAAAAATTCGTTGGACAACCCCCCAGTGTGTGGACTCATTGGAAAGGAAATTTAATTTGGAACTATCAACCAGAACGTTTGGGATCCTAAAGTGCACATGGAAGAAACTACAAGTTTTAATCGAATTTGGAATTTTACAAGGCAGATTGGGTCCGTGTCGAAAGGGCTGAGAACTAAAGGATCGTTCAAAGAAAGCAGTTTGGGTATTGAAGCTGTCTGGGATATTGAAGCTGAACAAATTGTCTGGGGAATTGTGTAAACTCGAAAACCCATCTCCCCGGGAGACATTAACATAGCAACAATCAACCCAGAGATAGCCAGCCATCACTGTGAGCAGGAAACCCATCCAGCGTTAACATAATGACAATGGCCCATCCAGCCCGCATGGAATACCCAGGCCTCGGCTGACATTGCAAATACCAAAAATCTAATTTTCCCGATCAAGAAACAAATTCAAAAGATCGACACATCCGAGACAGGTTACCATTAATGGGCCCGCCAAAATATAACAAAGAGATATCAAGCCCGCCAAAATTAAAACAAAGAATCGGGGCTCATTTGGCACGCAGATTAGAATGGCTCCCAAAGTATAACTGGGGCCTTGTTTTTTAACGAAAGAAGGAGAACGGGAAGGAGGGAAAAAGGAGAGAGATCGCCGCAGCAGTTTGTAATAAGCCTTCCAGAGAGCTTGCTACACAGCCTCCTATGCAGCTCTTCTGAGCTCCAACATCTTCAGCCTCGACGACACTCCTGGACCACACTGCCTGCTACAGAAGGAGAAGGAAGAACATCATCACAGCAGAGAAAGCAGTTCCCAGTAACTTCGGACATCATCATCGCGGCAGCAACTGACCACAGCCAACGTGGTAACATCGAAAACACCGCGATCGGCAAATTCTAAGGACAAAAGTCCTCAAGAAGAAACCGAAGCTTCGAAAGTTTCCCCTCTACAATCTGTTCCTCGATACCAACAGGTGAAACATTACCTAAAGAACTTTAAAACCTACAGCTGACGGAAGAAAGTGGGTACTCACCCCATAAATCCAATACGCACCCTACCGCATCAGCGGACACCACCCAACTGAAGACTACGCAGTAAGAAATCTTCCACGATGTTCGGGGTACGGCAAGCAGAAATTACAAAGTCCAGTGAACCGCGAAACTGCAAACCACCGCCAACTGACAATAAGAGGATTGGTGAGCATAATCCCTGTTTGCCCTCGAGTTTCACCGAGTCAGAGTTAGGCATTGGGAGGTGGGAGGTGTATTATTTTTCTGTAACCCCTTTAAAGTGTGATAAGTGTTTTTTTATTCGAGTAATTACAAGCTCGACATTTTACGTTCTTGCACTTAATAAAATTGAGGTTCTTTGCACCAAAACCAATTGTCTCTTGCACTTTGTCACATCTCCAAATAAATCCAAAGTCTCGAACCCAGATAGTGCGAGCGATTCAAACCGCTCAGAAGGTCAGAGGTGAACCTCACCCCACACACCACGCCCGACAGAATGGCGACCACGGCAGGACTTTGGTATAAAGGATGTGATGCAGAGATTTCTGTTTTGGAGGAAAGAACAAAGATGGAAGAGAGGATTTCCTCCTATGTGTACAAGAAAGTGAATGTCACTAAGGAATGGGTGCTTGGTCTGTTGCGCGCTGAGCGTTCAGGAGACGCTGCGGCCCAGTGGACAGCCAGCAAGTACCAGAAGGAATCAGTAGAAAAGGCAATTTTGTTGTCCTGACGATAGCAACAGGTCCAACCCCTAGATAAGAACATTGAGTCACTGCAGGCAGAAAAATGTGAATGTGCAGAAACATCACATGACAGGGCTATGGCAGAAGAAAGGTGTGGGGGGAACTCCGTAAACTAAAACATGGAAAGACACAGCGAATGGAAAGGTTCAAAAACAGCCAGGACTATTTTCAGTGTCAGGTTACCGAGGCTAAGAATAATGAAAAGATACTGTGGGAGGAAAACACTCGCCTCACCCTTCAAGTAAAAGAGCTGGAGGATAGGTTAAGAGATGTACAGCAGCTTATAAAGTAGCCAGCACTAATGGGTTTGAGTCAGGAGACCACGGTCCCTGCCAGCAACAAACAAAAGTTTAACCCTTGCTCTGTGCAAGGCAAAAGGCAAGGTATTCCTAATAAACCCGGGTATGGCCCGGGTAAACCTGGAAGAGAAGAGGAAACTATTCAACCACCACCTGTGGTGCAGGTGACTATACCGGTTCGGCATCAGGAGGGTGAACGAGTTGTGGGGCGGACAGGGATAGCGGACCACCACCACCTGTGGCACCGAGTTTCAGCTTGGCTTGGTAGCAGAGAGGAGGGGTAGGCGACCCAGAACAGGAAGGGCCAGAACCAGGGCCAATGTGCCTGGTCCGGCAACAAACGTTTGGCCCGCCCACCGGTGCTGGGGGTCTGGGGCCCCTGGAAAGTCAGTTTGTGGTTCCCCACACGACCCAAAACCTTAGGGCTATGATAAGTCACCTGGGAAAGCTCACCACAAACGGGGACACCTCGGTGCACTTTATGGAAGTGGAACAGGCAGGGGATATTAACGGGTGTGATGATGCTGAGATAGCAAATATGCACCTCCTCTCAATGGACGGCAAGCTGTACCAGTCCCTCTCTGCCGAGAGTAAAAGGGGGCAGAGGACATGTGCCGCTGTCCAGGAAGATATTCTAGAAGCCATGGACTGTAATGATGGGAGTCCCAACAGTGCAGCTCACAGGGAAAACCCGACAGGTTTTCGCAGACAGGCTGTGGCCTGTGTACCAGAGCGTCTGTGGAGGGGACCTCGACCGGAATCACCTAAGCCGGGATGAGAGAGCCCACTGGCTCCGAAGCCTGATGGCAAACAATTTACCACGTATAAGGAGAAAGGCTGAGGCCTGGTTTGACCCGAGAGATCCCCAGGCCACCGAACAGGGAGTGGTCAGAGAACTGACCCGAGCCTACTGGAACGGCAGGGGGACGGAAGAGCACCCACCCAAGGGAAGGGTCCTCGAAATCAGACCTAGTCAGGACAAGAGGGAATGGTGCCACGAGGGGTGCAACCCCTCCGGTACAAAACGTACCTGTTTTGGGTGCGGAAAGAGTGGGCACTGGAGAAATGATTGTAGACACCCATGGAAGAGTAGCACAGGGAAGAGTTCTCCTGCCCCTGCCCAAAAGACCGAGACCGAGAAGCCAGTCCCTCCCCACACGTTTGATACCTTTCTGACTGCGCTGCGAACAATGCTGGATGGCTCTGGGAGGGTAGCCACCGCCACCGGTACCGAAATCCCATCTGCCCCATCCCAGCCAAAACAGTGACTAGAACAGACACAGCCTGTTCCCCTGTGTTCCCTCGAGTACGATGCGTGGGGGAGACCGACCGTTCAGATGGAAGTGGAGAAGGTGAAAGGGACTGACCTGCTGGATACCTGTACATCAAGCACCCTTGTCTATGTAAATAACCCCGCCGCCTCACCTCTGTCTAACGGGGTCCCCTAGAGCTTGGTGGGTTTCACAGGCACCGAGCAGATTGGCTCTTTCTCCGTTCCGCTCTCTGTTCATTTAGGAACACCCCACACCAAGTGGACTTGTGTTCTGATGAAGTGGGAACAGGAAGGGAGAGGGATCCTGGGGGCTGACTTTATTCTCGGCCACGGAATCCAAGTGGATTTAAGAAACGACTGTCTTTGGGGGTCAGTCTGTACGGGACAGGAGAGTGAGGTAATGGTTATCCCAGAAAAACGGGGAAAGGGGACACTGTGCACCATGAAGCCAAAGGAGTGTTACGACCGTGAATCACTGGTCAGTAACACTCCGATGGAGTACCAAGAGTATGTAAGGGCAAACCTTGCAGCTTTTGCCACTCACAAACACGACTGTGGGAGGATAAACGGGGTCGAGGTTAGCATAGATGGGGATCCTATGACCCGACCGTAGAAACAGTATAACTTCCCCAGGGAGGCGGAGGCAGACATGGAAACAGCCTTGGGTTCTTTAGTGAAACAAGGGGTATTGAGACCAATAGCTACCCATGTGAACTCTCCGTTGTGGCCGGTTAAGAAACGGGACAACTCGTGGAGAGCCACGGTGGACTATCGAGTACTCAACCGTAACATCCCCGCCTGTGCACCCACTGTTGTTGCTGTCGCCGACCTCATTGGACGTATCCCAGCCTCCGCGACCACCTTCACAGAGCTGGACATTTCCAACGGGTTTGGTCCATACCTTTAAGAAGGAACGATCAGTACAAGTTTGCTTTTACCTTTAAAGGACAGCAATACACTTGGAACTGTCTCCCTCAGGGCTTCCACAACAGCCCCAGTATTTTCCATCAATGTATGGCCAACTGTTTAAAGAGATTCAGCAGACCCCAGCAGCTGGTACATTATGTGGACGACCTGCTCCTATTCACCGATGAGGGGGAGGAACATGGCCCACTGCTGGCTTAACTGCTGGAGCTGCTGAAAGAAGAAGCGTTTAAAGTGAATCCCACAAAGGCACAGATCGGTCTGAAGGAAGTAAAAATCCTGCGACTGGCTGTGCGCGCTGGGGAAAGGGCCATTGACAAAGCTAGAAAGGAAGCAGTGCAGAAGTTACCAGCTCCCGACACAGTAACAGAAGCAAGATCTTTTCTCGGGCTAACCGGGTACAGCAGAGATCTCATTGAGGATTATGCAGCCACAGCAGCCCCTCTGCTCCGACTCCGACAAAAGGGAATGGAGTGGGAATGGGACGAAGGCTGAGAGGCAGCATTTATCCAACTCAGAAAGACCTGCAGACCGCACCTGCTCTAGGGGCTATTGATGGGAGTAAAGAGTTTTTCCTGGAGGTAGCAGCCAGTGAAGGGACAGCCTGGGTGCAGTACTGCTCCAAGAGTAGCATGGCCGGCTGAGACAAGTGGTCTACTCCTCCAGGATACTCACGGATGTGGAGAAGGGACACTCCAACTGTGAGCGGCATCTCCTAGCCACTCACTGGGCTGTGAAAAGTTCACTGATCTTCACAGGGGGATCCCCTATCACACTCCTTCCCCACCATACGCCCACCCAAATGCTCCTGGACGGTAGGATCAAGGACGGGACAGAGAGCAGTGCCTGCTCCTATCCCAGATGGACCTGAGGGTAAAGAGTCTCTGCGAGCCAAGACTCGCAGCCAACATGATCTATCCAGGGAACGCCCACCGGTGTACGGTGGGAAATTAACATAGGTTTTCGGGCTGGGTTACACCGCAGAGGCCGAGAGATCCTTGTGGACGGTTCAAGCACGGATCTGCGGGTGAACGACTCACAGGCTGTGGAGTTTATGACCCAGAGGCAGGCATTTCCCTGGTGATTAAACTCCCCAGTACAATGAGTGCCCAGCACGCTGAACTGTCTGCGGTGGTATATGTAGTCACACACCCCGAAGAATTCCCCAGCCCACACACGATTTTCTCGGACAGTATGTTCAGATGCAATTCGTGTCTGGAGTACTTGGCTATCTGGTCCCGTCGCGGATAAACATCTGCAGACGGGAGACCCCTGGCAATTAAGCCCCGACTGGAAAAGATCATGACAGCCGTGGGGGAGGAAGGGAAGATCTATATACATAAAGTGAAGGCACATTCCACCACTGAACCCCGTAGCGAGGGAAACCAGCAGGCTGACATGTTGGCCAAGCAAGGTGCGCACGGGCAAGCTCTGGGATCCGTACAACCCAGGCCCCATCACAGCAGTCAGGGGCAGGATTGGGATGACAGGGAGGGCAGGGGTAGCATTGTCCCCGGACCTGAAAACGGTTCAGATCCAAGACCCCGTCCCCAAAACTGTCCTGAACACGCTAAAAAAAAGGGGATAGGGTAGACGGCCCGTACAGAAGGAATGCTGTTCAGGGGGGAGCAATGGGTAGTACCCCAACAACAGCGGAGAGAATTCCTCCAGCTGGCCCACGAGGGTCCAGGAGCAGGACACCCTGGACCTGAGACCACTTGGCAACAGGTGGAACAGGCAGGGTGCTGGCCGGGACTCAGGGAAGACGTCCGTGAGTTCTGTGCCAGCTGTCTGGTGTGCGCTGCCAACAACCCCGACCTCCAGAAAAGGAAGGTGTCTATGGGACATATCAGGAGGGTAGAGGGATCCTGGCAGTCGATTCAGGTCGATTACATTGGGCCCCTACCCACTGCCCAGGGAGGTTACAAGTACTGTCTCGTGTTGGTGGATGTATTCACCAAATGGGTGGAAGCCTTCCCATGCCGAACAGCCACTGCCCTGGGAACAGCCAGGATCCTGGTCAGGGAGGTGTTCTCCCGATGGGGACTACCCCAGTACGTGAAGTCCGACTAGGGGAGCCACTTCACCAGGCAGGTGATGCAGGAGATCCTTAAGGTGCTCAGCATTAAAGGTAAGTGGCAGTCATCCGGGCTGTGGAGCGTTTAAACCGCAACATCAAAGAAAGGCTGCGAAAAGAGACAGGGGACTCACCCAAGAGGTGGGTAGAGGTCCGACCACTGGTCCTCATAGGGTTCCGGGCCAGCCAGTCAAAGATCACGGGGTACTCCCTGTATGAGCTCATGACCGGCAGAGCCAGGTGAACCCCCATCCATGTATTAGCCCCAGTACTCACGGAAGGTCAGCTCCGGGAAGCGAGCTGGGACAGCTTTGTCAGGAACCTGTTTGAACACATTAAACAGATTCACTGGCAGGCTGCTGACAATATGGGAAAACAGCATCGGAGCAACTGACTGCTGTTAGAGCCCCTCAAACACCACGAATGGGAGATAGGGGACCAGGTTATGGTATGGAACTATGCTCGAGTAGGGGTTTATGAGGCACTGTACATGGGGCCGTACCACATTGTTGACAAGGCAAGCCCCATGGTCTGTGCCGTGAAAATGCCTCGCCGTACAAAGTGGTTCCACATAAACCAGTGCAAACTTTTCAACCCCGGGACAGCAGCTAAACATAAGGGACAGCCAGGAACAGAGAACCGTGTTGAAGGCAGGGATCCTCAGCCAGCAGCCCCCGACTGTGGAAATCCCACAGGGGACGTGGCAGACCCACAGACTGTACCCAGAGGGCGATGGACTGAGTTACTGGAGGAGCTATCCCCCCAATCATTTGGGACTTGGACGCACCCCCAGGGGTCAAAACCCTGAGAAGGACTCTCCGCAAACCACGGCCTCAGGCACCGTGGTCACCAGCGCCCCAATTTAAGTGGTTCAGCCCCGGGAGAGGGACCTGCCGTGAAAGGGTACCTAAGATCAGGGACCAGCCTGCGAGCAGGGACACCCAGCCGGTAGTCTCGGGCGACGAGGACCCCCAGAAGAGATAGTGGTGGACCAGCCACTAATTGGGGGTCCCCAGCCCACGGCCCTCAACCAGGCAGAACCCCCAGGGTACGAAATGAACCAGGCAGCCACCCCCAAAGGAGCGGTGTGCTGTATCACCGGAGGGGACATTCCCCCAATAGTGTGGGACTCAGACCCACCTCCGGTCAGGACACTCCAGGTCCTGCGGTACAGTCCGACCTATTACCGGCCCCGCTAGAAACCCAGAGGCCGCAGAAGAAAAGAGAAGGACAGAAATTAACCTGGCCACCCGGAGATGGGTGGCAGATGTACATAAATAATACGATATGTGTTAAGGTATGTTAAGTAAGAATCTAGCGTAGTGTAGATTATGCGTGTAATGACTTCAGGGCACCACAACCGAAAAGAAACCACACGTATGGAAGGTGTGAAACGAGTAGAATAGGATAAGGATGTTTATATGAATATAGAAGTTAAGAGTTTCAGCCGACAGCCGGTGACTAAATAGTGACATATGTATTGGGGAAAGGAAAAGACCCCACCTTGACGGCAGTAAAAGAGGCACTACAAGATCGATAACAACATGAACAGGGTCCTGTTCCTGCTCACCCTGATAAGGATGAGCAGTGACAGCTGAGGAGACATGGAAGAATCCCCCATTTATGGTCTCATGAGAGAGAGCACCGATCGTGACTGCAGGGGGTGGCACCCCGGGTGTGGAAGAGCTCGCCGTGTACGCCCATGAGGGAAGGTGGCCAGGGTGGATGGGGTCTCATTCAACCCACTACTCCAGCCAGGAAGGGTTTACCTCTGGGGAGGCCTCCGTTCCATGCCCCAGGATACGGGGCGTTGCTGCGTGGGTCAGTGTCACGGAGGGAAAACGTGTATGTTTGACTTGTAAAGGAAAGATTTCCCTGGGTAGATGGTGCTGGCTCAGGAAGCTGAGCAAGGATGTGGGGGATCAGCACTCTGACTGGGAAAGACTCGGGAATGACATGTACCGTACCATCACGGGGACACGGGGAGGAGTGAAGGTGTGTTAGAACAAGTGGTGGCAGTCTGAACAGGGAATTTAGGTCTGCATGTGGTGGTCAGAGGAAATCTGTCCTGCAGACATATCAATCGCCTTTGCCAGGCAATGGCAAGATGACGGGGAAGGGATGGGATGGGATTCCAGCCTACACGGGTGTGTGGTCCCACACTCCCCACTCCCAATTAACACCACCGAACTTATAGCACGCATTAAGAAACCCCTGCCCACGACCCCGCCAGTGAGAACAATAATAGAAAGGTGTCCGACCACCACCAAGTGACTCGGGAATGGATTAGTATTGGTACCAACCGAAAAGGTGTTATACCAGGGGCTACATTATGCAGTAGCTTCAGTTATTTTAAACTTTACCGAGGTGCATATACCTGACTGGTGCCCGAAGGAAACAGAACAGCAACACCAGGCCCTACTCAGAGAAATGTTCAAGAAATTTTATGAGTTAGAATTTGAGAATGTGGACAAAACAGATATATACATCCTATACGCTCGGGACACCATGGGCACGGGAAGACCTAGAAGGGGCACCTTGAACGACATTTTAACTGCATATCATGCAGGATCCTCTGTGATAAATAGCCTGGGTGACATAGAACTACACATGCAGATAAATGGTCTAAAGAACCAACTGAGAAACATAATGAAAGAAGAAAACACAGGAGAAGGCTCAGAGCTACACGAGGACCAGGCTGTGATGATCCATTTAAAGGAAATCGTGGCTGAACTGGAAAAACATGCACAGACAGGGAATGCACTCATACGGGAGGATAGGAATGCTTCTGACCAGTTTGCACAGAACGAGGTGTGTGTGCTGTACGGGGCATGGTTGTTGGGCGAGGGCCGCAACAACCTGGAGGATTTAAAACAAGGTTTAGTCCCCTCCTGGATCAGTAACAAGCACCTCGCAGCCCTCCACCCGTACAGTAACTCACTAAGCCCGTGCCAGCTCGGCATAGCTTCTGAAACTTACCCAGTCCCAGTCGATCGCGATGTTCTAATCACACCATCATGGGGATAGTACTAAGGATGTCGGTCATGGGTGGGACAGCCCTTCCCACACTGTATACAGGGTGGAGAACATTTGAGTCATTCAAGGAGGTGCACATGTTCATTTCACAGCAGTCCCACCCTATGTCATAAAGTGGGAACACGCTGTGACGGGTACTGACCTCTCCGGGTGCACACATAATATTGTGTCCCCAGCACTTGAACACCTATTCTAAACCACAGTGTGGGTTTAAAGCTGCTGGTGCACAGTCTATCAACTGTACCATGGAGGTAATGGCACAAAACCATGTCCCTCCACAGGGAGCATACATCGGGGGTGGGACATATTGTGTCACCACCAGTGCGCCCTACTACCAACATGGACACTTCTGCTGTCCGGTCAGTGACAGCAGTTTTTGCTTTAAACCCGAGGCAGAAGTTCAACTGACCCAGGAACGGATTGTCCCCATTCCCGAACCCTCCACTGTTCACTTCACTGTGAGAGAAAACATCACAAGCCTGCAAGATAATGTTGTACATTTTGGCGATGAAATTCCCCCACTACCCGAACAACTTACCGCTCTGCTAGCATCTGTAGTAATCTCACAAAAACATTTCGATTCTCTGGAATAGAAAACAATTGAGATAGGGAGAAAGATTCTAGAGATCACAATTCCACCTTGGTGGGACATTTTCAGGAATATGGAAGTTCCTGCCGGGATCAGAATAGCTTCCCACTTTTTGGTTGTCTGTCAACTCGCGATTATTCTTTACTTGTGGTGTCTCACTTGTTGAGTGAAATGCAGAGGCCGTCAGGTCAGGCACCAAAGGTGCTGCACGCTCCCTGGCCAAACTTGGGGATCGCACAGGGAGGGGTAACACCATATTACCATGTTTAATTTGTTTTACTTTTACCAGCTGTAAAAACGCAGAAATCGAGTGTTGTAAGAATGTTACTTAAAAATGTGTTTGACTATGTACCTTTATTTTCTTTAAAACAGATTAACGGAGGAGTGTTGGACCCCCTCTAGGCTGTAACAGAATTTGAATGTAACTGTATTTGCCTGTAAACTACATTGCATTTGAAAGGGGGATGCACGTTAAAGTTTTAGTTCGGTCAATGCAGGGAAGATTGACTCTCGGGAGATGATGAATTTTGCTCACCTAGCATGACACTCGAGCATGTAGAGTATCACAGGGGGACTGTAGGATTGCAAAATTCATGGGAACACACACCCCCCTCCACTCCTCCCCTCCCGCCCCCCACAGTATTTGGACTCATTGGAAAGGAAATTTAATGTGGAACTATCCACCAGAAAGTTTGAAATCCTAAAGTGCACATGGAAGAAACTACGAACTTTAATCGAATTTGGGATTTTACAAAGCAGGTTGAATCTGTGTGGGCAGAGCTCAGGACTAACGGAACTACCCTTCAAATAAACCAGTTTGAGTTTTGAAGCTGTCTGGGGTATTGAAACTAAAGCAAATTGTCTGGAGAATTGTGTAAACTCGAAAACCCTTCTCCCCAGGAGACATTAACACAGCAACAATTAACCCAGAGATAGCTAACTATCATCCTGATCTGGAAGACCATTCCAGCACATACATAATAACAATGGCCCATCCAGCCTGCATTTAACCCCAAGCACAGACAAACACTGCAAATATCAAAGCTAATATTTCCATCAAGAAACAGATTTAGATGATCGACACATCTGAGACAGGTTAACATTTAATGAGCCCGCCAAAATATGACAATGAAATATCAAGACTGCCAAAATTAAACAGAGAATCTCGGCTGATTTGGCGCGAAGATTAGAACAGCTCCAAAGGTATAACTGGGCTTTAACAACGCGTATGCTACTGCATCAGAAAACACTGCTCGGGACGCTTAGCAGAAGGTATGTACACAGCAGCAGAGCATCATAGAGCATCAAGAAGGGAGAGAGACCACCGCAGCAGTTTTAACTAGCTTCTCCAACCTTGACGTCCTGCAATCGGAAAAGAGAGGAAGAACATCACCATTGCGGCAGCAACCGACCACAGCCAACGTGGTACCACCAAAAGCACCGCGATCGACCAACTTCGAAACAAAACCCCACAAGGAAGAAACCGAAGAATCGAAAGTTTCCGCTCGACAACCGAGGCCTGACGACCAACAGGTGAAAACATCACCTAAAGAGCCATGGAACCTATTTCTAATGAAAGGAAATGGGTACGGGTTCTTACCCCATAAGACCAAAACGTGCCCGACCGCATCAGCGGACACCATCCAACTGAAGACTACGCAGTAAGAGGTTTTCTCCGACGTTCAGGCTATGGCAAGCAGAACCTACAGAATCCAGCGAACCACGAATTGTGAACCACCACCAACTACCAGTAAAGGATCTGTGAGCAGAGTCCACATTTGCCCTGGAGTTTAACTTAGTCAGTGTTAGGTATTGGGAGGTGGGAGGTGTATTATTCACTGTAACCACTTTGAATGTGTTTGTCCTGTTCATTAATTAAGTGATTATAAGTTTGACATTGTATTTTCTTGCCTTTAATAAAATCGAGGTTCTTTTGCACCAAACCAGTTGTCTCTTGCACTTTATCACATCCCTCAAATCAATCCAGAGTCTGGAACCCAGGGAGTGGGAGCGATTCGAACTGCTCAGAAGGTCAGAGGTGAACCTGACCCCACACACCACCCCCGACACTATGCAGTGCTGTTTCTGACCACCTGCAGGTTGATTTTGAACTTTTATGTCCTGTCACCTGAAATAAATGAGGACAGCAGGCGTCGCTCTGCCTGACACCGGGGAAACAGTAAGACAGACTTTCCCGATCAGCACAGAGGGAGTTCACTGATAATCTCCCCTCTGTTGAGGCTGTTGTGACTGAGGTTTCAGTACTGTTGTGGTTGTCACATTTGCTTTACATGTGAAAGGTCCCTGGTTTGGTACCACACAGAAACATTATGTTTAAACTTCCTATAGAAGAACAATCAGAGGCGAGTTTAGTCTCCTGCCAAATGCTGCCTGACCTGCTGAAATTTCCAGCATTTTCTGTTTTTATTTGCGATGTATTCTCCTGGCAAAAGAGCTCTCTTATTCCTTAATTGCTCTCTATTTCACTTCAATAAACAGATAACTATCAGTGAGAGAAAATGGATCCACCGGGGACCTTTCGCGTGTGAGGCCAACGTGTTATCCGTTACACTGCAGCCCACTGAATATAAAGGATGAGCTCACAAATATCAGGGGCAGTGCAGTCTGGTCAACGTCAAATCCTCCTTTCTTATTCAGCAGAGGCATGAACGGGAGTCAGACTCCACAAAGTTTAAAGAAAGACACAAATACAAGTAACACTTCCAAATCTTTTCACTGTAAAATTCTTTCACTTTATTTGAAATCCTAGCACGGGCCAGCCCACACTGCGATATGTGTGCGCAGTAGGTCCATGCAGCAGAGCTGGTCTCCAGTCGTCTTGGCCACTGGACCAAGACCTCGCTCTGTCAAGCCCGTGTGATGGCTGGGGTGCAACGGCCACCACACGTTAAAAAAATCCGCACACAGGCATCTTCCACGCTTCGGGATGGAAGTTCGGGTCCTTCATTGAAACACCTGTGAACTCATCCTTTTTCGGCGTGGAAGCAAGTCATCCTCATTTCGAGGGACCGCCTATGATGATGATGATGGATACATGAACGTCCCAACAGCTCATTGACTGCAGGAGTGGGACCATGCGGCGCTTCAGAAAACATGTCGAAAAGGCAAAGTCACTGATTCCGTCTCATGTGCTCCGCCGATCAAGAATAGCAACACAAACTAAAAATGCTTAATAATGGTTGCACTTTATCTCCATATACAATAAGCAGTTGGCTTGTTGTTCTCGAGGTATGATTCTCGCTTCGGGGTTGTTATTTGAAATTTCTGAGAGGTCCCGGGTTTAAATCCCTGTCAAACGTGAATTTTGAATTTGCATCGAACATTTGCAAAGAAGGACTTGCATTTCTGCAGCGTCTGTCAGGAACTCCTGATGCCCCAAAGCGCTTTACAGCTGTTGAGTTGCTTTTGAAATGTTGTCACGTGAGGAAAGATGTGCCCAAATCACCCGACACGCACATCAACTCTTTGTGAAGGAGATCATAGAATCATCGAAGTTTACAGCACGGAAGGAGGCCATTTCGGCCCATTGTGTCCGCGCTGGCCAACAAGAGGCTATCCAGCCTAATCCCACTTTCCAGCTCGAGGTCCATAACCCTGCAGGTTACGGCACTTCAGGTGCACATCCAAGCAATTTTTAAATGTGGTGAGCGTTTCTGTCTCTGCCACCCTTTCAGGCAGTGAGTTCCAGACCCCCACAACACTCTGCGTGAAGACATTTTCCCTCTAAACTTTCTCCCAATTACTGTAAATTTATGCCTCCTTGTTGTGGACCCCACTGCTAAGGGAAATAGGCCCTTTCTATCCACTATATCTAGGCCCCTCATAATTTTATACACCTCAATGAGGTCTCCCCTCAGGCTCTGTTCCATGGAAAATAAATCCAGCCTATCTGATCTGTCTCCAAGGCTAAGATTCTCCACTCCCGGCAACATCCTCGTAAATCTCCTCTGGACCATCTTCAGTGCAATCACGTCCTTCCTGTAATATGGTGACCAGAACTGCATGCAGTACTCCAGCTGTGACCTCACCTGCCCCATCGACCCCATCTCTTGTATTCTATGCCTCGGCTAATAAAGGCAAGCAATCCATATTCCTTCTTAACCACCTTATCGACCTGGCCTGCTACTTTCAGGGATCTGTGGACATGCACTCGCTGGATTCTGGGGAGGACCCAGCAGATTGGAAAATTGCAAATGTAATGCCCCTATTTAAAAAAGGAGGAAGACAAAAAGCAGGAAACAATAGACCAGTTAGCCTAACGTCTGTGGTTGGGAAAATGTTGGCGTCCATTATTAAAAAAGCAGTAGCAGGATATAGAAATATCAAAACATAGAAAATAGGTGCAGGAGAAGGCCATTCGGCCCTTCGAGCCGCACCACCATTCAATAAGATAATGGCTGATCATTCCCCTCAGTACCACTTTCCTGCTTTCTATCCATACCTCTTGATCCCTTTAGCCATAAGGGCCACATCGAACTCCCTCTTGAATTAATCTAACGAACTGGCATCAACAACTCTCTGTGGCAGAGAATTCCACAGGTTAACAACTCTCTGAGTGAAGAAGTTTCTCCACAAATCATACTAAATGGCTTCCTCCTTATCCCTTAGACTCTGACCCCTGGTTCTGGACTTCTCCAACATCGGGAACATTCTTCCTGCCTCTAACCTGTCCAGTCCCGTCAGAATTTTATATGTTTCTATGAGATCCCCTCTCATTCTTCTAAACTCCAGTGAATGCAGGCCCAGTCGATCCAGTTTCTCCTCATATGTCAGTCCTGCCATCCCGTGAATAAGTCTGGTGAACCTTCGCCGCACTCCCTCAATAGCAAGAACATCCTTCCTCAGATTAGGAGAGCAAAACTGATACACAATATTCCAGGTGACGCCTCACCAATGCCCTGTAAATCTGCAGTAAGACCTCCCTGCTCCAATACTCAAATTCCCCAGCTATGAAGGCCAACATGCCATGTGTCTTCTTCACCGCCTGCTGTACCTGCATGCCAACTTTCAATGATTGATGTACCATGACACCCAGGTCACGTTGCACCTCCCCTTTTCCTAATCTGTCACCATTCAGATAATATTCTGCTTTCACGTTTTTGCCACCAAGTGGATAACCTTACATTTATCTACACTATACTGCATCTTCCATGTATTTGCCCACTCACATAACCTGTACAAGTCACCCTACAGCCTATTAGCATCCTCCTCACAGCTCACACCACCACCCAGCTTAGAGTCACCTGCAAACTTGGAGATATTACAATCAACTCCGTTGATTCCATCTAAATCGTTGATGTATATTGTAAATAGCTGGGGTCCCAACACTGAGTCCAGTGGCATCCCACTAGTCACTGCCTGCCATACTGAGAAGGACCCATTTATCCCTGCTCCCTGCTACCTGTCTGCCAACCAGTTCTCTACCCACGTCAATACATTACCCCCAATACCATATGCTTTAATTTTGCAATCTAATATCTTGTGTGGGACCTTGTCAAAAGCCTTTTGAATGTTCAAACACATTACATCCACTGGTTTTTCCTTGTCCACTCTACTAGTTGCATCCTAAAATAATTCTCGAAGATTTGTCAAGCATGATTTCCCTTTCATAAATCCATGCTGACTTGGACCGATCTTATCACTGCTTTCCAAATGCGCTGCTATTTCATCTTTAATAATTGATTCCAGCATTTTTCCCACTACTGATGTCAGGCTAACCAGTCTATAATTATACATTTTCTCTCTCCCTCCTTTTTTAAAAAGTGTTGTTACATTAGTTCCCCTCCAGTCCATAGGAACTGATCCAGAGTCGATAGACTGTTGGAAAATGATCACCAGTGCATCCACTATTTCTAGGGCTACTTCCTTAAATACTCCAGGATGCAGACTATCAGGCCCTGTGGATTTACTGGCCTTCAATCCCATCAATTTGCCTGACACAATTTCCTGACTAATAAAGATTTCCTTCAGTTCCTACTTCTCGCTAGACCCTCGGTTTCCTAGTATTTCCGGAAGGTTATATATATCTTCCTTCGTGAAAACAGAACCAAAGTATTTGTTCAATTGGTCTGCCATTTCTTTGTTCCCCATTATAAATTCACCTGATTCTGACTGCAAGTGACCGACATTTGTCTTCACGAATCTTTTTCTCTTCACATATCTACAGAAGCTTTTGCAGTCAGTTTTTATGTTCCCTGCAAGCTTCCTCTTATACTCTATTTTTCCGCTCCTAATTAAACCCTTTGTCCTCCTCGATTGAATTCTAAATTTCTCCCAGTCTTCAGGTTTACTGCTTTTTCTGGCCAATTTATATGCCTCTCCTTGGAATTAGCACTATCCCTAATTTCCCTTCTTAGCCACGGTTGAGCCACATTCCCCGATTCATTTTTTCTCCAGACAGGGATGTACAATTGTTGAAGTTCATCCATATGATCTTTAAATGTTTGCCATTGCCTATCCACGTCAACCCTTTAAGTCTCATTTGCCAGTCTATTCTAGCCAACTCACATCTCATACCATTGAAGTTACCTTTCCTCAAGTTCAGGATTCTCGTCTCTGAATTAACTGTGCCACTCTCCATCTTAATAAAGAATTGTACCATATTGTGGTCACTCTTCCACAAGGGGCCTTGCACAACAAGATTACCAATTAGTCGTTTCTCATTCTACATCACCGAGTCTAGGATAGCCAGCCCTCTAGTTGGTTCCTCGACATATTGGTCAAGAAAACTATCCCTAATACACTCCAGAAAATCCTCCTCCACTGTATTTCTACCAGTTTGGTTAGCCCAATCCCTATGTAGATTAAAGTTGCCCATGAAAACTGCTGTACCTTTACACATCCGTAATTTCTTGTTTGATGCTGTCCCCAAACTCAGTTCTACTGTTTGGTTGTCTGTGCACAACTCCCACGAGCGTTTTCTGCCCTTTGGTATTCCGCAGCTCTATCCACACAGATTCCACACCATCCAAGCTAATGCCCTTCCTAACTATTGCCTTAATTTCCTTTTTAACCAGCAACGTTACCCGACCTCCTTTTCCTTTCTGTCTATCATTCTTGAATGTTGAATACCTCTGGGTGTTGAGTTCCCAGCCTTGGTCACCCTGGAGCCATGTCTCTGTAATCCCAATTATATCATATTTGTTAATTGCTGTTGATGGAGTTAATTCGTCCACCTTATTACGAATACTCCTCGCTTTGAGGCACAGAGCCTTCAGGCTTGTCTTTTTAATACACTTTCTCCCTTTAGAATTTTGCTGTAATGTGGCCCTTTTTGTTTTTTGCCTTGTGTTTCTCTGCCCCCCACTTTTATTTTTCTTTTTTCTATCTTTTGCTTCTGCACCCATTTTACTTCCTTCTATCTCCCTGCATAGGTTCCCATCCCTCTGCCATATTAGTTTCAACCCTCCTTAAATGCACGAGCAAACACTCCCCTAGACATTGGTGCTGGTTCTGACCAGGTGCAGACCGTCCGGTTTGTACTGGTCCCACCTCCCCCAGAACCGGTTCCCATGTCCCAGGAATTTGAATCCCTCCCCCCTGCACTACTCATCAAGCCACATAGTCATCTGAGCTGTCCTGCAATTTCTACTCCGACTAGCACGTGGCACTGGTTGCAATCCTGAGATTACTACCTTTGAGATCCTACTTTTTAATTTTACTCCTCGCTCCCTAAACTCAGCTTGTAGGACCTCATCCCGTTTTTTTCCTATATCTTTGGTACCTATATGTACCACGACAGCTGGCTATTCACCCTCCCCCTCCAGAATGCGCTGCAGCCACTCCGAGACATCCTTGACTTTTGCACCAGGGAGGCAACATACCATTCTGGAGTCTCGATTGCAGCTGCAGATTCATCTGTCTTTTCCCCTTACAATAGAATCCCCTATCACTATAGTTCTCCCACTCTTTTTACTGCCCTCCTGTGCAGCAGAGCCACCCATGGTGCCATGGACTTGGCTGCTGCTGCCTTCGCCTGATGAGTCATCTCACCCAACAGTACCCAAGGTGGTGAATCTATTTTGCAGGGGGATGACACCAGGGTACTCCTGCACCACCTTCCATCCACTGCTCTTCCTGATGGTCACCCATTCCCGATCTGCCTGAGTAACCTTTACCCGCGGAGTGACCAACTCACTAAACGTGCTCATCACGACATCCGCAGCATCGCGGATGCTCCAGAGTGACACCATGCGCAGCTCCAGTGCCGCAATGTGGCCTGTCAGGAGCTGCAGCTGGATACACTTCCTGCACATGTAGTCATCAGGAACACTGGAAGCGCCCCTGACTTCCCTCATAGCACAGGAGGAGCATGACATGTGCCCGAGCTCTCCTGCTATGACTTAACCATCAGATTACTTAATTTGGCAACATGCCAAAGGTTTCTTGCTGCTAAGAACAAGAAGAAAGACAAAGAAACAGAAAACTACTCACCACTCAACCAGCCAATCACTTACCCTCTTGGCTGTGACGTCACCCTTTGATTACTTTTGACTTCTTTCTTACTTTTGACCCCGCACCAGCTGTAGCTCGCTGCTCGCTGCTCCTCCAGCCGCTGCTCCTCCGACTGCCGCCGATCCCCGGACTCCCACTGGGCCTTTATAGGCCGCTGCTCACACCTCCTCCGGTCACTGCTCCTCCGACTTTTGGAAACAAATAATTCAGTCAGGCAGAGTCTGCATGGATTTATGAAAGGGAAGTCATGCTTGACAAATTTGCTGGAATTCTTTGAGGATGTAATGAACAGAGTGGATAAAGGGGAACCAGTGGATGTGGTGTATTTGGACTTCCAGAAGGCATTATGACAAGGTGCCACATAAAAGATTACTGCACAAGATAAAAGTTCCCGGGGTTGGGGGTAATATATTAGCATGGATAGAGGATTGGCTAACTAACAGAAAACAGAAAGTCGGGATAAATGGTTCATTCTCTGGTTGGTAAACAGTAACTAGTGGGGTGCTGCAGGGATCAGTGCTGGACCCCAACTATTTATAATCTATATTAACGACTTGGAAGAAGGGACCGAGTGTAACATAACCAAAGATTGGAGGAAAAGCAATTTGTGAGGAGGACACAACAAATCTGCAAAACAACATAGCCAGGCTCAGTGAGTCGGCAAACATTTGGCAGATGGAGTATAATGTTGGAAAGTGCAAGGTTATGCACTTTGGCAGAAAAAATCAAAGACAAGTTATTATTTAAATGGAGAAAAATTGCACAGTGCTGCAGTAACAGCGGGACCTGCGGGCACTTGTGCATGAAACACAAAAGGTTAGTATGCAGCTACAGCAATTGATCAGAAGGCTAATGGAATCTTGACCTTTATTGCAAACGTGATGGAGTATAAAAGCAGAGAAGTCTTGTTGCAGTTATAAAGGAGATTGGTGAGGCAAGACCTGGAAAGAATTCCTGCCTCGCCAAGCAAATTAAAGAGTACGGGGAGAGGGTGAGAGACATTCAGGTAGCCAATAAGATAGCCAGTGCCAGGGAATTTGAGGCTGGTGACCATGTCCCCTGCCAGCAGCTGATCCAAGGCTTGAACCTTGTTCTATCCCGGGCTAAAGGCATGGTGTGCCTGATAAACCCGGGTTTAGCCCAGGAACACCTGGTAGAGCAAGGAGAAACCCCGCAGTCACCACCTGCAGCTCCCTCGAACAGCACAGAGCAGCGGGGGTGTCAACCAGAGTGCGGGGCAGGCAAGGATTGCGAACTACCAACACCGGCGGCCCCGAGTTTTAAATCGGTTTGGTCGCAGGGGGAAGCAGGCAAGCCAATACAAGGAGGGCTGGAACCAGGGCCAATGCACTCGGTCCGGCAGCAGACGTTTGGCCCACCTGGTGCAAATGGGGCAGCAGGAGCCTAGTAAGCAATTTCATAGCCCCCATGACACCCAAAAACTGAGGGCTATGATAGGCCACGTAAGTAAGCTCACCCCACAGGGAGATCCCTCGGTACAGTTCCTAGAAGTGGAACACACAGGGGATATTAGCGGGTGCGATAATTCGGAGCAGGCTAAGCTGTTGCTCTTCTCGCTAGACACCAAGCTGTGCCATTCCCTCTCTGCAGACAGCAGAAAGGGGCGAAACACGTACGATACGGTTAAGGAGGAGGTTCTAGAAGCCATGAGTATGAACGACGGGAGTCCTTTCTCCCGAGTGGAGAAGACAGTACAGCTCTATGGGGAGACTCCACAGGCTTTCGCTGACAAGCTGTGGCCGGTCTACGAAAAGGCCTGGAGTGGGGTTCTTGACCGGGCCCACCTGGCCCTTAACGAGCTGGCTCACTGGCTCCGCAGCCTGGTGGCAAACAGCTTACCTGGAGTAAAGGCAAGACCCCAGAACCAGCGAGGAGACAGTGGTCGGACAGTTGACCCTGGCTTACCGGAACGGGAAGGTCCATGAGATTAAACCCAGCCAAGGCAAGAGAGAGTGGCATCAGGAAGGTGGGAACCCTCCCCACAAAGGGGGTGAATGTTTTGGGTGTGGGAAAAGTGGGCACTGGAGGAAGGACTATAGGAATCCTTGGAAAGAGACTCAGGGAAAGGCCGCTCCAACCCCAGCCCGACTCATATGATACACTCGTAGCCATCCTACAGACATTTATAAACGGATTGGGAGCAGTAGCTACCGCAACGGTACAGTAGCCGGTACGGTAAAACCCTCTGCTCCAACCCACCCATGTGTATGACTAGAGCCAGCGCAGCCTGTGTACCTGTGTTCCCTAGAGTACGATGCCTGGAAGAGACCGTGCGTTACAATGGAGGTGGAGAAAGTGAACGGGACCGACCTGCTAGATACTGGTGCTTCCTGCATGCTTGTATATGCATATAACCCGGCTACCTCACCTCTATCGAACGGGGTCCCGTACAGTCTAGTGGGGTTCACAGGCAATGAGCAAACTGGTTCGTTTCCCATCCCGCTCACCATTCAGTTAGGGACACTTAAAACCAAATGGAAGTGTGTCCTGATGAAATGGGAGCAGGAGGGAAAAGGTATCCTGGGGGCTGATTTTATCATTAGCGACTAGATCCTAGTGGATCTGACGAACCACTGCGTATGGGGAGCCATAGGGACAGACAGGGAAGGTGAGGTGGCGGTGATCCCAGAAAAAGGGGCCAAGGGAACGTTGTGTACCGTGAAGCCAAAGGAGGGTTATGACTTGGAATTACTGGTCAGTAACACCCCAGTCGAGTACCAGGCATATGTACGGGCACATCTTGCAGCATTTGCCACCCACAAACATGACAGTGGCAGGGTAACGGGGGTGGAAGTTAGTATAGTAGGGGACCCCATGACCCGACCACAAAAGCAATATAACTTCCCCAGGGAGGCAGTGACAGACCTGACAACGGCGCTGGGTTCACTGGCAGAGCAAGGGGTGTTAAGACCGATAGCTACCCATGTGAACTCTCCACTGTGGCCGGTTCAGAAACCGGACAACTCATGGAGGGCCACCGTGGACTATCGAGTACTAAATAAGAATATCCCTGCCTGTGCTCCCACTGTCGCAGCCGTAGCGGATCTCATTGGGAGTATTCCAGCATCCGCCACCACTTTCACAGTGCTGGATATTTCAAATGGGTTCTGGTCCATTCCTTTAGGATCCTCACAGATGTAGAGAAAGTGTACTCCAACTGTGAGAGACACCTCCAAGCCACACATTGGACAGTGAAAAGATCCTTGATCTTCACGGGAGGATCTCCTCCAACACTCCTAACTCACCACACACCGACTCTAATGCTCCTAGATGGGAGGATTAAGGACGGGACGGTGAGCAGTGCCCGCATTGCTCGTTGGACCCTGCTCCTCTCCCAGATGGACCTCAGAGTAGAAGGCCCCCATGAGCCAAGGCTCGCAGCCAACCTAATCTACGCAGGGAAAGCCCACAGGTGCTCCATAGAAGGGGTATGGGAGGTGAACATTGGCCTTCGGGCTGGGTTACACCCGACAGGCCGGGACATCTACATGGACGGGTCCAGCACGGTATCTGCTGGCGAACGACTCACTGGGTGCGGAGTCTATGATCCAAGGGCAGGTATTGCCCTGGCAATCAATCTCCCCACCACCATGAGCACCCAGCATGCTGAACTGTCCGCCGTAATGTACGTGGTGACCCACCCCGAGGAATTCCCTGCCCCGTACACGATTTGCTCGGACAGTATGTTCACCTGCAATTCGTGTACGGAGTACCTGGCTGTCTGGTCACGTCGCGGATACACGTCCGCTGACGGGAGACCCCTGGCAATCTAGCCCCTGCTGGAGAAAATCATGACAGCGGTAGGGGAAGAAGGAAAGGTCTGCATACATAAGGTGAAGGCCCATTCAAAAACCGAACCCCGTGCAGAAGGAAACCAACAGGCTGACAAACTGGCCAAAGAAGGTGCCCGCACGGGAAAGTTCTGGGACCCCTATGACACCGGCCGCATAGCAGCGGTCAAGAATAAGAACAGGGCAGCAGAGAGTACAGGGATAGCTTTGGCCCCGGACTTAAAAACAGTTCAGGCACAGGACCCAGTGCTAGCTAGAGGAGAGAGAGTAGAAGGTCCGTACGGCACAGCAGCCATTACCGTTAAGGAAGTCATGCTGTTTGAAGAGGGACAATGGGTCGTGTGCAGCAGCACCAGAGGGAATTCCTAAAACTGGCCCATGAGGGTCCAGGAGCGGGACACCCCGGGCCTGAGACCACCTGGCCGGGACTCAGGGAGGACGTACGCGAGTTCTGTGTGAACTGCCTGGTGTGTGCTGCGAACAACCCTGACCCCCAGAAAAGGAAGGTGTCCCTAGGACATGTCAGGCGGGTAGGGGGACCATGGCAGTTAATCCAAATTGACGACATCGGGCCCCTACCCACCGCCCAGGGAGGCTACAAATACTGCCTAGTCCTGGCGGACGTGTTCTCAAAATGGGTTGAAGCCTTCCCCTGCCAAACTGCCACCGCACTAGGGACAGCTAAGATTCTAGTGAGGGAAGTGTTCTCCCGGTGCGGACTCCCACAGTATGTGGAGTCGGACCAGGGGAGCTATTTCACCGGGCAGGTAATGCAGGCAACCCTTAAGGTGCTGGGCATTGATGGGAAATGGCACGTTGCCCACAATCCACAGTCAACGGGTATTGTGGATTGTTTAAAACGGACCATTAAAGAAAGGCTGCGGAAGGAGACGGGAGACTCACCCCAAAAGTGGGTAGAGGTCTTACCGTTAGTCCTAATGGGGATCCGAGCTAGCCAGTCAAAGAGCACGGGGTATTCCCAATGCGAGCTCATGACTGGCCGGATCATGCGGACCCCCACCCATGTTCTGGACCCGGTGCTCACAGAAGGTCAGCTCAGAGAGGTGAACTGGGACCGGTTTGTCAGGAACCTGTTTGAACACTTCAAACAGATTCACTGGCAGGCTGCTAGTAACATGGGCAGACAGCATCAGAGTAACCGATTGCTGCTAGAGCCCAGCAAACACCACGAATGGCAGATAGGAGGCCAGGTCATGGTGAGGAACCATGCTCGTGTCGGGGTTTGTGAAGCCTTATATATGGGGCCACACAGCATTGTCAACAAGGCAAGCACGATGGTCGATGCCAGAAAGCTGCCCCGCTGTACTAAGTTGTTCCACATCAACCAGTGCAAGCTGTACAACCCAGGGTCAGCCAAGCACAGAGGGCAGACGGGAGGGGTGAACCGTCCTCAGGACAGGGACCCTTCATTGGCCGCCCCCGACGGTGGAGGGCCCACAGGGAATGTGGCAGGCTGAGAAACCGTGCCTATAGGGACGGTGAATTGCAGTACTGCAGGGGCTATCTCACCCATCGTTTGGGATTCGGACGCACCCCCAGTAACCCAAGCCCTGAGAAGGACCCTCCGTACACCACGGCCAAAGATACCGTGGTCACGGGCATCTGAGCCTCAGCGATTCTACCCTAGGAGAAGGGCAGCCCGACAGGAAAGGCCGAAGTTCAGAAGTTCAGAGGCCACTCAGAGTAGGGACCCCCAGCCAGCCGCCTCCAGCGGTGAGGGTCTCACAGAAGCAGTAGCAACGAGCGGCCCCAGAGACAAGGCCCTCCAGCTCACCGGCTGCGGGAAAACCCAAGCATCCAGGCGGCTATCAGGCCGCACAAGGCATAGGCCTGACAGGGATTAACCAGGCCACCCGGAGACAGGTGGCGACTGCACATAGCTCTAATTTTTAATCTAAGGCAGCTGACTGCACCTTACATTTTAAGGTTTAGTTTAGAATTGAGGGAAATGTTGCAGTAATGTTTAGGTGATTGGTTTGAGTTTGTCTTGTGTGTCAGCCAGCCTGAGAGCAGTTCTCAAGTGCAGGATCCAGACATTGCCGGGTGATGGACAAACCTCAGGAGACCAATTGATGTTTTATCATTTTAATCTATGTTCTTCCTTCTGTAATGTGGTTGTACGTTGCCTACATGCTGGTGAATATAATGTAATTGAAATGAAATGCAACTGTGCTGAAATGCAATTGTAGTGATTGAACCCCCTCCAAGCTGGGAGGGTGTAAACATAAAAAGTTTGTACCTGTAAAGGGAAAAGTGTATATCTGTGGTGATGTTGCATAAGTGTAATGCATATTTTGGGTATTAGTTTAGTTAATATATGGGGAAGGTCTCTCTTCGGAGCCAGGAACTTTGCTCACCTGTAAGATGATACCATAAATGACATGGTATCACAGGGGGGAATGTAGAATTTACCAATATCTCGCAAAGATTCCTGGTACCTTTCCCCTGCAGAGGAGAAGAATCCCTTTCTGGGCTTTTAAAATGAGTTTAAAGGGGCAGACGACACCTGCAGGATATAAAAGGGGGTGCATTCATAGAGACCGCCGCCCCCCCCCCCCCCAGTGTTTGGACTCATAGGAAAGGGAATTCAAAATGGACCTAAATTATAGATCCCCTAAACATCTATGGGAAGGAGCAGATCAATTTTAAGATTCTACAACATTTTGGCTGCGAAAAAGAGTTACCGAGTACAGAAGGTGGGGCTAACCTCTGTGAAGCAAATTCGTGTATTAAGGATCCCAGACTGTCTGGGGGGAGCTATTCACCGCATAAGAGATAATCAAATTACCCAATCAAGCACAATGGAAATCATGGTCAGGAAACTGGACAATCCTAAAACAATGCAAAACCAGTGATAGCACATTCTCTCACCCTAATCGAGTTACTGCTGACAAAGGAGACATTTGAAAATCAATGGACAGAACAGTTTAAACAGAGCCCAAGAGATTTGATGGGAGATAACGGAGCCTTTTTTTTGGGATATATCTATCCCCCAGTTTTACAAGGAAAGACTAATAGAACACAGACTGGAACTCGCACTGACTCGAACAAGGACACAGACTGGAAGACAGACACAGACACAAGCAGCCTGCTTCCTCGACAGTGAAGAAATGGAACAGTGAAGGAAACTACCAGAATTCATCAAGAACTGACTGAGCACGAGGCCCACGAAACGGAAGGTTGTCAGCAACCAAATTGACAATCACTCGACAATCTACTTCTGAACTACCCAACGAGGGAGAAATTACCAAAAGGGACTAACTAAAACTATTCCTAACCAAAGAAAGTGGGTACTTACCCCATACATCCAAAACGCAACTTAGCGCATCAACGGACACACCCCAACCGAAGACTTCGCAGTCCGAAGTCCTCTCCTCTGTCCGGGGTATGGCTCGCCGAGAAGGCCAAGTGCAGCGAACCCCGAAACCGCGAATCACCGGCAACTGTCTAAAGGGATTGGTGAGCATAGCCCCTGAACCCTCAGAGCTATAACTTAGTTAGTTGGGGGAATTGGGAGGTGGGAGGCTGGGATAACTTGTGTAATTCTCCTCTTTACTCCATTTCGAGTTTAAGCTGTATTCTTTTCCCCACAGGCTGTAATTTGACAATTTATTCAATGTGTTGTACCCCTCAGTGTGTATTGGTCTGTGTGTGTTATTAAAGATGTGTCTTTTAATTCTTTTTAAACACAATAAAGCCATACCTGCTTCCTACCATGAAACCGATTTTCTGTCCAAGTCTGTCACAGTCCCTTCATAATTCCAGTGTCGAGAACCAAGGGTCAGGGAGCGATTCGGAACCACTCATATAAGGTCAGAAGGGAAAGCTGATTCCCTGAAAACCATCCCTTACACTGCAGGCCACAACTCCTTCATAACCGATCTTATTCCTCTCACTACTTCTTTACCCATGGATTACTCGTGAGGTTGTGGTGACCTGAAATTTCTAAAATCTTAATTTAAAACTAGAACTCTGAAACATTCTTCAACTCATATCGTGCTATTATATACATCTGTCACCCGTCTCCGACTGGCCAAGTTAATCCCTGTTCTTCTCCTTCCCTTATTCAGCCTCTGGTTTGCCTGTGTGGCCGGCGGTAAGGCGGTCTGTACCGCAGGACGCAGAGTGTTCTGACTGGAGGTGTGCCTGAGTCCCACATTATCGGGGGAATGGCCCCTCTGGGGCAACAACACACTTCCCCTTTAGGTGTGGCTGCTGAGTTCATTTCGTTAACTGAGGGTTCTGCACAGCCGGGGGCTGTAGGCTGGGGACTCTCAGTTCGTGGCTGGTCCACCACGACCTCTCCTGTGAGTCCCTCACCGCCGAAGGCTGCTGGCTGGGGATCCCTGTCCGTAGACTGATCCCTGATCTTGGGTATTCTCTAACGGATGGCCAACCTCCCGGGGCTGATCCACTGAAACTGGGGCACTGGTGACCACGGTGTCTCCGGGAAGCGAGCCGAGACAGCTTTGTCAGGAATCTGTTTGAACATCTTAAACAGATTCACTGGCAGGCTGCTAACAACATGGGCAATGAACTCAGCACTTTAGCTAAAGTGTTCAGGACAGAACTCGCCCCTGAGCATGTATGAGGAAAAAGCTCCAGAAAATATTCTCGGCCAGGGAGCTTTCGCTTGTGAGGTGATCGTGTTAACCGCGACACTGTGGAAACATCTCCACTTTCAGCACCAGGTCAGACAGAAATGTGAAGCGAGAAGGTGGACTGCAGAATCCCACTTTTAAGGAGTTGGTCGTGGTGTCAAACAAAGAGTTTCACGAAATGATTAAAAATAAGAAATGTCAAAGTCGAACATGCATCTCCAGAGAGACTGCGATCTGAACACAGCACTTTAAACCACTCCGCCACCCTGAGTACTCAATGCTAGATGTGGCCACCTGCAGGTTGATTTTGAACTTTTGTGTCCTGACACATGAAATAAATGAGGGCAGCAGGCGTATCTCTGCCTGACACCTGGGAAACAGTGAGACAGATCTTGGAGCAAGGGTCTGGTTATTGCCAAACAGCAAAGAAAATATTTTCTGCAAGAACAATGTTGAAAATAATTGCAACCCCAACATGATTCGAACACACAACCTTTTGATTTGGAGTCAGGCGTGCTACCATTGCCTGACAAGGTCCACACATGAAGTCTGAGATGTTCTGCGATATGAAGGTTTCACAATACAAGGGGCTTTAAAATCCCCGCCCATTCCCACCAGGTATCAGAAGCAGCGCTCACCTGCCAGTCACCGTATGTTTTTTTCTTAAACTTTTGTATTGTTTTCACGGAAAAGCATCATTAATTAACCCCTCACCTTCTTTTGCACAATGAAAGAAATGCTAACTGAGGGAGAGTCGATACTTCAATCATTTGTCCTGTGCTTTGGGGAGTGGGCAGGGAAGTGGACCTGAGTCCATGATTGCATCGGCCATGATCGTATTAAATGTCGCAGCAGGCTCGAGGGGCGTATGGTCGACTACTGCTCCTATTTCTTATCTTCTTATGTTCTTATGCATGTTGACCCATTTTACTCACTGTATTTCAGGAGTCTGGTTCAAAATCTTCATTGCTGATGACCCCAGGAATCTGGGGCAACTTTTATCAAATTTAACAGCACCGGTTATTCCAACCGTGCACAGCAAATAGAATCAGTAGTGAATATAAAATCCTACGGTGCTCATTTTCAGATTCAACGCAGTAGGATTTCAAATAAATGGAAAGAATTTTACAGTGAAAAGTTTTAGAAGTGTTACTTGTATTTGTGTCTTTAATTAAACTTTGTGTCGTCTGACTCCCGTTCATGCCACTGCTGAATAGGAAAGGAGGGTTTGACGTTGACCAGACTGCACTGCCCCTGATATTTGTGAGCTCATCCTTTATATTCAGTGGTTTCTCGCCCTTTGATGGGCTGCAGTGTGGCGGATATCACGTTGGCCTCACACGCGAAAGGTCCCCGCTGGATCCGTTTTCTCTCACTGAAATTATCTATTAATGAAGTGAATTAAAGAGCAATTAAGGAATAAGGAAGCCCTTTTGCCAGGAGAATAAATAGCAAATAAAAACAGCAAATTCTGGAAATCTCAGCAAATCAGGCAGCATTTGCCAAGAGACAAACTCGCCTCCGATTGTTCCCCAATAGCAAGTTTAAACATAATGTTTCTGCTTGGGATCAAACCAAAGACCTTTTGCGTGTAAAGCAAACATGATAACCACTACACTACAGAAACTACTGGAAGAGCCACCCCAACAGAGGGGAGCTGACCAGTGAGCTCCCTCTGTGCTGATCGGGAATGTGTTGGCTCACCTGAAACAACTTCTGTCCCACACTGAAAGTTATCAATCCTTCTCCTCCGCTGCCCTTTACAGAAATGTCACGGATCACCCAGCCACCGTGTTCACCTCCTCATCCTCACAGTGGGGCCACAGAGGCTCCTACCGTCTCCCCACGATCAGCGAACACACCCAGTTTACTAAATTAAACCCCAAACACGTGCCCGGCAAAGGGCAGGAGAAGCCAGATAGTCTGTAAGCTCGGTCTTTCGCAGAAAGTATTGGTATTCATGGTGATAACAGCAATTATTAATTGTCTCACAGAACTCAATTATTTTTATGCGATGAATTGATCGAGAATTGAAACCAGATTAGTGCGCCGGATCTTAACCCCTCGACCACCAGGGAACGGTTATGATACATGTAGATATATTTAAATATATTTATATATGAACCTGAATATCAACGGATCGCTACCTAGACCTCATGGTGCAACGGTAGTGCATCTAACTTTGAGTGAGAGACATTGTTCCACAGTGATACCCATTTCATCTTTTGTTCCCTTTTAAACGCTAGAAACTGAGACAGGGGGAATAAATAGAGAAATAAAAGCACAGGGATATCGACAAGAGGAAGAGAGAAGGTGAAATATACTGTCCCCACCCAGAACTAATGCAGAAACCCCTCTGCTGTGATCTGGGTGGCCACCCACAGCCTGGATACACTAACGGGAGAACACCAGCGGCAGGTCGGGGCCATAAAAGGAACGGCGAGCGGCCCTGGGAGCAGCTTGGAGGTCCCGGGAGACGACTCCAGGGAGCAGCTTGAGCTGGTGCAGGAGGGCGGCGGCAGCGAAGAGTGACGTCATCAAGGTCCAGGTCGGTGATTGGAGCGTGGGCAGATACAGCAGGAGCGGCGAGATCGGGGCAAAGGAGCGGCGAGAGATTGTAGAGGATGTGATCAGGGCCCAGGGGAGGCATGAGTTCGGAGCCAGTGGCCCAGGGGCAGCACGGGCCAGCCCACACTGCGATATGTGTGTGCACTGGTTCCGTGCAGCAGAGCTGGTCGCCTGTCGTCTTGGATAACCCTGGTCACTGGACCAAGACCTAGCTGTGTCAAGCCCGTGTGATGGCTGGGGTGCAACGGCCACCACACGTTAAAAAAATCCACGCACAGGCATCTTCCACCCTTCGGGATGTCGTTCGGGTCCTTCATTGAAACACCTGTGAACTCATCCTTTTTCGGCGTGGAAGCAAGTCATCCTCGTTTCGAGGGACCGCCTGTGATGATGATGATGATGGATACATTAACGTCCCAACAGCTCCTTGACTGCAGGAGTGGGACCGTGCGGCACTTCAGAAGACATGTCGAAAAGGCAAAGTAACTGATTCCGTCTCATGTGCTCCTCCGATCAAGAATAGCAATATGCACTAAAAATGCTTCAATAATGGTTACATCTTATCTCCACATTTGCTAAGCAGGTGGTTTGTTGGTCGAGGGGTAAGATTCTTGCTTCGTGGTTGTTACTTGAAATTTGCAGAAAGATCCTGGCTTCAAATCCCAGATGAGCCTTGAGATTGCATTGAAATTTTGCAAACAAGGACTTGGATTTCTGCAGCGTCTGTCAGTAACTCATGATGCCCCAAAGCGCTTTACAGCCGTTGAGTTGCCTTTGAAATGTTGTCATGTGAGGAAAGATGTGCCCAAATCACCTCACACGCACCTCAACTCTTTGCAAACGAGTTCATAGAATCAAAGAAGTTTACAGCACGGAAGGAGGCCATTTCGGTCCATCGTGTCCGCGCCGGCCAACTCGAGGCTATCCAGCCTAATCCCACTTTCCAGCTCGAGGTCCATAACCCTGCAGGTTACGGAACTTCAGGTGCACATCCAAGCACTTTTTAAATGTGTTGAGGGTTTCTGCCTCTACCACCCTTTCAGGCAGTGAGTTCCAGACCCCCACAACCCTCTGCGTGAAGAAATATCCCCTCCAAAACTTTCGACCAATGACTTTAAATTTATGCCTCCTTGTTGTTGACCCCTCAGCAAAGGGAAATAGGTCCTTTCTATCCACTATATCTCGGACCCTCATCATTTTATACACCTCAATGAGGTCTCCCCTCAGTCTCTGTTCCATGGAAAACAAATCCAGCCAATCTCATCTGTCCTCATGGCTAAGATTCTCCACTCCCGGCAACATCCTCGTAAATCTCCTCTGCACCATCTTCAGTGCAATCATGTCCTTCCTGTAATATGGCGACCAGAACTGCACGCAGTACTCCAGCTGTGACCTAACCTGCCCCACCGACCCCATCTCTTGTATTCGATGCCTCGGCTAATAAAGGCAAGCATTCCATATTTCTTCTCAACCACCTTAGCTACCTGGCCTGCTACGTTCAGGGATCGGTGGACATGCACTCCCTAGATTCTGGGGAGGACCCAGCAGATTGGAAAACTGCAAATGTAATGCCCCTATTTAAAAAAGGAGGCAGACAAAAAGCAGGAAACTATAGACCAGTTAGCCGAACATCTGTGGTTGGGCAAATGTTGGAATCCATTATTAAAGAAGCAGTAGCAGGACAGAGAAACATCGAAACATAGAAAATAGATGCAGGAGTAAGCCATTCGGCCCTTCGAGCCTGCACCACCATTCAATAAGATCATGGATGATCATTCAGCTCAGTACCCATTTCCTGCTTTCTCCCCATACTCCTTGATCCCTTTAGCTATAAGGGCCACATCTAACTCCCTCTTGAATATATCTAACAAACTGGCATCAACAACTCTGCGGCAGAGAATTCCACAGGTTAACAACTCTCCGAGCGAAGAAGTTTCTCCTCATCTCACCAGTGCCCTGTACAATTGTAGCAATACTTCCTTACTCTTGTACTGTGGGCTATATATTAGGTACTATGGGCCGAGTGCCCTGTTTTTTTGCTGTTTCGATGGTTGTATAAAAAGTTATTAAAATTGACATTTGCTCGGCAAACATATTTGTATTTCCTTCAGTGTACTCCTTACTCATCAAGGGCTGGATTTTCCCCAAGCAGTTTTGTCGGCGCACTGACCTCAAGCGCATCGACTTTGCTCGCTGGAAATGGCGCGGGGAGAACTCGCCCCATCCTGGCCGCTGTGTACAGTCCCCGGAGTCCTGGCGTGGTGTCGATGGTGAAGTGGGGGGCGGAGCCAAATGCCTGCGCCGAAAACACTGCCGGCACCTTCGCGCATGGGCAGTAGGGAGAGAAAACTTGGCACTCTGCCATTTTTAAACAGTGTCAAACCCGATGAAAAGCACAGCAGCTTCTCAGCTTCTTCGGTCGCTCGGCGGGCTCTCCCCCCGTCCCTCCCCGATAAAACGCACAGCTCCAGCAGCTGCAACTTCTCCGGTCCACAAGCTCACACTTCTCCGGTGTGTCTTCCCTCCCCTATCCCAGGGATACAGGGACCCAGTGTAATGGAGCCAAGTTTGCTGATGGTACAAAGATGGGTGGGAAAGTACATTGTGATGCAGCAAAGACAATCTCAATTCCTAAGAACAATATGGAAAAGTACAGTGACCCCGACGTAGCAGTCAGTCGAGGAGGCGGGAGCTCGGAGCAGCGCGAGTCCGGGGTCGGCGAGAGGCCTATAAAGGCCAGCAGGAGTTGAGCAGTTCGAGGAGGCGGGAGCTCGGAGCAGCGCGAGTCCGGGGTCGGCGAGAGGCCTATAAAGGCCAGCGGGAGTCGAGCAGTCAGTCGAGGAGGCGGGAGCTGGGAGCAGCGCGAGTCCGGGGTCGGCGAGAGGCGGACCGGTGCAGCGACAGGGAGAAGGCAAAGATACAAAGGTGACGTCACAGCCTAGGGGGTAAGTGATTGGCTGGTGAGTGGTGAGTAGTTTTTCTTTTTCTTCTTATATTGGTCAGTAACTTTTAACATTGTTATTACCAGTTTAAGTGTATCTAAGTGTTAAGTCATGGCAGGAGAGCTCGGTCGGGTGTTATGCTCCTCCTGTACCATGTGGGAAATCAGGGACACTTCCGGTGTCCCTGACGACGACGTGTGCGGGAAGTGTATCCACCTCCAGCTCCTGACGGATCGTGTTGCGGAGTTGGAGCTGAGGGTGGATTTACTCTGGAGCATCCACGATGCTGAGAATGACGTGAGTATCACGTGTAGTGAGTTTGTCTTACCGCAGGGAAAGGGTCCACAGCCAGATAGGGAATGGAAGACCAGCAGGAAGAGTAGTGCAAGGAAGGTAGTGCAGGGGTCCCCTGCGGTCATCCCCCTGCAAAACAGATACACCGCTTTGGGTACTGTTGAGGGGGGATGACTCATCAGCGGAGGGCAGCAGCAGCCAAGTTCATGGCACCGTGGCTGGCTCTGCTGCACAGGAGGGCAAGAAAAAGAGTGGGAGAGCGATAGTGATAGGGGATTCAATTGTGAGGGGAATAGATAGGCGTTTCTGCGGCCGCAACCGAGACTCCAGGATGGTATGTTGCCTCCCTGGTGCAAGGGTCAAGGATGTCTCGGAGCGGGTGCAGGACATTCTGAAATGGGAGGGAGAACAGCCAGTTGTCGTGGTGCACATTGGTACCAACGACATAGGCAAAAAAAGGGATGAGGTCCGACGAAACGAATTTAAGGAGCTAGGAGCTAAATTAAAAAGTAGGACCTCAAAAGTAGTAATCTCGGGATTGCTACCAGTGCCACGTGATAGTCAGAGTAGGAATCGCAGGATAGAGCAGATGAATACGTGGCTTGAGCAGTGGTGCAGCAGTGAGGGATTCAAATTCCTGGGGCATTGGGACCGGTTCTGGGGGAGGTGGGATCAATACAAACCGGACGGTCTGCACCTGTGCAGGACTGGAACCAATGTCCTAGGGGGAGTGTTTGCTTGTGCTGTTGTGGAGGATTTAAACTAATATGGCAGGGGAACGGGAACCAATGCAGGGAGACAGAGGGAAACAAAAAGGAGACAAAAGCAAAAGACAGAAAGGAGATGAGGAAAAGTGGAGGGCAGAGAAACCCAAGGCAAAGAACAAAAAGGGCGACTGTACAGCAAAATTCTAAAAGGACAAAGGGTGTTAATAAAACAAGCCTGAAGGCTTTGTGTCTTAATGCAAGGAGTATCCGCAATAAGGTGGATGAATTAATTGTGCAAATAGATGTTAACAAATATGATGTGATTGGGATTACGGAGACGTGGCTCCAGGATGATCAGTGCTGGGAACTCAACATTCAGGGGTATTCAACATTCAGGAAGGATAGAATAAAAGGAAAAGGAGGTGGGGTAGCATTGCTGGTTAAAGAGGAGATTAATGCAATAGTTAGGAAAGATATTAGCTTGGATGATGTGGAATCTATATGGGTAGAGCTGCAGAACACCAAAGGGCAAAAAACGTTAGTAGGAGTTGTGTACAGACCTCCAAACAGTAATAGGGATGTTGGGGAGGGCAGCAAACAGGAAATTAGGGGTGCATGCAATAAAGGTGTAGCAGTTATAATGGGTGACTTTAATATGCACATAGATTGGGCTAGCCAAACTGGAAGCAATACGGTGGAGGAGGATTTCCTGGAGTGCATAAGGGATGGTTTTCTAGACCAATATGTTGAGGAACCAACTTGGGGGGAGGCCATCTTAGACAGGGTGTTGTGTAATGAGAGAGGATTAATTAGCAATCTCATTGTGCGAGGCCCCTTGGGGAAGAGTGACCATAATTGGTGGAATTCTGCATTAGGATGGAGAATGAAACAGTAATTTCAGAGACCATGGTCCAGAACTTAAAGAAGGGTAACTTTGAAGGTATGAGGCGTGAATTGGCTATGATAGATTGGCGAAGGATACTTAGGGGGTTGACTGTGGATGGGCAATGGCAGACATTTAGAGACCGCATGGATGAATTACAACAATTGTACATTCCTGTCTGGCGTAAAAATAAAAAGGGGAAGGTGGCTCAACCGTGGCTATCTAGGGAAATCAGGGATAGTATTAAAGCCAAGGAAGTGGCATACAAATTGGCCAGAAATAGCAGCGAACCTGGGGACTGAGAGAAATTTAGAACTCAGCAGAGGAGGACAAAGGGTTTGATTAGGACAGGGAAAATGGAGTACGAGAAGAAGCTTGCAGGGAACATTAAGGCGGATTGCAAAAGTTTCTATAGGTATGTAAAGAGAAAAAGGTTGGTGAAGACAAACGTAGGTCCCCTGCAGTCAGAATCAGGGGAAGTCATAACGGGGAACAAAGAAATGGCAGACCAATTGAACAAGTACTTTGGTTCGGTATTCACTAAGGAGGATACAAACAACCTTCCGGATATAAAAGGGGTCAGAGGGTCTAGTAAGGAGGGGGAACTGAGGGAAATCTTTATTAGTCGGGAAATTGTGTTGGGGAAATTGATGGGATTGAAGGCCGATAAATCCCCAGGGCCTGATGGACTGCATCCTAGAATACTTAAGGAGGTGGCCATGGAAATAGCGGATGCATTGACAGGCATTTTCCAACATTCCATTGACTCTGGATCAGTTCCTATGGAGTGGAGGGTAGCCAATGTAACCCCACTTTTTAAAAAAGGAGGGAGAGAGAAAACAGGGAATTATAGACCGGTCAGCCTGACCTCAGTAGTGGGTAAAATGATGGAATCAATTATTAAGGATTTCATAGCAGTGCATCTGGAAAATGGTAACATGATAGGTCCAAGTCAGCATGGATTTGTGAAAGGGAAATCATGCTTGACAAATCTTCTGGAATTTTTTGAGGATGTTTCCAGTAAAGTGGACAAAGGAGAACCAATTGATGTGGTATATTTGGACTTTCAGAAGGCTTGCGATAAGGTCCCACACAAGAGATTAATGTGCAAAGTTAAAGCACATGGGATTGGGGGTAGTGTGCTGACGTGGATTGAGAACTGGTTGTCAGACAGGAAGCAAAGAGTAGGAGTAAACGGGTACTTTTCAGAATGGCAGGCAGTGACTAGTGGAGTGCCGCAAGGTTCTGTGCTGGGGCCCCAGCTGTTTACATTGTACATTAATGATTTAGACGAGGGGATTAAATGCAGTATCTCCAAATTTGCGGATGATACTAAGTTGGGGGGCAGTGTGAGCTGCGAGGAGGATGCTATTAGGCTGCAGAGTGATTTGGATAGGTTAGGTGAGTGGGCAAATGCATGGCAGATGAAGGATAATGTGGATAAATGTGAGGTTATCCACTTTGGTGGTAAAAACAGAGAGACAGACTATTATCTGAATGGTGACAGATTAGGAAAAGGGAAGGTGCAACGAGACCTGGGTGTCATGGTACATCAGTCATTGAAGGTTGGCATGCAGGTACAGCAGGCGGTTAAGAAGGCAAATGGCATGTTGGCCTTCATAGCGAGGGGATTTGAATACAGGGGCAGGGAGGTGTTGCTACAGTTGTACAGGGCCTTGGTGAGGCCACACCTGGAGTATTGTGTACAGTTTTGGTCTCCTAACTTGAGGAAGGACATTCTTGCTATTGAGGGAGTGCAGCGAAGGTTCACCAGACTGATTCCCGGGATGGCGGGACTGACCTATCAAGAAAGATTGGATCAACTGGGCTTGTATTCACTGGAGTTCAGAAGAATGAGAGGGGACCTCATAGAAACGGTTAAAATTCTGACGGGTTTAGACAGGTTAGATGCAGAAAGAATGTTCCCAATGTTGGGGAAGTCCAGAACCAGGGGTCACAGTCTGAGGATAAGGGGTAAGCCATTTAGGACCGAGATGAGGAGAAACTTCTTCACCCAGAGAGTGGTGAACCTGTGGAATTCTCTACCACAGAAAGTAGTTGAGGCCAATTCACTAAATATATTCAAAAGGGAGTTAGATGAAGTCCTTACTACTCGGGGGATCAAGGGTTATGGCGAGAAAGCAGGAAGGGGGTACTGAAGTTTCATGTTCAGCCATGAACTCATTGAATGGCGGTGCAGGCTAGAAGGGCTGAATGGCCTGCTCCTGCACCTATTTTCTATGTTTCTATGTTTCTATAAACATGCAGCCTTCTGATCTGGAGTCAGACACATGCCCGTTGCACCACGAGGTCTACAGTGCAGAGTGCCCATGTTTGTATACATGAAGGTTCCTGAAACACAGTTTCATTGAACCTGCATTGGTGCAATGAAAGGGCTTTAAAACCCCGGCCACTCCCACCTGTCACTCATCCTCTCAGGCCCGCTTTCATCACCTGCTGCCCGCGGACTACAGCAAATCCAGTTCATCATCATCATAGGCAGTCCCTCGAAGCGAGGATGACTTGCTTCCACGCCAAAAAAGGATGAGTTCACAGGTGTTTCAATGATGGACCTAATACTCCAGGTCCCGAACTGTATGTTGAAGGGTGGAAGATGCCTGTGCGTGTTTTTTTTTAACGTGTGGTGGCCGTTGCACCCCAGCCATCACACGGGCTTGACAGAGTGAGGTCTTGGTCCAGTGGCAAGTGTTATCAAAGACGACTGGGGACCAGCTCTGCTGCACGGACCCAGTGCCCACACATATCGCAGTGTGGGCTGGCCCGTGCTGCCCCTGGGCCCCTGGCCCTGAACTCACGCCGCCCCTGGGCCCCGATCACATCCCTCCACAGTCTCTCGCTGCTCCTGCTGTACCTGCCCACGCTCCAATCACCGACCTGGACTTTGATGACGTCACTCTTCGCTGTCGTCACCCTCCTGCACCAGCTCGCGCTGTACCTTGCCGTGGTACACCACCACGCTGCTCCCAGTCCGCCGCTCACCGCTCCTTTTATGTCCCCGACCTGCCGCTGGTGTTCTCACGCAGGTCGGGGCCTCCACACTGCTCCCAGCAAATCCAGTTACACGCTGTGTCACCGCACAATTCTCAGCTGTGATTGTATGCTGACTATATTTAAAGCTATCGCAGAGGCTGCAAGCAGTGTTCCCTGGTAGTCTAGTGGTTAGCGTTTGGTGTTCTCACTGCCGTGGTCTGGTTTGATTCCCGGTCATGGAAAGCATTTTTACAGAGCAAGCTGACAAAAATAATTCAAGTCTGCGAAATACTGAATAATTGTTTCAATCATCATTAATCCATTCATCAGTGTTGCACACTGAAGGAAATACAAATATGTTTGCCGAGTGACTGTCGAATTTTAAGAACTTTTTAGACAACCGAAGAATCTGCAGAAAAACAGGATATTCGGACCATAGCACCGAATATTCCGCCCAAAGTGCAAGAGTCAGGAAATCTTGCACCAATTGCACAGGGCCCTGGTGAGACCACACCTGGAGCACTGCGCACAGTTTTGGTCTCCTTTTCTGAGGAAGGATACACTTGCCTTGGAGGTGGTACAACGGAGGTTGACCAGATCGATTCCTGGGATGAGAGGACTGTCCTTTGGTTGGAGATTGTGCAGAATATGCCGATACTCTCTGGAGTTTCGAAGAATGAGAGGTGATCTCATTGAAACAGACAATATTCTGAAGGGGATTGACAGGGTAAATGCTGAGAAGCCTGGCTAGCTCAGTCGGTAGAGCATGAGACTCTTAATCTCAAGGTCGTGGGTTCGAGCCCCACGTTGGGCGATTACTTTTCATTAAACTTTTATGTTGCTTTCGTGGGTCAATATCATTAATGAACCCATGATCTTCTTTTGCACAATGATAAAAATGCGAACTGAGGGGGAATTGATAATTTAATCAAATAATGAAAGCAGTGCCTCAGACCGCTCGGCTGTCCTTATTGTTAGATGCTCCAGTTACAAGTTATTACTCTGGAAAATTTCAGACCGGGCGCTTGTTCAGGGCTGCTGGAAGGCCCATTGACCGGGATAACATCTCCCCCGGGGTTTTCCTGAGCCTGTGCTCGGTGTACGGGGACCTTTGGTCCGGGTCTGAGGCAGCTTGTATCCCAGGGATGGACAATAACCCTCTGAGCTCTGGAACTGGGGAAGAGCGAATAATTAATGAGTTGTTTGCGGGTTTCAAATACAGCTTAGATCTGCTGGTGTAAACCGATAGTGTTGTTTCACAGAATGAATGAAATGCTAACAGGGACAGTCAAAACTTCAAAAAGTGAACGTTTCTAATTCATGAAACTTTAATCCTTGATGAAGTTTTATCCCCGATCTGATTTTACACAATCTGTATTGGAGGAGACTGGTTTTAAATGTGCATTGCTCATTCAACAATGTATCCAAAACAGCTTTTATTTAATTTTATTGCAGACAAGTTTTTGTTTGAGAAATAATGTTTCTGCGCAGGCTTGAACCGGGAACTTTTCACGTGTGCAGGAAATGTGATAACCTCCACACGACAGAAATTGCTGCTGAGCTCAGTGCCCAGAGAGAAGTGTTCAGGAACAAGCTGAAATGCTCAATCCCTCTCTCTGCAAAAAGTTCCTTTCACAAACATTTCTCTGACCAGAACGGCACCAAACAACAATGTCCTCCTTTCAAAGTCATTAAACTCCACAATTTCCGCGTCTGCAATTTTAAGGACAAGGACTGAAAGCGCTTTGCGATCAGAAAATTGTAGGAAACCCTTTGCGGTTAATGACAGGGCTTTTGATGGTTGATTTCTGTACACATCTTGTGTTATGTATTTAACCCTTGACAACCTGTACACACCATCATCAGAGGGCCAACCTGTCGGAGTCCCAAGGGATCCCAGTATCCCTTGGGAGCACGGTATGTAAGCAGGCCACCCATGAGGTACCTGTACTCTGGAGTCTTATTAAAGGAGCTAAGGTCACACTTACTCATTGTTCACAATACTAAGTTTCATCCTTTATTTTGAGCGTATCAATTGGCGACGAGACAATGAACAACCACGCAAAAATGCAAGGAACAGTTGGTATCCTGGAGAAGTTCTCAGAAGTGGACGATTGCGAAGCCTTTGTGGAGATACTCGACCAATACTTCGTGGCCAATGAGCTGGAAGGGGACGAGAAAGCTGCCAAATGAAGGGCGATCCTCCTTACCGTCTGTGGGGCAGCAACCTATGGCCTCATGAAGAATCTTTTAGCTCTGGTGATACCAACAACTAAATCCTGTGAAGAATTGTGTACGCTGGTCTGCGAGCATCTAAATCCTAAAGAAAGCGTTCTGATGGCGAGGTATCGGTTCTACACGTGCCAACGGTCGGAGGGCCAGGAAGTGGCGAGCTATGTCGCCGAATTAAGGCGCCTCGCAGGACAATGCGAATTTGAGAGAGTCCTAGAACAAATGCTGAGAGACATTTTCGTGCTTGGCATTGGCCATTAGATAATTCTTCGCAAACTGTTGACTCTCAGAATCTGAGCAAAGCCAAAACGATCGGTCAGACAATTTAAACCAGTTCCTTTAAACACAATAACGTAATTTATTTCTCATGGACTGGATGGAGGACCATGGTCCATGTAAAAAATTGTTATCGTTTTCCATGAACTAAATGTTCATAAAAGTATTGGAGTGGGAACTCACTGGATAACAGCACAGCTGGCAATGTTTGCGGAATATATTCGTGCAGCCAAAACGCACAATGACAACCTGGAACTGTGCGGCACCGAATCCTCGAGGAAAAACAGTTAAAGGCTTCGTCCCTGGGTGGGCTCGAACCACCAACCATTTGGTTAATAGGCGAATGTGCTAACCCATTGCGCCACAGAAACTGACTTCAATGTAAATTGCAAGACATCCCAAACCAGGGTGTCAGTCAATTAAAGCTTCAGATTGCTCCGAACGGGATGGAACATTTCCACTCTCAGTTGTACTTTTCCCAAATGAAGGGAGGGACATTCATTGTGGATGCATGGAAGCAGTCTGGTCCCGCACACTGCAGACACTTCCATGTCACCACCAACCAGCTCTCCCGCAACCGGTGTGATCAACCTTCCAGCCTTCCGGTGCCTTGTCTGTGACAAAGTATTCTGATTGTCCCGAAGCCAGTCGTAGGTTTTAATTACTTTTCACCTCCTGACTGCAGATATTCCTGTGATTAAACCTGAACAAAAGGATTACAGGGACAGTTGGATTCATCATTTCTTTGCTTCGTGAAATTTCAAAGATTGAAAGTGACGCACATCAACCCCAAACCTCGTCACCTACTCGCTAACCGCTACACGCTGCTCCCGTGAGATGGAAGCCCAGTTGCTGTTTCAAGCTTGAATACAGGTACAAGCAGAACTCATTCAAAGAAAGTCCATGTCCCTGAGGCACCTGATTATTTGCACCGAACTCCTTCGCAAAGAGTTGAGGTTCGTGTGGGGTGATTTGGGCACATCTTTCCCCAAATTACAACACTTCAAACATAACTCAACGACTGTAAAGCGCTTTAAGGCATCATGAGTTCCTGAAAGGTGTTGCAGAAATGCAAATCGTTCTTTGCAAAAGTTCGATGTAATTTCAAAATTGGCGGCAGAATAGTGGGCTCGGCCGGGATCTCTCGCAAATTTCAATTAACAAGCCAGAAACGAGAATCATACCCCTTGAACAACAAGCTAACTTTTTGACAAACCTGGAGATAAGGTGGAACTTTTATAAAAGCATTTTTTGTGTGTAGCTATTCTTGGCAGAAGAAGCACATGAGATCGATTCAGTGACTTTGCTTTTTCGACCTGTCTTCTGAAGCGCCGCACGGTCCCACTCCGACAGTCAATGAGCTGTTGGGACGTTAGTGTATCCAGGCTGTGGGTGGCCACCCCGAGCGCAGCAGAGGGGTTTCTGCATTAGTTCTGGTTAGAGGCATTATTTCCCCTTCTCTCTTCCTCTTGTCTGTATCCCTGTGCTTTTATTTCTCTATTTATTCCCCTGTCTCAGTTTCTAGTGTTTAAAAGGGAACAAAAGATGAAATGGGTGTCACTGTGGAATAATTTCTCTCGCTCAAAGTTAGATGCACGACCGTCGCGCCATGAGGTCTCGGCAGCTAGCCGTTGATATTCAGGTCCATAAATAAATATATATTTTTATATTCATACAAATTATCGAAGCTGTTCCCTGGTCGAGTGGTTAAGATCCCGAGCATGAAACTTCTTTCCATTCTCAATTAGTTCATCGCAGAAAAATAATTGAGGTGTGTGAGAGGATTAATGATTGCTGTAATCGCCGTTAATAACCCCACTACTATCTGTTACAGAACGAGCTTACACATTCTCCCGCTTCTCCTGCCCTTTGCCGGACAGGTGTTCGGGGTTTAATTTTACAAACTGGGTGAGTTCGCTGATGGCGGGGAGACGGTAGGAGCCTCTGTGACCCCACTGTGAGGATGTGGAAGTGAACACGGTGGCTGGGTGATCCGTGCCATTTCTGTAAAGGGCAGCGGAGGAGAAGGATTGAGAGCTTTGAGCGTGGGACAGGAGTTGTTTCAGGTGAGCCAGCACATTCCCGATCAGCACAGAGAGAGCTCACTGGTCAGCTCCCCTCTGTTGGAGCTGCTTTGCCAGAGGTTTCTGTAGTGTAGTGGTTGTCACGATTGCTTTTTACGTGTAAGGTCCCTGGTTCGATCCCAAGTGGGAGCATTATGTTTAAACTTGCTGTGGATGAACAATCTGAACCGAGTTTCGTCTCCGAGCAAATACTGCCTGACCTGCTGAGATTTCCAGCATTTGCTGCATTTATTGATTAAAGTATCGACTCTCCCTCAGTTTGCATTTCTTTCATTGTGCAAAAGAAGGTGACGGGTTAATTAATGATGCAATCCCGTGAAAGCAACACAAAAGTTTAACAAATAAACATATGGTGACTGGCAGGTGAGCGCAGCTTCTGACACCCAGTGGGAATGGGCGGGGATTTTAAAGCCCCTTTTATTGCAGAACATTCATATCGACGAACATCTCAGACTCAGTGTTTAGGCCTCGTGATGCAGCGGTGGTGTGTCTGCCTCTTGATCAGAAAGTTGCATGTTTAAATCATGTTGAGGTCCCTGTCCTTTTGGGTAATTCCAGAATTAATATTTTCGTTGCAGTTTCGCAATAACCAGACCCTTGCTCCAAGGTCTGTCTCACTGTCAGGCAGAAATACGCCTGCTGTCCTCATTTATTTCATGCGACAGGACACAAAAGTTGAAAATCAAACTGCAGATGGCCACACATAATATTGAGCAGTCATGATGGCCGAGCGGTCTAAGTTGCTGCACTCAGGTTGCAGTCTGCTTTGAAAGCGTGGGTTCCGTAGTGTAGTGGTCATCACATTCGCTGAACATGCAAAAGGTTCCCGTTTCAAAACCAGCTGAAAACGTGCTCAGTTAAATATGAGAAGCATTGAATAATGTGCATTTCTTGTTCAATATTAACAAAGCACAATGTCTCCCAGCCCTGCTATATTTGTTGAATACTCTTTACAGTTCGGTACACATTCAAACTCTGCAGTTTCCAGCCCTGACGGTGCAGAAAGCCCCTCTCAAAGCTGCACATTCGAGCTGCTTTCAGTTGAGTTGTGAGAGATTATTGACGGATCCTGCAGCTGTGAAGAGGAAAGATGTGTTAGAGGGGTCATCAAACAAGGCCATGTGGGTTGAATTAAAGAACAAAAAAGGGGCGATCACGATACTGGGAGTGCACTATAGACCCCCAGGTAGTTCGAGCGAGATAGAAAAACAAGTATATGGGCAGAATGTTGAGAAGTGAAAAACCTATCGAGCTGTAATAGTGGAGGATTTTAACTACCCGAATATTAACTGGGAAAATGATAGTGTGAATGGTACAGATGGTGGAGAATTCCTAAAATGCATTCAGGAGAAATTCTTTATCCAGTATGTAACAAGCCCATCAAGGGAGGGGCGGTTCTGGACTGGGTCTTGTGATCGAAGAGGGGCAGGTAGAAGGGGTATCAGTGGGAGAGCATTTTGGTGCGAGAGATCAGACTCAGTAAGGTTTAGGGTAGTTATGGAAAAGTACAAAGGGGACCAGGAATAAAAGTTCTCAATTGGGATAAAGCCAATTTTGCTGAGCTGAGAAGGAATTTCGCCAAAGTGGACTGAGAACGGCTACTTGCTGGTAAATCAGTGTCAGAGCAGTGGGAGGCATTCAAGGAGGAGATCCTGAGGGTACAGAGCAAGTATGTTCCCTTAAATCAAAGGTGGGACTAACAAATCTAGAGCTCCCGGGATGTCAGGGGACATACAGGGAAAGTTACGAAAAAAAGGGAAGCTTATGACAGATACCGATAACTCAATACTGCAGAAACTCTAGAGGTGCAGAGGTGCAATTAAAAATATATCAGGAAAACAAAGAGAGAGCATGAGAGAATGTTGGCAATTAAATCTGGTAAAACCCAAAGATATTTTACAAATACATTAAGAGCACGATGATAAGTAGAGAAAGAGTGGGGCCTATTGGAGTCCATAAAGGGAATCTGTACGCGGAGGCGGAAGACGTGGGTAGGATTCTTTATGAATACTTTGCATCTGATTTCACAAAAGAGAGGGGCGATGTGGACTTTGCAATGAGGATGGAGAAGTGTGAAATATTAGATGAAATAAACATAGTGAGAGAGGAAGTATTGGTGGTTTAGCAGCTTCGAAAGTGGATAAATCCCCAGGCCCGGATGAAATGTATCTCAGGCTGATAAGAGCAGCAAAAGAGGAAATAGCAGAGGCTCTGACCACCATTGTCCAATCCTCACTGGCTACAGGTGCGGGGCCAGAGGATTGGAGCACTGCTAACGTTGTACCTTTGTTTAAAAATGGAGAAAGGGATTGAGTAAATACAAGCTGGCCAGTCGAACCTTTTACAATTATTTGTAAAAATCCTGAGGGACAGGATAAATCTTCATTTGGAAAGACATAGATTAATCAAGGATAGTCAACATGAATTTGTCAAGGGAAGGTCGTGTCTGACTAAATAGATTGCATTTTTCGAGGAGGTAACTAGGAGGGTTGATGAGGGCAGTGGTATGATGTAATGTATATGCACTTTAGCAAAGCTTTTGACAAGGTCTCACTTGGCAGACTGGTTACGAATGTAAAAGCCCATGGGATTCAAGGGCAAAGTGGAAGTTTGGTCCAAAATTTGTTCAGAGGCAGGAATCAAAGCGTAATGGTTGATGGGTGATTTTGTGATCCAGTGGCGTTCTGCAGGGCTCAGTGCTGGGTCATTTGCTTTTTTTGGTATACATCAATGACTTGGACTGAAATGTTGAGGGTATGAGTAAGAAGTTTGCAGATGACACTAAAACAGGCTGAGTGGTTGATAATGAAGAAGAAAGTGGCGGACTGCAGGAAGATATCAATGGATGTCTCAAGGCGCTTTGCAGCCAATGAAGTACTTTTTGAAGTGCGGTCACTCTTGTAGTGTGGGAGACACAGCCACCAATTTGCACACGGCCGGCTCCAATAGGCAGCAGTGTGATGATGACCAGATCATCTGTCTCTGTGATGTTGATTGAGGGATAAATATTGACCAGGACACGAATCCTGGCCACATTGATCCTCCCACCACTTCACACTTCTCCGAGTGACCAGCGCGATGATACTAAAACAACAAGCGAAGTTGGTAAGCTATCCATGCAGTCCATCGGAATCCAGCCACACCACCTTATACCACGGGTAACATCTCTCCATGGATTCTGGAATCTGGATCAACAAACCATAATCCCATCTGAGAAGGAATTCCGGGAGGTGCTTCAAGCTTTATTACATATATGATAACATTTTTAAGGTATTTGAACATATACCGACGTTTTTGAAATGGGCGTCTGGGTGACGTCATCAAAACCCTGGTCGTCATTTTGGAGCGTGAGCAGGAACATCGGCAGGGCCCAGGTAAAGAGGAGTGGGAAGGTCGGGGCGGATGAGCGGTGAGTGTTTGTGGCGAGATGCGGTGAATGTTTATGGTGGAGGAGCGGCGACAGATCGTGGAGGAGGTGCGACAGATGAGGGGACGGGGCCCAGAAGAGCCGAGGGCCCAGGGACAGCACGGGCCCAGCCCACACTGTGATATGAGTGGGCACTGGGTCCATGCAGCAGAGCTGGTCTCCTGTCGTCTTGGTTAACCCTTGCCACTGGACCAAGACCCAGCTCTGTCAAGCCCGTGTGGTGACTGGTTTGCAACGGTCACCCCACGTTAAAAAAATCCACACAAAGGCATCTTCCACTCACTCAATTGGAATCAGGACTGGAACATCGGGTCCTTCATCGAAACACCTGTGAACTCATGGAAGCAAATCGTCCTCGATCGAGGGACCACCTATGATGTTGATGATCAATGTACTGGTCAGTTGGGCAGAACTGTGGCAAATGGAATTCAATCCGGATAAGTGTGAGGTAATGCATTTGGGGAGATTTAACAAGGCAAGGGAATACACATTAAATGGTACGACACTGAAAAGTGTAGAGGAATAAAGGGACCTTGGAGTGCAGGTCCGCAGATCCCTGAAGGTAGCAGGCCAGGTAGTTAATGTGGTTAAGAAGGCATATGGAATACTTGCCTTTTTTAGTCAAGGAATGGAATACAAGAGCAAAGAGGTTATGCTTGAACAGTACAAAACACTGACTACACCACAGATGGAGTACTGCGTGCAGTTCTGGTCACCACATTACAGGAAAGATGTGTTTTCACTGGAAAGGGAGCAGAGGAGATTTACGAGAATGTTGCCTGATCTGGAGAATTTTGGCGATGAGGATAGTTTGGAGATGCTGAATGTGTTTTCTTTGCAGCAGAGGCGTCTGAGTGGAGACCTGATTGAGGTGTATAAAATTGAGGGGCCTGGATAGAATGGATAGGAAGGTCCTGTTTCCTTTGGCAGAGGGGTCAACAACCAGGGGGCGTAGAATTAAAGTAATAGGGGGAGGTTTAGAGGAGATATGAGGGGACATTTCATCACACAGAGGGTGGTGGGGGTCTGGAACTCAATGCCTGAAAGGGTGGTAGAGGGAGGGACCCTCACCACATTTAAAAGATACGTGGATGTGCACTTAAAGTGCCACAACCTACAGAGCTCTGGACCGAGAGCTGGAAAGTGGGATTAGGCTGGATAGCTCTTGGTCGGCTGGTGTGGACACGATGGGCTGAAATGGCCTCACTCTGTGCTGAAACTTTCTGATTCTATGATTCTATTAATATAGATATATATTTATAATATATACCATTACCATAATTTTTCCTTGGTGGTCGAGTGGTTAAGATCCCGAGCACTAACCCTCTTTCTATTCTCAATCAGTTTATCGCATGAAAATAATTGAGGTCTGTGAGAGGATGAATAATTGCATACCTCGGGAGCCTATTATCAGCGAGGGCAGGCATCGACGACGAGGTTCAACACTGCCTCCAGTGCGCCAGTGCAGCCTTCGGCCGCCTGAGGAAGAGAGTGTTCGAAGATCAGGCCCTCAAATCTGCCACTAAGCTCATGGTCTACAGGGTTGTAGTGATACCTGTCCTCCTGTATTGGTCAGAGACATGGACATTATACAGTGGACACCTCAAGTCGCTGGAGAAATACCACCAATGATGTTTCTGCAAAATCCAGCAAATCCCCTGGGTGGACAGACGCACCAACGTTAGCGTCCTCAATCAGGACAACATCCACAGCACCGATGCACTGACCACACTCGACCAGCTCCGTTGGACGGGCCACATTGTTTGCATGCCTGACACAAGACTCCAAAAGCAAGCGCTCTACTCGGAACTCCTGCACGGCAAGCGAGCCCCAGGTGAGCAGGGGAAATGTTTGAAGGACCCTGAAAGCCACTTCATAAAATGAAACATCCTCACCGACACCTGGGAGTCCCTGGATAAAGACCACCCTAAGTGGAGGAAGAGCATCTGGAGGGTGCTGAGTAACTCGAGTCTCATCGTCGAGAGCATGCAGAACACATGCACAGGCAGCGGAAGGAGCGTGTGGCAAACCAGTCCCACCCACCCTTTCCTTCAACCACTGTCTGTCCCACCTGTGACAGAGACTGTAATTCCTGTATTGGACGGTTCAGTCACCTGAGAACTCACTTTTAGAGTGGAAGCAAGTCTTCCTCGATTTCGAGGGACTGCCTATGATGATGAATTGCTGTAATCACCGTTAATAACCCCGTTACCTCCTGTTACACACTGAGTTTACAGACTCTCTGGCTTCTCCTGCCCTTTGCGGGACACTTGTTCCGGGTGTAACTTTACAAAATGGGTGAGTTCGCTGATCACGGGGAGAGGGCAGGAGTCTCTGTGGCCCACTGTGAGGATGTGGAAGTGAACATGGTGGGTGGTAATTATGTGACATTTCTGTAAAGCGCAGCGGAGGAGAAGGATTGAGAGCTTTCAGTGTGGGACAGAAGTTGTTTAAGGTGAGCCAACACATTCCTGATCCTCCTCTCTTCTTCTGAGGCAGTCCCCCGGAGTCGAGGATGACTTGCTTCCACATCAGCATCGGTCCCGATCAGCACCGAGGGAGCTCACTGTTCAGCTCCCCTCTGTTGTGCTGCTTGTAACAGAGGTTTCTGTAGTGTAGCGGTTATCACGTTTGTTTTACATGTGAAAATTTCCTGGTTCTATCCCAGGCGGGAACATTATGTTTAAACTTGCTGTGGATGAACAATCGGAGGCGAGTTTCGTCTCCTGGCAAAAAAGCAGATGCTGCCTGTGCGGTACCAGAACTGAACACAGTCCCCCAAGTGAGGTCGAACCAGGGCTTTGTGTAGCTGCACAGAACATCTGTCCCCGTGTGTTCCAGTTATACGAACATAAGAAATAGGAGCAGGAGTGGGCCACACCGTCCCTCGACCCTGCTCCGCCATTCAATAAGATCATGGCTGATCTGATCATTGACTCAGCTCCACTTCCCTGCCTGCTCCCCATAACCCCTTATCCCCTTATCATTTAAGAAATTATCGATTTCTGTCTTAAATATATTCAATGTCCCAGCTTCCACAGCTCTCTGAGGCAGCGAATTCCACAGATTTACAACCCTCTGAGGGAAGAAATTTCTCCCCACCTCAGTTTTAAATGGGCGGCCCCTTATTCTAAGATCTCGTTCTTGTCTCCCCCACCAGTGGAAACATCCTCTCTTCATCCACCTTGTCGAGCCCCCTCATAATCTTATACATTTGGATAAGATTACGACCCATTCTTCTGAATTCCAATGAGTAGAGGCCCAATCTAAACAACCTTTCCTCAGAAGTCAACCCCCTCAACTCTGGAATCGACAAGTGAACCTTCTCTGAACTGCCTCCAGAGCAAGTATATCCTTTCGTAAATATGGAAAACAAAACTGCATGCAGTATTCCAGGTGTTGCCTCACCAATACGCTGTATAACTGTAGCAAGATTTCCCTGCTTTTATACTCCATCCCCTTTGCAATAAAGGCCAAGATTCCATTGGCCTTCCTGATCACTTGCTGGTGATCGAGTTCGCGAGATATGAAGGCCAGCTTAACATTAGTTTTATTTGATTATTTTCTGTAACTGCCCATGACATTTACATAAAACCATGTTGACTCTGTCAAATCATGTTATAATTTTCGAAGTGCCCTGACACCACTTCCTTGACAATGGATTACAGCATTTTCCCGATGACTGATGGCAGACTAACTGTCCTGTAGTTCCCGGTTTTCTCTCTCCCTCCTTTCTTGAATAGCGATGTTACATTTTCTACCTTCCGATCCGCTGGGACTGTTGTAGAATCTGGAAATCGTGGTCCAACGGTTACGGGTCTAACTCCCGATCAGGAGGCTGCGTGTTCAAATCAGTTAATTTAGCTGTTGTTCTTCCGGAATTGATATTGTGTTTGCTGTTTCACAATAACCAGACCCTTGCTCTAAAACCTGTCTCACTGTTTCCCCAGGGGCACGTTCATGTTGCAATGAACATTCTGAATCAGATGCCTGAAGTACAGTGTGTAAAATGGGATCTGGTTCAACAGTTAACATGCAAAACACAGAACCAATTATTCAATTATCGACTTTCCCTCAGGTAACATTTCTTTCACTGTGCAAAAGAAGCTGATCGGTAAATTAATAAAGTTTGCCCGAGAAAGCGACATAAAATTTAACAATAATGATTCACCCAACCTGGGGCTCAAACTCACAACCCTGAGAATAAGAGCCTCATGTTGGATCTACTGAGCTAGCAAGGATTATGTAAATCACGTTCCCTGTCGGTGAAGCGCCTGCTGGTTCCGTCCCATTTCGCTGTGTTTCCCAATCCTGTCTGTCTCTCTGGCTCTGTTTAATCTGTGTGTGGCCACCTCCAGTTTGATTTTGAACGAATACCTGTGTTTGTGTATTCAGTAAAAACAGAAAATGCTGGAAACACTCAGCAGGTCGGGCAGTATCTGTGGAGGTGGGGAAGTGGGAATAATCGATGGGTTTGTTTGCGGCTTTGATCTGCTGCTGGGAAGTGAGCCAGCGCTGCAGGATGCTTTTTTTCGAGGTGTCAGCAGAGGTTTCCGTCGTGTAACGGTTATCACCTTCGCCGCACCTGTGAAATATCTTCGGTTTGAGCACGGACAGAAACATTATTTTAGCGAATATTTTTCTGTGGGATACATTTTAAAAAGTCGCCCCAGGTTCCTTGTATCATGAGCGATGGGCATTTTAACTCACTCTCTTAAAATACAGTGTGTGTAAAATCAGATAGTGGATAAAACTTCATCAATGATTAAAGTTCCTTAACGCAGTAAAGTTCAGTTGTTGAAGTTTCCATCGATGCATTGCATAAATATAACTGAGGTGTGTGAGAGGATTAATAATGGGCTTTAATCGTTAATGAGCACATTACTTTATGTTATAGACCCAGGTTACACACTCTCCTGCTTCTGAAAGAGTTCAGATGCGTGTGGGGTGATTGGGGCACATCTTTCCCCACATTACAAGGCTCCATCGGTACTTCATTGACTTTAAATCACTTGGGGCATCCTGAGTTGTTGAAAGGCCACGTAAAAATGCAAGTCATTCTTTGCAAAAGTTCTCACCGCAAGTTCAAACTTCGCCGGCAAATGGAGGCTCACCCAGAATTTGTTCTGACACCACGACAAAGTCCTTAAAAGTGGGATTCAGCAGTTCAGCTGCTCGCTTTACATTTCCTTCTGACCTGGTGCTGCAAGTGGAGATGTGTCCGCAGTGTAGCGTTTAACACGTTTGCCTCATACACGGGAAAGCTCACCGGGTGGAAATATTTTGTTGGAACTTTCTCCTCAAGCATGTTCAGGGGAGAGATTGTTCTCCAGTGAAAGGACATAAGATCATAAGAACGTAAGAATTAGGAACAGGGGTCGGCCATTCGGTCCATTTGAAAGTTTTCAAAATGATTCCACGCGGGGACCTTTGGTGTGTTTGGGGAACATGATAACCACGACACTACAGACACACAGTGATAGATGTTGTCTAAGGTACATAACCAGAGCACCAACCAACACAGCTGGCCGATACTTCAGGAGCTGGTTTTACGAGAATAGAATGACGGTGCTATATTTAGGAAGGCTGTGAGAGTGGCAGGAATTGATCTCGTGTTTCCCAGACTTTATACACAGGAACATTAGAACAGGAGGAGGCCATTTGGCAGCGAGTGGTTCGGATCCGGAATGTGCAGCCTGAAAGGGTGGCAGAGGCCGAATTAATCTTATCTTTCAAAATGGATTTGGATAAGTATCTGAAGGAAAAATATCTCAGGGGTACGGGTAAAGGCCGGAGGAGTGGGACTAGCTGAGAGTCGGCACGGGCTCGACAGGCCGAACGGACTACTTCCGTGCTGTAACCGTTCCATGATTCTATATTATGTTTAAACTTGCTGTGGATGAACAATCGGAGGTGAGCTTAGTCTCCTGGTAAAAACGCTGATGCTGTCTGACCAGCTGAGATTTCCAGCTATTCTGTTTTTATTTGTTATTTATGGATTGAGTCGGTACATCTCGAGCTTTCTGATTCAGAAGATTCGGGGGACACGGAAATTTGGGAGTTTAACGACTTTGAAAGGAACATTTTTGACTTGTGCAGCTTCGGTCAGAGAAATGTTTGTGTCATGATTTTTTCACAGAAAGGGATTCAGAATTACACCTTCTGGCTTCACACTTCTCTCTGGGCAGGCAGTTAAGCAGCGGTTTCTGCAGTGTAGCAGTTATCATGTTAGTCTTTCACACACAAAAGGTCCCCAGTTCAAGCCCAGGCAGAAATATCATTTTAGAATATATTTGCTGTGAAATAAAATGAACATAAGTACCCCAGGTTCCTTGTCTTATGAGCAATGAACATTTTAAACCAATCTCATAAAATACAGAGTGTGTTAAGTCAGATAGGGTGTAAAATGTCATCGATGATTAAAGCTCCTGAAATTATTCCAGTTCAGTTTTTGAAGTCTCGACTGTAAGTCTGCAAAACAATCCGGGTGGGAATATTGGCCCAAAAATTCCAGTTGGAGGCTTCCCGCGGACAATTCCCTTCCGACCGGAGATGTTTTACGAACCTACCTGGTGGTCTAGGAGGCATCATGGATTCCACTGGGGAGGCCTTCTCTTCCCGCGCTGCGAAGCACACTCCCGTCCGGAGGGATCCCACGTGTGACTGCTCAGCCAATCAGGTACGTATTCCACAGCTTTCCCATTAATAGCAATGAGACTCGCGTACCTACGAGTTCTCAGTGCTATTCATGAGAACAAAAAACACACACACACTGAGAAATAATAAAAAACAGACCTCAGAGAATTAAATTAATTGAAATTAAAGTTAATAAACGCATTAGAAAAAAACAAGGTAGTTCCAATTTTTTTTAAGCTATGTAATTTGGGTTAAAAATAAACTTAGCTTCGTTGGCAGAGTTTTTCACAATACATTGTGTTTATTTTATTTTATTTTATTGTGGTTATGAGTGTTTTTAAACAGTTGCGCCTGTAAAATTGCGCTATGCGCTTGCTTTTTCAGCTGCAAGGATTTTGAGGATATTTGCTGGGCAAGATATGCTTAAATCCCGCAATCCCTAGAAACTTTGTACGGGCCCAGGATGTTGGAATTTCCCTAAACTTACTGTGGATGAAGAATCGGAGGCAAGTTTAGTCTCCTGGCAAATGATGCCTGACCTGATGAGATTTTCAGACATTTGCTGTTTTTATTTGCTATTTATTCTCCTGGCAAAAGGGCTCCCTTATTCCTTAATTGCTCTGTATTTCACTTCAATAAATGGATAACTTTCAGTGAGAGAAAACGGATCCACCGGGGACCTTTCGCGTGTGAGGCCAACGTGATATCCGCTACACTGCAGCCCATCAAAGGGCGAGAAACCACTGAATTTTAAGGATGAGCTCACAAATATCAGGGGCAGTGCAGTCTGGTCAACGTCAAACCCTCCTTTCTTATTCAGCAGAGGCATGAACGGGAGTCAGACGCCACAAAGTTTAATTCAAAACACAAATACAAGTAACACTTCTAAATCTTTTTACTGTAAAATTCTTTCACTTTATTTCAAATCGTACTGTGTTGAATTTCAAAATGAGCACCGTGGGATTTTATCTTCACCACTGATTTCCTGCATTGTTTCACATTGCAACATTAAGTTGTGAAAATACTGGCAAAACTTGAGCCCCGGATTATTTCACGTCGGGGTCACATTGCTTTTGGATAATTCCAGAATTAATATTTTCTTTGCTGTTTTACAACAACCAGACTCTTGCTCCAAGGTCTGTCTCACTGTTTCCCCGGTGTCAGGCAGAGATACGCCTGCTGCCCTCATTTATTTCATGTGACAGGATACAAAAGTTCAAAATCAACCTGCAGATGGCCACATACAGCATGAAATAGTCAGGATGGCCGAGCGGTCTCAGGTGCTGTGTTCAGTTTGCAGTTTTTTCTGGAAGTGTGGGTTCGAGTCCCACTTCTTTATCATCGTCATTAAGCAAAACCCATTTGCTTGGAACCACGACCAACTCCTTTAAAGTGGGATTCAGCAGTTCACCTGCTCGCTTAACATTTCCGTCTGACCGGGTGCTGAAAGTGGAGATGTTTCCGCAGTGTAGCGGTTAACATGTTCGCCTCACACGCGAAAGCTCACCAGGTGGGAATATTGAATATTTTCTGGAGCTTTCTCCTCATACATGCTCAGGGGCGAGATTGTTCTCTTGTGAAAAGTCATAAGATCATAAACATGTAAGGATCAGGAGCAGGTAAAAATACATCTCCTCACCCTACATCCCCCGCCCCGGATTTTTCCTTTTACCAATTATCTTGTCTTTGTCCTCTGGTTACCGACACTCCTGCCCGTGGAAGCAGTTTCCCCATAATTCTGAAAACCTCTATTAAATATCCCATCAACTGTGATTACTGGGGTTCAATGTGGGGAAGGGTCAGTTCATCCACTTTGCAGCGAAGAATGATCGACCAGTGCATGATCTAAAAACATGATGTCAGAGAAGATGTTTTCTGTGAAATAGCCGGTCCTGTTAATTTTAACAAAAGTTGCACCGGGTTCCTGGAGTCATAAGTGATACGTCCTTACTGTACAATATAAATGCACAGGAGGCCCATGCTTGAGAGAAGGTCAGTCTGTGACCTGTCCTTTATTCCTTTTCATTCAAGTGATGAAAGTGGGTGGAGCTTCCCCTTTTATACCTGAAGGTCCAGGTTAGCAGTGCCTCCCACAAGTTCACCACCTAGTGGTCATTGTTCTCACAGTGTACAACTTGTCAGTTTATACTTGGGTTACAATGCTGGTTGAATACATGACATCACCTCCTACCCCAAAGTCTTTTTGGGATCACAAGTTGAGTCTTTCTGGTGGTTTACGCTCTCTTGTAGAGCGCCTAAGTTGGGGCTCCGGTTGTTGGGCGCTGGCCTGTGTGTCTGCTGTTTGCAGTGCCTCAGGCCTATCCGGACTGCCCACAGTGACTGGGCTCTCCTCCCTTCGGTTCCGGTGTTCGGTCACCTGTGCTGGAGTGAACTCTATATCGTGTTCTTCCTCTGCTTCTTCTATGGGGTTGCTGAACCTCCTTTTTGTTTGATCCACGTGTTTGCGGCAGATTTGTCCATTGGTAAGTTTAACTACCAGAATCCTATTGCCCTCTTTGGCAAACACAGTGCCTGCGAGCCATTTAGGCCCTGCAGTGTAGTTGTGGACAACAACAGGGTCGTTTACACCAATATATCGTGCCCTCGCATTCCTGTCATGGTAGTTATATTGTGATTGGCGCCTGCTCTCAACAATTTCTTTCATGGTGGGGTGTATAAGGGATAACGGCTTTTGAGCGTCCTTATCATTAGCAGCCCCACGGGTGGAACCCCTGTGAGCGAGTGTGGTCGGGATCTATTGGCCAACAGGAGGCGTGATAATTGGCTTTGTAGGGAACCCCCTTGGATTCTAAGCATCCCCTGTTTGATTATCTGCACTTTTCGTTCTGCCTGGCCGTTTGAGGCTGGCTTGAACGGTGCCTTTCTGACATGGTTAATTCCATTGCCTGCCATGAAGTCCTGGACCATTGTCGCTGACCAAGATGTCTGGTAGACCGTGGGCGGCGAACATTGCCCGTAGACTGTCTACCGTGGCAGAGGATGTGCTTGAATTTTAAATATCACACTCGATCCATTTGGAGTGGGCGTCTACTACAACCAAAAACATTTTTCCAATGAAAGAACCTGCGTAGTCATCATGGATGCGTGACCAAGGCTTGGCGGGCCATGGCCAGGGGCTAAGGGGGGCTTCCCTGGGCGCATTGCCCAGCTGGGCACACGTGTTGCACCTGCGAAAACAAAGTTCCAGATCTGCATCTATCCCTGGCCACCAAACGTGTGACCTGGCAATTGCCTTCATCATTACAATGCCCGGATGCTCATTGTAGAGTTCTCTGATGAACATCCCTCTGCCCATCTGGGGCATGACTACGTGGTTTCCCCACAGTAGGCAAGCAGCCTGAATCGAGAGTTCATCCCTGCCCCTGTGAAATGGTTTAAATTCCTCGGGGCATGCCCTGTACGTGGCTGCCCACTACCCATTCAGGACACATTTCTTGACTAGAGAAAATAGCAGGTCTCTATTTGTCCAGACTTTAATCTGACGGGCTGTCACAGGTGAGCCTTCGCTTCCGAAAGCTTCAACAGCCATTACCATCTCAGCAGCATGCTCGGTAGCCCCCTCAGTGGTGGCTAGTGGGAGCCTGCTGAGTGCATCGGCGCAGTTTTCAGTGCCCGGTCTGTGCCGAATTGTGTAGTCATAGGTGGCTAACGTGAGTGCCCACCTCTGTATGCGGACCGATGCATTTGCATTTATGGCCTTGTTGTCGGCCAAAAGTGACATTAGGGGTTTGTGATCTGTCTCCAGCTCAAATTTCCTGCCAAACAGGTATTGGTGCATTTTCTTTACCGAATATACATATGCGAGCGCCTCTTTTTCTATCATCCCGAAGCCCCTTTCTGCCTGGGACAGACTTCTGGAGGCATAAGCTACCGGCTGTAACTGACCCTTGGCATTGACATGCTGCAACACACACCCGACACCATAGGACGACGCATCGCACGTTAACACAAGTTTCTTACATGAGTCATATCGCGTTAACAGATTGTTGGAACATAACAAATTGTGTGTTCTATTAAAAGCCCTGTCCTGGCTGTCCCCCCAGACCCATTCGCGACCTTTGCTTAGGAGCACGTGTAGCGGCTCGAGCAGCGTGCTCAATTTGGGAAGAAAGTTACCAAATAGTTCGGGAGTCCCAGGAACAAACGCAGCTCCGTCGTGTTACGGGGTCTGGGTGCTCTCTGGATTGCTTCCGTCTTGTACGCAGTAGGGCTCATCCCGTCTACTCCTACCCTCATCCTCAGGAATTCTACCTCTGGAGTTAGGAAGACGCACTTCGCCTTTTTCAGTCGCAGCCCTACCCGGTCCAGTCTGCGTAGCACCTCCTCCAGGTTGTGGAGGTGTTCTTCAATATCGTAACCCGTGATGAGGATGTCGTCCTGAAAAACCACCATCCCTGGAATCGACTTGAGGAGGCTTTCCATATTTTGTTGGAAGATCGCTGCGGCCGAGCGAATCCCGAACGGACATCTGTTGTACTCAAACAACCCCTTGTGTGTCATGATGGTGGTCAGCTTCTTCAACTCTCTCGCCAGCTCCTGGGTCATGTAAGCTGAGGTCACGTCCAATTTTGAAAAAAGTTAGCCACCGGATAGCATCGCAAAGAGGTCTGTGGAAATGTTTTTTTATCTAAGCTGATACCATACGGTATTTGTGTGCCTTTTGATTAAAATGGAGTCCTGGCCCTTCCAGAACTTTCTGCATTTTAGCAGCCAGCTTGCATAAACAGCTAAACCTGCTGTTAGATGGCTGATGGTTATCAGACAGCTAGGAGACAAGTCATGCTGAGACAAGTAACCTCCCATGGTGCTCTCCTATTGCCTACACTACAGGAGTTCCATGTCACCCCACCCTTATCTTCTCGCGATTATCTCTTTCTGAGACGTCAATCATTTGATGCAAACAGATAAACTGACCAGGAAATTGAAACAATCCTGACACAATACAAGACAGGTGATAGCCCATTACCTATGACTCATGGAGTAATAGCCGTTTGGCTTTCTGATAACCCTGACAAAAGGAAATACCTTGACACCATGTCAGGACCAGGATATAGTAATTAACTCTTTATCTGTATTCACCGACTGTGAGACAGAGCAATACACAGGGAGAGGCCAGAACTTGGGTTTTACTGTATAAATATCTTGTGAAGCTGTACCATTGCGGAGGTGTTCATTTAGCCCTTGACTGAGTGAAACCTACCCCTTGCGAGCAAGTAAATTAAAAGGTAAACTTCTATCGGAGCTGTAAGTGTCGGAGTCATTCCTTTCGGAGGTCGAGATTTCGACAGGTCCTCCACTCTCGGTAGCGGGTACTGGTCTTGGAGTGACACCCGATTGATGGTGGCCTTGTAATCACCATATATCCTGACCGACCCATCCGCCTTGAACACCGGTACAATCGGGCTCGCCCAGTCTCTGAATTCGACTGGCAAAATGATACCTTCCCTCAGCAGGCGGTTCAATTCACCTTCTATCTTTTCCCGCATCACGTATGGCACCGCTCTGGCCTTGTGGTGTTCTGGCTTGGCTTCCGGCTTTATGTGAAACACTACCTTGGCCCCCATGAAAGTGCCAATGCCGGGTTCAAATAATGAGTCAAATTTGTGCAGGATCTGTGAGCATGATACTCGCTCCACAGAGGAAATAACATTGACATTGCCCCATTTCCAGTTCATGACAGCAAGCCAACTCCTCCCCAGTAGTGCGGGACCGTCCCCTGGGACAACCCAGAGTGGCAACCTGTTCTCCGAATCTTTGTGGATCACGATTACAGTGGCGCTGCCAAGCACCGGAATGATCTCCTTGGTGTATGTCCATAGTTGTGCGTCAATCGGTGATAATTTTGACCCTACTGGCCTTGGACGCCCACAACTTTTCAAACTATTTGATACCCATCAGGGACTGGCTAGCCCCCGTGTCTTGCTCCATTGATACTGGGATGCCACTGAGGAGCACTTTCATCATTATCGGTGGCATCCTGGTGTATGAACTGTATACGTGCTCCACATGAACTCACTGAACTTCAGCTTCCAGCGATTTCCCCCAGCGTTCATTTCTGCAATTTCTGTAGGCATTTTGCTCATCTCTGCAAACTCCGGCTGAGTTTGTGCCTCCATGCCTCCAACATGAGCTGTTGTTGGAAACAAAAGATCCCTTGCTGCTCAATCGTCCCTGACAACCCCTGTGACTGTCCTTGAGTGTGCCATTAACAAGTGTTGATGGCCCCATTACTGGCCACATTGTCCCTTGCAATGGCGTGAATCACCGTTCAGCTTGGCATTATCTCTGTCGAACTCCCACTCTGGGTTCGACTACATGTTGGGGCATGCCCGATTGCCCTTGTCTGCCTGGAGAACTGTGTTCTGCTTCAACAATGTTGATTCTCTGTCCCAACCATTCCTTAACACAGTATCTCTCATCTATTCTGCTAGCGGCCATGCTCACGTGGTTAAAATCCCAATTTATTGTCGTCATTGATAGATCCGTACTCTACAGTATAAATGCACACGAGGCCCATGCTTGATAGAAGGTCAGTCTGTGGCCTGTCCTTTGTTCCTTTGCACTCAAGTGATGAAAGTGGGTGGAGCTTCCCCTTTTATACCTGAAGGTCCAGGTTAGGAGTATCTCCCACAAATTCACCTCCTGGTGGTAATTTTTCTCATGGTGTACAACTGAGGTCAGATTATATATGGGTTACAATGTTGGTTGAATACATGACAATAAGCACTTAAAATTTTAAACCATTCTCCTAAAATACATTGTGTAAACGAGATAGGGATAAAAGTTCATCACATGGAAAGAGAAAATGAATGATTGAAGCTCGTAAAAGATCCTCTCGGAATGAGTGTTCACAATATGCTTGAATTTGTAATACAGATTGAGGGTGAGGAAGTAGTGTCTCTAACGAGCATACTATGCTTAAACAAAGGGGACTACAGTGGGATGAGGGCAGAGTTGGCTGAAGTAGACTGGAAACACAGACTAAACGGTGGCACAATTGAGGAACAGTGGAGGACTTTTAAGGAGCTCTTTCATAGTGCTCAACAAAAATATATTCAAGTGAAAAAGAAGGGCGGTAAGAGAAGGGATAACCAGCCGTGGATAACCAAGGAAATAAAGGAGAGTATCAAATTAAAAACCAATGCATATAAGGTGGCCAAGGTTAGTGGGAAAATTGAAGAATGGGAAAATTTTAAACGACAGCAAAGAATGACAAAGCAAGCAATAAAGAAAGGAAAGATAGATTACGAAGGTAAACTTGTGCAAAGCATAAAAAGCAATAGTTAAAGCTTTTACTGGTATATAAAACGGAAAAGAGTGACTAAAGTAAATGTTGGTCCCTTAGAAGATGAGAAGGGGGATTTAATAATGGGAAATGTGGAAATGGCTGAGACCTTAAACAATTATTTTGCTTCGGTCTTCACAATGGAAGACACAGAAACCATGCCAGAAATTGCTGGTCACAGGAATGTGGGAAGAAAGGACCTTGAAACAATCACTATCACTCGGGGGGTAGTGCTGGACAGGCTAATGGGACTCAAGGTAGACAAGTCCCCTGGTCCTGATGAAATGCCAGGGTAGTAAAAGAGATGGCGGAAGTTATAGCAGATGCATTCGTTATAATCTACCAAAATTCTCTGGACTCTGGGGAGGTTCCAGCGGATTGGAAAGCAGCTAATGTAACGCCTCTGTTTAAAAAAGGCGGCAGTCAAAAGGCAGGTAACTATAGGCTGGTTAGTTTAATGTCTGTAGTAGGGAAAATGCTTGAAACTATCATGAAGGAAGAAATAGCGGGACATCAAGATAGGAATAGTGCAATCAAGCAGACGCAGCATGGATTCATGAAGGAGAAATCATGTTTAACTAATTTACTGGAATTCTTTGAGGATATAACGAGCATGTTGGATAGAGGTGTACCGATGGATGTGGTGTATTTAGATTTTCAAAAGGCATTCGATGAGGTACCACACAAAAGGTTACTGCAGAAGATAAAGGTACGCGGAGTCAGTGGAAATATATTAATCTAGATAGAGAATTGGCTGGCTAACAGAAAGCAGAGAGATGGGATAAATGGGCCCTTTTCAGGTTGGAAATCGGTGGTTAGTGGTGTGCCACAGGGATCGGTGCTGGGACCACAACTGTTTACAATATACATAGATGACCTGGAAGAGGGGACAGAATGCAGTGCAACAAAATTTGCAGATGACACAAAGATTAGTGGGAAAGCAGGTTGTGTAGAAGACACAGAGAGGCTGCAAAGAGATTTAGATAGGTTAAATGAAAGGGCTAAGATTTGGCAGATGGAATACAATGTTGGAACGTGTGAGGTCATCCACCTTGGGGAAAAAAAACAGTAAAAGGGAATATTATTTGAATGGGGAGAAATTGCAACATGCTGCGGTGCAGAAGGACCTGGCGGTCCTTGTGCATGAATCCCAAAAAGTTAGTTTGGAGGTGCAACAGGTAATCAGGAAGGCGAATGGAATGTTGGCCTTCATTGCAAGAGGCATGGAGTACAAAAGCAGGGAGGTCCTGATGCAACTGTATAGGGTATTGGTGAGGCCGCACCTGGAGTACTGCATGCAGTTTTGGTCACCTTACTTAAGGAAGGATATACTAGCTTTGGAGGGGGTACCGAGACGATCACTCGGCTGATTCCGGAGATGAGGGGGTTACCTTATGATGATAGATTGAGTAGACTGGGTCTTTACTCGTTGGAGTTCAGAAGGATGTTGTAGAAACATTTAAAATATTGAAAGGGATAACAAGATAGATGCAGAGAGATTGTTTCCACTGGTCGGGGAGCCTAGAACTAGGGGGCACAGACTCAAAATACGGGGGAGCCAATTTAAAACCGAGTTGAGAAAGAATTCGTTCTCCCAGAGGATTGCGAATCTGTGGAATTCTCTGCCCAAGGAAGCAGTTGAGGCTAGCGCCTTGAATATATTCAAGTCACAGATAGATAGATTTTTAACCAATAAGGGAATTAAGGGTTATGAGGAGCGGGCGGATAAGTGGAGCTGAGTCCACGGCCAGATCAGCCATGATCTTGTTGAATGGCGAAGCAGGCTCGAGGGGCGAGATGGCCTACTCCTGTTCCTAATTCTTCTGTTCTTATGTTCTTATGTACCACTATCCCTCAGTAACCATATTATCATTTCTTTAATTCTGCAAAAAAAAGTTATCGGTTAATTGAACATGATTAAATAAATTCATTTTTTCATATTTGCTGCATGTTGACATTTATTTAGGGCTATTAGTTTGAAAACTGTGTTGTAAATATTATCTCTCTGACCAAGAATCGAACCTGTGTTGCGGTGGTACATTTGAATGTGATCTCAAGTGGCGTGAATTTCAGATCACGTTTATTGTCGGCACCTTTAATAATGACTCCACCAGGCAGGGTATGATACTTAAACTGTGTAGACGTGTAGTCCTTTATTTGAAGCTCCTCGAGTGAGGACACCAAGCTGTGAGCTCCTTTATATACTGGGTTGCAGGTAACCTATCGGTCTCAAGCAGCAGTATCCTCTGGTGTAGGTCAGGTGTGTACAGTGTAAGAGTACATTCAGTGTTGCATAGCAGTGTTACAGACATCACACAGTAAACAGGCATGCAGACACAACAGTTACAATCTGTTTCGGTGTGAATCAAGTGAACTGAAAATGACAATAATGTCATTAACTATAAAGATGCAGCAATAAAATGATATATCGGTCCCTGGTTGTCGAGTGGTCACGAGTCCATGCTCTCTACGTTGTGTCCTGGGTTCAATTCCCACGCTCTGAAGTTGTACTTTTAGTTCAAACCTTATAAAAAAAAGAGATAATTTATTTTACAGATCTATATGCAAATCATGTATAAAAAATAAGAATCATTGACTTGAACATCATTAATTAATACATAAATTATTTTGTAAACCTTTTACCATTTATTTTGCCATGAGCATGTGAGGAACTTTTATTCCGATCTCATTGGGTTTAATTGTGGTACAAATGACGAACCGGGGGCTGGGTTAAGGAAAGGTTTTCGTAGTGTAGCCGTTATCATGTTCACCTCCCACATGAAATGTCCCTGGTTTGAGCCTGGGCGCGTGCTTTATTTTAGAATATATTTGCTGTGAAATACATTGAACAAAAGTAGCCCCAGGTTCCGTGTCTTATGAGCAATGAACATTTTAAACCAATCTCCTAAAACACAGGGTGAGTAAAGTCAGATTTATGCATTGAGTCGGCACAACTAGAGCTTTCTGATCCAGAAGATTCGGGGGGTGCGTTAATTTGGGAGTTTGACGACTTTGAAAAGAACATTTTTTAATTGTGCAGCTTCGGTCAGAGAAATGTTTGTGAAAAGATTTTTTCACAGAAAGGGACTCAGAATTACACCTTCTGGCTTAACACTTCTCTCTGGGCAGTGAGTTTAGCAGTGGTGTCTGTAGTGCAGCGGTCATTGCGTTTGTCTCACACACAAAAGGTCCCAGGTTCGAGCCGGGGCAAAAACATTATTTTAGAATATAATTGCTGTGAAATAAATTGAATAAAGTACCCCATGTTCCTTGTCTTCTGAGCAATGAACATTTGAAACCAATTTCAAAAATTCAGAGCGTGTTAAGTCAGATAGGGTGTAAAATATCATCTATGATGAAAGCTCCTGAAATTATTACAGTTCAGTTGTTGAAGTATTGACTGTAAGTCTGCAAAACAATTCGGGTGGGAATATTAGCCCAAAAATTCCGGTTGGACGATTCCCGCGGGCAATTTCTTTCTGATCGGTGATGTTTTAATCACCCCACCTCCCACAGAGTTTAATTAATTGCATGTAATTATTTGAAAAAAGTTTGAATTAAAAAGTTACTTTCCGAACTCGGGCTCCCTCTGTGAATGCCTAACCACTAAACGAGCAGGATACGCATTAAATTATTTAATTCCAGACGTAATATTTTCTTTGCTGTTTCACAATAACCAGACCTATGCTCCAAAATCTGTCTCACCGTTTCCCCGGTGTCAGTCAGAGAAGCACATGGGACTGAATCAGTGACTTTGCTTTTTCGACCTGTCTTCTGAAGCGCCGCACGTTCCCACTCCGACAGTCAATGAGCTGTTGGGACGTTAGTGTATCCAGGCTGTGGGTGGCCACCCCGAGCGCAGCAGAGGGGTTTCTGCATTAGTTCTGGGTGGGGACAGTATTTCCCCTTCTCTCTTCCTCTTGTCTGTATCCCTCTGCTTTGTTTTCTGTATTTATTCCCCGGCCTCATTTTACGTGTTTAATGGGGAAGAAAAGATGAAGTGTGCGACACTCTGGAACAATTTCTCTCACTCAAATATATCTATTTAGTGAAGTGAAATAAAGAGCAATAAAAGAATAAGGGAGAAGCCACTGTCGCCCTTTTGACAGGAGAATAAACTCGTCCATGGCTGTTCATCCACAGCAAGTTTAAACATAATCTTCCTGCACGGGATCATTTTGCGTGGAAAGCAAACGTGATAACGGCTCCACTGCAGAAACCGCTCTGACCAGAAGTAAAGCAGAGGGCAACAGACCAGTGAATGCCTTCGGTGCTGATCGGGAATGTGTTGGCTCACCTTAAACAACTTCTGTCCCTCACTGACAGCTGTCAATCCTTCTCCTCCGCTGCCCTTTACACAAACATGTCACTGATCCCCACCCACCACCCCACATCCCCATCGTGTTATCTTCCATGTTAGCACAGTGGGGCCGCGGAGACACCTACTCTCTCCCCGCGGTTAGTGAACTCAGTCAGTCTGTAAAATTAAAGGGGAACAAGTGTCCCGCAAAGGGCAGGTGAAGGGAGAGAGTCTGTAACCTCGGTTTAATTGTTTGTCAAAGGCTACCCGTCCTGTTGTGTATTTCCAGCAGTTTCCTACTTTCACAGGTGGAGATACCGGGGCTGGACCATGCTCCTAAAATACAATGAGGTCGGGATAAAAGTTGCTCACGTACTCAGGGCAAAATAAATGATTGAAGTTCTACAATGGATTAATTAATGATGTTTAAATCAATGAATCTTTTTTACCACATTAGATGCATGCAACTCTTTTTATAAGGTTTTAATTTTGATGGAAGTGCTATTTCCCTGGCCGGAAATCGACCCAGGGCGGCGGTGGTGAGAGCGCCGAATCCTAATCACTGGACCACCAGGGAACGCTGCATTGCTGCATCGCTGCATCGCTGCATCGTAATGCTTGATGTCATTATTGTCCTTTTCAATCCACTTGTTTCACACCGAAACACATTGTAACCTTGATCTGAATTTAACGCCACGTGATTCTTTGAAATCACCTTTAAATGATTGGGTAAAACCACTCCTTATACCACCGAAAAACAGCTTCGATTCCAGGTCAGGGCGGTAACTTCTGTTACAGCTTTTTTCAATTCAAAAAATAAGAATTCATTTAATCACCGTTAAATAACCGATGACCTTTTTCAGGATGAAATAAATAATAATATACTTACTGAGGGACAGTAGTATCTTTAATCATGCATTTTCTCTTTACATGTGATGAATTGTTATCCCTATCTCATTTACATGCTGTATGAGAAATTGTAAGTGTTTATGACTCAGTTGTAAAACCATTGATTGTGTGTGTGTCTATTCTTGATAGGAGGAGCACTTGAGACCGAAGTTCCAGTTCGATATATGTATCAATAGACTCAATTTTCACCAGTTCCTTTAAACCCAATAACATAATTTATTTTGATTGGACTGGATGGAGGAACATGATCCATGTAAAAAAATTGTTATAATTTTACTTGTGCTGAATGCTCATAAAAGTATTGGAGTGGGAACTCACTGGATAACAGCAAAGCTTGCAATGTTTGCGGAATATATTCGTGCAGCCAAAATGCACAATGACAACCCGAAATAGTGCGGCACCGAATCCTCGGGGAAAAACATTAAAAGGCTTCGCCCGAAGATGGGTTTGGATTACCCACCTTTCAGTTACCAGCCGAATGCGCTAAACCCTTGCGCCACAGATACACACTGCAAGACATGCAAAACCAGGGTGTCAGTCAGTTAAAACTTCAGATTGCTCCGACCGGGATGGAACTTATCCACTCTCAGTTGTACTTTTCCCAACTAAAGGGTGGGACATTAATTGTGGATGTGTGGAAGCAGTCTGGTCCCGCACACTGCAAACACTTCCATGTCACCACCAACCAGCTCTCCCACAACCGGTGTGATCTACTTTCCAGCCTTCCCGTGCCTTGTCTGTGACGAAGTATGTTGCAAAAGTTTTGGCATAGTTGGTTCCATGGTGTAATGGTGAGCCCTGTGACTTTAAATCTAGTGATCTGAGTTCAAATCTCAGTAAAACCTAAATTCTTGTTGTCCCAGCTGCTGAAAATTTGGGACAAACAAGTGAAAGACACCTGGTGCTAATGGGCAGTTTTGTTGCCTTTTTCATTGATGCTTGATCTACAAGTCTAGTTGTCAAATTGTGTGCTCAACCGTCAGTTATCTGCTACAAATCAGCGGAGGACAAATCAGTTTGTTGTCTAATGCTGCCTTTGCCTGCACAATGTGTGCTAAGATTATCTGTGCAATATGCATTCCGCAGGATGAATAAAAGCAATGCTTTTTGAAATGCAGGCACTGCATGTTTTGCACTCGACAAAACGTTGCATTTTCTTTTCATTAATTTTACATTAATGCATTGCAATGCCAAGGCACTTTTTACGTGGCAAGATCGATAATTAGCAGAGCAGAATGAAGAGATCGCAAAGTTTCTGTTTAAAGAATGGACTCAGTCAAGAATATTTTGTGGATTTTATTTTTCTGAGGCTATTTTCCCTGTGCTGGGGACACCCTGCGCAGATATGTGAAAAAGCTGGTTTTGTTAAAACTCCAGAGACCGCATGGCAGTGAGCTGGGACAAAAGACCTGTCATCATCCATTGACAAAAGAGCTGTCGGCTAGGAAGGGGGGCCACTGACAAAGCCACTCTAATTTGTAAAAGCACTTCTCACCTCCATCTCAGAAGGAGACACAGAACAATGAACCCACCAGCCTGGCCAGCCAAGGAGGAGCTGGGTCTTTCCCAACACAAAGGCTCAGAGAGATGCCCAGACGAAGGGCTATCAGCCCAATGCATGGGTGGGATGGCCCATCACTGACTAAGTACCCGTGCTTAGAAACAAAGGGGTTTTAAAGATTGGTGGGAAAGATAGGGGTAGCAAGACTCCCAGAAAGAAAGGGTCCTTTCCACTTTATTTTTAGCTTGGAGCTTGGTGTGAAGCTTGGAGCTTGCAGCTTGTAACTTGTGTCTAGAGAGAGCCCCCTCTCCCTCTTGCTTTCGCTCCACCGATCGATGTACCAGAGGAAGGGGCCGCAGTACTGCAGAAGAAGCCACCGAGACTGAAGACCAGGCAGTGACTTCCCACAGCTGAGCTGAGCAAGGAAACGGGCTGCGTGTGGTGGTGAACATGGTCGCGAGTGTCCCAAGCCAGTAACCAGATATCCCAGGCCAGCTGGGTAAGGGCTCAGGGTTTTCTCAGAAGTGAAGCTTTTCAGGGCTATTCTGGGGAGGGTAATTCATTGGTAGGGGTGGGGTTAGAATCCACCAGGGAATTACTGCGTGTTACTAGGTTCATTTCTGTACTGTATGTATGTTGTTTGTAACTGGGATTTTATTCTCCACGGAGACATTTCGTTTAGCAGTGCATGTTTTAGCCATTGTATGTTACACCAAATAAATATACTATGATTTATCACCGAAGCATCCCTTTCCGTGACTCATTTAAGTTACACTCTGAATAATAATTCCCAGATCTAGAACTTTCGTAACGTGGGGGCATAGAAACATAGAAACATAGAAAATAGATGCAGGAGCAGGCCATTCAGCCCTTCTAGCCTGCACCGCCATTCAATGAGTTCATGGCTGAACATGAAACTTCAGTACCCCCTTCCTGCTTTCTCGCCATAACCCTTCATCCCCCGAGTAGTAAGGACTTCATCTAACTCCCTTTTGAATATATTTAGTGAATTGGCCTCAACTACTTTCTGTGGTAGAGAATTCCACAGGTTCACCACTCTCTGGGTGAAGAGGTTTCTCCTCATCTCGGTCCTAAATGGCTTACCCCTTATCCTCAGACTGTGACCCCTGGTTCTGGACATCCCCAACATTGGGAACATTCTTTCTGCATCTAACCTGTCTAAACCCGTCAGAATTTTAAACGTATCTATGAAGTCCCCTCTCATTCTTCTGAACTCCAGTGAATACAAGCCCAGTTGATCCAATCTTTCTTGATAGGTCAGTCCCACCATCCCGGGAATCAGTGTGGTGAACCTTCGCTGCACTCCCTCAATAGCAAGAATGTCCTTCCTCAAGTTAGGAGACCAAAACTGTACACAATACTCCAGGTGTGGCCTCACCAAGGCCCTGTACAACTGTAGCAACACCTCCCTGCCCCTGTATTCAAATCCCCTCGCTATGAAGGCCAACATGCCATTTGCTTTCTTAACCGCCTGCTGTACCTGCATGCTAACCTTCAATGACTGATGTACCATGACACCCAGGTCTCGTTGCACCTTCCCTTTTCCTAATCTGTCACCATTCAGATAATAGTCTGTCTCTCTGTTTTTACCACCAAAGTGGATAACCTCACATTTATCCACATTAAACTTCATCTGCCATGCATTTGCCCACTCACCTAACCTATCCAAGTCAATCTGCAGCCTAATAGCATCCTCCTCGCAGCTCACACTGCCACCCAACTTAGTATCATCCGCAAATTTGGAGATACTGCATTTAATCCCCTCGTCTAAATCTTTAATGTACAATGTAAACAGCTGGGGCCCCAGCACAGAACCTTGCGGCACTCCACTAGTCACTGCCTGCCATTCTGAAAAGTACCCGTTTACTCCTACACTTTGCTTCCTGTCTGACAACCAGTTCTCAATCCACGTCAGCACACTACCCCCAATCGCATGTGCTTTAACTTTGCACATTAATCTCTTGTGTGGGACCTTGTCGAAAGCCTTCTGAAAGTCCAAATATACCACATCAACTGGTTCTCCTTTGTCCACTTTACTGGAAACATCCTCAAAAAATTCCAGAAGATTTGTCAAGCATGATTTCCCTTTCACAAATCCATGCTGACTTGGACCTATCATGTCACCATTTTCCAGATGCACTGCTATGACATCCTTAATAATTGATTCCATCATTTTACCCACTACTGAGGTCAGGCTGACAGGTCTATAATTCCCTGTTTTCTCTCTCCCTCCTTTTTTAAAAAGTGGGGTTACATTGGCTACCCTCCACTCCATAGGAACTGATCCAGAGTCCATGGAATGTTGGAAAATGACTGTCAATGCATCCGCTATTTCCAAGGCCACCTCCTTAAGTACTCTAGGATGCAATCCATCAAGCCCTGGGGATGTTTCGGCCTTCAATCCCATCAATTTCCCCAACACAATTTCCCGACTAATAAAGATTTCCCTCAGTTCCCCCTCCTTACTAGACCCTCTGACCCCTTTTATATCCGGAAGGTTGTTTGTATCCTCCTTAGTGATTAGCGAACCAAAGTACTTGTTCAATTGGTCTGCCATTTCTTTGTTCCCCGTTATGACTTCCCCTGATTCTGACTGCAGGGGACCTACGTTTGTCTTCACCAACCTTTTTCTCTTTACATACCTATAGAAACTTTTGCAATCCTCCTTAATGTTCCCTGCAAGCTTCTTCTCGTACTCCATTTTCCCTGCCCTAATCAAACCCTTTGTCCTCCTCTGCTGAGTTCTAAATTTCTCCCAGTCCCCAGGTTCGCTGCTATTTCTGGCCAATTTGTATGCCATTTCCTTGGCTTTAATACTATCCCTGATTTCCCTAGATAGCCACAGTTGAGCCACCTTCCCTTTTTTATTTTTACGCCAGACAGGAATGTACAATTGTTGTAATTCATCCATGCGGTCTCTAAATGTCTGCCATTGCCCATCCACAGTCAACCCCCTAAGTATCATTCGCCAATCTATCCTAGCCAATTCACGCCTCATACCTTCAAAGTTACCCTTCTTTAAGTTCTGGTCCATGGTCTCTGAATTAACTGTTTCATTCTCCATCCTAATGCAGAATTCCACCATATTATGGTCACTCTTCCCCAAGGGGCCTCGCACAATGAGATTGCTGATTAATCCTCTCTCATTACACAACACCTAGTCTAAGATGGCCTCCCCACTAGTTGGTTCCTCAACATATTGGTCTAGAAAACCATCCCTTATGCACTCCAGGAAATCCTCCTCCACCGTATTGCTTCCAGTTTGGCTAGCCCAATCTATGTGCATATTAAAGTCACCCATTATAACTGCAACACCTTTATTGCATGCACCCCTAATTTCCTGTTTGATGCCCTCCCCAACATCCCTATAACTGTTTGGAGGTCTGTACACAACTCCTACTAACGTTTTTTGCCCTTTGGTGCTCTGCAGCTCTACCCATATAGATTCCACATCATCCAAGCTAATGTCTTTCCTAACTATTGCATTAATCTCCTCTTTAACCAGCAATGCTACCCCACCTCCTTTTCCTTTTATTCTAACCTTCCTGAATGTTGAATATCCCTGAATGTTGAGTTCCCAGCCCTGATCATCCTGGAGCCACGTCTCCGTAATCCCAATCACATCATATTTGTTAACATCCATTTGCACAATTAATTCATCCATCTTATTGCGGATACTCCTTGCATTAAGACACAAAGCCTTCAGGCTTGTTTTATTAACACCCTTTGTCCTTTTAGAATTTTGCTGTACAGTGGCCCTTTTTGTTCTTTGCCTTGTGTTTCTCTGCCCTCCACTTTTCCTCATCTCCTTTCTGTCTTTTGCTTTTGTCTCCTTTTTATTTCCCTCTGTCTCCCTGCATTGGTTCCCATCCCCCTGCCATATTAGTTTAAATCCTCCCCAACAGCACTAGCAAACACTCCCCCTAGGACATTGGTTCCGGTCCTGCCCAGGTGCAGACCGTCCGGTTTGTACTGGTCCCACCTCCCCCAGAACCGGTCCCAATGCCCCAGGAATTTGAATCCCTCCCTGCTGCACCACTGCTCAAGCCACGTATTCATCTGCGCTAACCTGCGATTCCTACTCTAACTATCACGTGGCACTGGTAGCAATCCCGAGATTACTACTTTTGAGGTCCTACTTTTTAATTTAGCTCCTAGCTCCTTAAATTCGTTTCGTAGGACCTCATCCCTTTTTTTACCTATGTCGTTGGTCCCAATGTGCGCCACGACAACTGGCTGTCGTTCGAGCAGTCAGTCGAGGAGGCGATTCAAACCGTCCGTCTGGCAATTGGGCGAGGATCACAAACACTTACAATATTTACGAAAGGATATACTTGCTTTGGAGGCAGTTCAGAGAAGGTTCACTGGGTTGACTCCGGAGATGAGGGGGTTGACTTATGAGAAAATGTTGAGTAGGTTGGGCCTTTACTCATTGGAATTCAGAAGAATGAGAGGTGATCTTATCGAAACGTATAAGGTAATGAGGGAGCTTGATAAGGTGGATGCAGAGAGGATGGTTCCACTGATAGGGGAGACTAGAACTAGGGGGCATAATCTCAGAGTAAAGGGCCGCCCATTTAAATCTGTGATGAGGAGGAATTTCTTCTCTCAGAGGGTTGTAAATCTGCCGAACTCACTGCCTCAGAGATCTGAGAAAGCCATGACATTAAATAAATTTAAGACAGAGATAGCTTCTTAACTGATAAGGGAATAAGGCTTATGGGGAACGGGCAGGGATGTGGACTTGATTCCATGATCGGATCAGCCATGATCATGTTAAATGGCGGAGCATGCTCGAGGGGCCATATGGCCTACTACTGCGCCTAGTTCTTAAGTTCTTATGTTCTGAATAGCGACACACACAAAAATGCTTTGATCATGGTTACACCTTATCTTCACGTTTGTCAAACAGTTGGCTCGTTGGTCTCGGGCTATGATTCTCCCTTCGGAGTTGTTCATTGAAATTTACGAGGGGTCCCAGAGGAGCCCTGATATTGCTCGCAAATTTTGAAATTGCATCGAACTTTTGCAAAGAAGGACTTCCATTTCTGTAGTGCCTTTCAGGAACTCATGTCACCCCAAAGCGCTTTAAGGCCGTTGAGTTATGTTTGAAGTGTTGTAGTTTGGCAAAAGATGTGCCCAGATCACCAAACATGAACCTCAAATCTTTGTAAAGGAGTTTGGTGCAAATAATCAGGCGTCTCAGGGACTTGGACTTTCTTTGAATAAGTTCTGCTTGTTCCCGCATTCAAGCTTGAAACAGCAACTGGGCTTCCATCTCACGGGAGGTTTGGGGTTGATGTGTGTCGCTTTCAATCTTTGAAATTTCACCAAGCAATGAAACGGTGAATCCAACTGTCCCTGTTAGCATTTAGTTCCTGTTTAATCATAGGAATGATACGCAGTCAGGAGCTGAAAAGGAATTCAAACCTAACACCAGCTTCGGGACAATCAGAATACTTTGTCACAGACAAGGCACCGGAAGGCTGGAAGGTAGATCACACCGGTTGTGGGAGAGCTGGTTGGCGGTGACATGGAAGTGTCTGCAGTGTGCGGGACTAGACTGTTTCCACGCATCCACAATGAATGTCCCTCCATTTATTTGTGAAAAGTACCATTGAGAGTGGACAAGTTCCATCCCGGTCAGAGCAATCTGAAGCTTTAACTGTCTGACACCCTGGTTTGGGATGCCTTGAACCTTATACTTCCATCAGTCTCTGTGGCGCAATGGGTTAGCGCGTTCGGCTGTTAACCGAAAGGTTGGTGGTTCGAGCCCACCTAGGGACGAAGTGTTTAACTGTTTTTCCCCGAGTATTCGGTGCCGCACAGTCCCAGGTTGTCATTGTGCGTTTTGGCTGCACGAATCTATTCCGCAAATGTTGCCAGCTGTGCTATTATCCAATTAGTTCCCACTCCAATATTTTATGAGCACTCAGTTCAAGTAAAACGATAAAAAATTTTTACATGGATCATGTTCCTCCATCCAGCCCACTCGAAATAAATTATGTTATTGGGTTTAAAGAAACTGGTGAAAATTGATTCTATTGATACATAGAAAGAACTGGAACTACGGTCTCAAGTGCTCCTCCTGTCAAGAATGGACACACACACAATCAATGGTTTTACAACTGAGTCATAAACACTTACAATTTTAAACCATTCTCATACAGCGTGTAAATGAGATAGGGATAAAACTTCATCACATGTAAAGAGAAAATGAATGATTGAAGATACTACTGTCCCTCAGTAATTATATTATTATTTATTTCATTCTGAAGAAGATTATCGGCTAATTAACGGTGATTAAAAGAATTCTTACTTTTGCACGTTGGCTGCATGTCGTCAATTTTATTAGGTTTTGAATTTAAAAATGGTGTTACAAAATTTTTCGCCGAGACCTGGAATCAAAGCTGTTTTTCGGTGGCATAAGAAGTCGTTTTACCCAATCATTTAAAGATGATTTCAAAGAATCACGTGGCGTTAAATTCACATCATGGTTACGATTTGTTTTGGTGTGAAACAAGTGGATTAAAAAGGACAATAATATTAAATAAAGAGTAAACCTACCACTACACAGTCACATCAAAGCCTCCCAGGGCAGGAACAGTACGCGTTAGACACAGCGTAAAGCTTCCTCTACATTGTCCCATCAAACTCTCCCAGGACAGGTACAGCCCGTGTTAGATACAGAGTAAAACTCCCTCTACACTGTCCCATCAAGCTCACCCAGGGCAGGTACATTACGCGTTAGATACAGAGTAATGCTCCCTCTGCACTGACCCATGAAACTCTCCAAGGGCAGGTACAGCATGCGTTAAATACAGAGTAAAGATTCTTCTAATCTGTCCCATCAAACGCTCCTAGGGCAGATGCACCACGGGGTTAGATACAGAGGAAAGCACCCTCTACATTGTCCCATCAAACTCTCAGGGCATGTACAGCACAAATCAGTTACAACATAAATCTGCTGCTACACAGTCCCATCAAACTCTTCCAGGGCAGGTGCATGTTGCATATGCAATAACTCAGTCGGCTTACTACCGTGAACTCAATCAGGTGCATCCTGATCGTACTTTTCTAGCTCTCGAACAAAGGATGAAACATGGAGGCTTCCTTTATATACAAGAGTTGCATGTGTGTGTCTGTGGCCCAATGACCTTCGACGGTCGGTCCACCTGGTGGCAGCTAAACCCGGGCATATATACATTACAGTGCAGCACGTGTTTAAATCTCCCTCGACACTGTCCCATCAAACCCTCCCAGGGCAGGCACAGCACAGGAGAGATACAGAGCAAAGCTCCCACTATACTGTCCCATCAAACCCGTCAGGGCAGGTACAGTACGGATTAGATACAGATTAAAGCCCCCTCTACATTGTCTCATCAAAGACTCACAGAGCTGGTACAGCTCATCTAAGATATACAGTAACGCTTCCTCTAACCTGTCCCATCAAATCCTCCCAGGACAGATCCAGCATGGGATTAGATTCAGAGTAAAGCTCCCTCTCCACTGTCCCATCAATCTCTCCCAGGCCAGATCCAGCACATGGTTAGATACAGAGTAAAGCTCCCTCTAGACTGTCCCATCAATCTCTCCCAGGGCAGTTACAGCACGGGGTTAGATACAGAGTAAAGCTCCCTCTGCACTGTCCCATCAATCTCTCCCAGGGCTGGTACAGCACGGGTTAGATACAGAGTAAAGCTCCCTCTACACTGTCCCATCAATCTCTCCCAGGGCTGGTACAGCACGGGGTTAGATACAGAGTGAAGCTCCCTCTACACTGTCCCATCAATCTCTCCCAGAGCAGGTACAGCAAGGGGTTAGATACAAAGTAAAGCTCCCTCTACACTGTCCCATCAATCTCTCCCAGGGCTGGTACAGCACGGGTTAGATACAGAGTAAAGCTCCCTCTACACTTTCCCATCAATCTCTCCCAGTGCTGGTACAGCACGGGTTATGTTAGCACAAATCTTTTTCTGGAAGAATCACTCGACATTCAGGGTCGGTTCCAATCCCAAAATGTCCTTTATTACATAGGCGGGGAGAGAGCCTCTGGTCCAACTCCAGGCATTCCACTCCACCGAACAAAGAAATTCATCGATATTTATATGTTTTACAACAGTTCATTATAATTACTTAGCCCATGTTGGCTGGACACAATCCAATCATAAGGACTATAAATTACAAATCGATTCCACTGGGACAATGGAATTGGCCCCCAGGCACCAGGGGACTGTGTGATCACCTCATGTTTTAGCTGGGGCTTATTCATGGCCTCGTGAGATTCTCCAGATCCCCTTATCTCTACTGTCCTTGGGTACTGTCTGCACCTAACCTCCTTATCCTTACACAGTCACAGGAATTTCTTTATTCAGTATTCTGCTGGGACATCTTGTCTGTGGTTTATTGATTAAGGACGTTCTGCTGAGCTCGCTCTTTCCAGTGTTCCTGTACACGGAACTGCAGTGTCATCAGCTACCCAAAAATGTAGTCAAGCTAACTGTTAGCTGAATTCCCCGAGTGCTTTGCAGAATCCCTGGCAGCCATTTTGTATCTGGCTACCATTTTACACATACATATATGCATACATATATTCAGCAGGTGCCTTTGCCTTTGCCCAACAACTATCCCCCCTTTCGGTAATGGACTAATCCTAGTCTCCTTTAACCGACAACATTATTTGTTACTCGACTTTAATTTTTATGTACCACCCGGTACTTCCTGCCTCAACGTGCTGGCCAGTCACGTGGTGTCAGAAGTCCCAGTTGCTTAGATCAAATTGATATAGTTCAGATTCCCCTGTCCCTCTGCTGGACAAGTCACTTTATTTACTTGAGCCCTTGGTCTGATACTCCTTTGTCGTGCATAATGCCTGCAGGATCGACAGGCCATGACTCTCCATGTTAGTGCTAAGACCAGCTGTATCCCTACCAGTATGTGTGATATTATTCCAATCCAGGGGTGGATGTTTACGTTCATGCACCAGTACCAGACCCTCCTCCACCAACTCTGGTTTTGTAACTCTTGGTCAGTATCCTTCTCCAGTATTTCAATCTTTGTCTGTAGTTGGTGGTAGAGTCTGACACACTGGCCTACTCTGAATCTTAGTCCCCTTAATACTGCAACTAAATGTGGGATAGGGGCCTGCTCTGGCTCGTCGTAATCCTGCAGGTGATCGTGGAGCTGATCGATGGCGTTAATGATTATGGGCCTCGGTGTCTAACCTGGATAATGCGGGCTTGTCCTATTGTGAGGTCGTAGGGCTGTGAAGCAAAAGTTTGTTTGTGAGATCTGGCATTGTAAGCCATTGTACCGATATGAATGTGCCGTGGTAGAGACACAGTATTTCCCTTTGACCCCGTATACTGTTCTGGCAAAATGTGTGGGGGCAGGTATTATTTCCAATACACATCCATTGGTTGGATTAAATCCACATTCGGCTAGTTCTCCCTGTCCCACCGGGTGAGGGCACACCGTAATGTCACCCGTCTGCTTGCATCCCGTCAGGGAGATCCCATAGAGTGTGTTGTCTCTGCGGACAGCAGGGGCTGCGGTCAGATAGTAATGGAGGGAGGTGTTTTCCCCTATGATCCTGATATTCTACAGTTGATAAAGGGGAAACGGTCTTGACTCTATTCCCACTCCGGCAGCTTTGCCCATTCTGCAGTTTGGGATCACTGGGCATACTCTGGTTAGTCCCTTCAGAGTGCAATTACCCAGTGTCCCCTTCAGTTTGGCCAACTGAGCCAGATGTGGGCTGTCTATCCAGTCTGGCAACTCCCCCCTTTGGATATGATCGTGGTTGTGACGTATCTGTCCGACCATCCATAGGCCATAAGCGTGACAGAGTTGTCCCTGTCTAAGTTTTGCGGTATCTTCTCTCTCTCTGTCGATAAGGTGATTGATTGTTTTTGCCTGAGCTTCCAGGACCGAGAGGCCATCCAATTGGATTTCGGCACCCTCTCTTCCGAGTTCGACTTGATCTTCCTGATTCCGCTCTGCCCGTTCTAATAATCCCTTCATCACCCCTTTAAGCTGCTCCACCCTTTCATTTAGCCTTTGTATGTCCAGTGAGTTTACGATTAAAACCGGTCGCAACATCATTAACTATTTCCCTCGTAGTCCTATGAACTGGCTCCTGTCCTCGGAATCTACTGGCACCCATGGCATCGGCAGCCTGCTGCATTACAACTTTACTAAATACATTATACATATTTCTTGCCTGCTCTGTACAATATTCCGGCATCTGTATACCTGAGATATTGATCAGGACAGGCACAATTTCATGCTTGACATTATCATACAATAGTTCACCCTCGTTGGACAGCACAATCCCATTTTCCGGTCCCCTTGTAATTGTTGGACATGGCAATTGCATGGGCAGTGTGGTGGTTCTTATGGGGCGCGGTGTCGGAGGGGGTGAGATGCATACATACAACGATATTGCGGCAGCCTCTACCTCCTCATAATATCCACACAGCCCCACTCCTTCTTTGTGGGTGACGAACGGTTGTGGCTGGGCAGGAGGCGCGCAAATTATTCCAAAGGTACATTCATCGGGCCCCCCCCGGCCTCCCTTCATCTAATGCAACTGCTTCTTGTACCCGTGGAGCATCGCACACATACTCTATTCTTATCCGGATTCATTTGCAGCCACGCGTTAAAATAAGTTCTGTCCTTGCTCCAGTCCTTGGCTGCTGGAATGCATATTTCGTCAGTCAAATAAACAAAACCCCATAGTTGATACAGTTATGTCTTTCTTGCGTGTCCATCTGTATTATCCAGTGCTTGTGTGGGCCTCAAGGTTCCCAGTATCATGAGTCCCCAGAGTCGAAGTCACCACTGCGGTCCCATCTCGGTGTGTTTTATCTGCAAATTTTAAACAGATAGCCTGGTCGTCTCCAGGTGTTAGCTACTGGTCTACTTGTGTCGCGGTCACTCTGTGGAATCGGAGGTAAGGGTTAGGTTATCCATATTCTTTATAGTCGTACCATCTCGATCACTTCATGTCCCTGTCTGGGCTGCCGTCGGTTTTGTATTTGGGCCTGCTGTGCTCGAGCCTGCACGATGACCCATCTAAATATTATCCAAACTCTAATCAACACCAATGCCACCACTATTCCTCCAAACATCGCAGTGTGATTTACTGTTAGGTTGGGTTTGTGGACTACACCTACCCACCGTGGGATACATTGGCTCGATTGCCACAGGTGATGGTGCTTTGGCTGCATACTGCACTATCTGTCTGGTCCTGTTTTTTAAAATCTCTTCCAGCTTATTTATCTTAGCTTTTAACTCTTGACCAGCTCGTTCTGTTTTATTTTTATTCTGTTTTTCCCACCATTTCCACAGTCTGCCAGGTGAGTCTTCTTTATTTTAGTAAGAAATTCAAATTAGTAAGGTCCAGTGTAAAACAGCTGTCAATGGAAAGGGTTAACTCCTTTACAGGTTTGTAAGAAGGCCTGATGTCATTACGTGACTTCGCGTAATCATCCAAATCTTTGTGCCTTCAAAACTTGCTTAGAAATTAGGAATCCGTTAAAACAGCAGAAATCATAAGTAAAGTGGTCATAATAAAAATCTTCTCATCGGGAAAGACAGCATTTTAGATTGAACTCCAATTTTTTCTTTAACATCTAATTCAAGTGCTTGCCAACGATTTTTTTTTAAATGAGAGCACACATTTTTAATAGCTATTTTGTTTACTGAAATACAATTTTCCCACAAGCTGTATACATGCCAACATTTCGGTTTTTTTTAACGGTCCCGCTCAATGGGCAAATCTTGTGTTTTATTTCGCTCTCTGCTGAGTTCGCATAGCTTAAATCTTTTCTCCTCATTATTTTCAAAACCCTCCTGCTTGTTTAGACTGTTCGGGACTTTTCTTGATTAACAACGTCTATTCTGGAAATCTTTTCAAACTGCAATGAAAATTTCTCGTAATTTAAAATCATTATCAATGGAGAGTGTCTTTTACCTGCTCCAATTTTTTTTTCCTTTTCTCAATTGAACCAATATATTTTTCACAGCCAATATCAACTAGTATTTAGTAAGTTATGTCTTTTTCCATCGCAAACATTTTTTTTCAGCACTTATTTATTAGCACGTTACGTCTTTTTTTCCAAACCTTTTTGTTTTATTTTTTAGAAGAGATCAGATTTAACTTTTTGTTTTAAATGTATCGCATTTTGTTGCACCTTTTCTTAACCAGTGGTACTTGAAACCTTCACAACAAAATTAACTCTTCACTGTTACCATCCTAATTTCTGCTCCTCTTTTGTAGAATTTGTATTTATTGTTGAATTACAAAATGTCAAATATGATATTAATGGATTTTTTTGCCTAACTTCTGTTTTAGAAGCTGATCAAAAACTCTTTTTGCACTGTAACTTCAATTTTGTGGTATAATATCTCATAAATTACATCTTTTTAAGCTTCAGTTCCTGACGCAGTATATGTACTTTTATTAAAAAGGCTTCCAAACCCAAGATTTTCCTGTCCAACCAAAATGTTTATCAATGAGAATCACCTGAAACATCTCAAAATCCCAATTCAAATATTGTACTGCCAATCTGTAATTTAAAAATCTCTTTCCTGACTGACATGTAAAGAAAGATTGGATCAACGAGACAGATTCACTGGAATTTAGAAGAATGAGAGGGGATTGCATGGAAACATAAAATTCTGATGGGATTGGACAGGTTAGAGGCAGGAAATATGTTCCCGATGTTGGGGAAGTCCAGAACCAGGGGTCACAGTCTAAGGAAAAGGGGTAAGCCATTTAGGACCGAGATGAGGAGAAACTTCTTCACTCAGAGAATTCTGAACCTGTGGAATTCTCTACCACAGAAAGTTGTTGAGGCCAGTTCGTTAGATATATTCAAAAGGGAGTTAAATGTGGCCATTACGGCTAAAGGTATCAAAGGTATGGAGAGAAAGCAGGAAAGGGGTACTGAGGTGAATGATCAGCCATGATCATATTGAATGGTGGTGCAGGCACGAAGGGCCGAATGGCCTACTCCTGCACCTGTTTTCTATGTTTTTATGTTTCTATGTTTCTATGCAAAGCACAGGAACAACTGGTTGAAGTATCGACTCTGCCTCAGTTAGCATTTCTTTCATTGTGCAAAAGAAGATGACGGGTTAATTAATGATGCAATCCCGTGAAAGCAACACAAAAGTTGAACAAAAAAACATACGGTGACTGGCAGGTGAGCGCTGCTTCCCGGTGCTCCCGGTGGGAATGGGCGGGGATTTTAAAGCCCCTTGTATTGTGAAACCTTCATATAGTCAAACATTTCCGATGTACTGTATCGACCTCGTGGCGCAACGGTAGCGCGTCTGACCCCAGATCACGTCGAGGTCACTGTTCTTCAGGGTAATTCGGGAATTAATATTTTCTTTGCTGTTTGGCAATAACCAGATCCTTGCTCCAAGGTCTGTCTCACTGTTTCCCCAATGTCATACAGAGATACGCCTGCTGCCCTAATTTATTTCATGTGACAGGACACAATAGTTCAAAATAAACCTGCAATTGGCCACATATAGCCCTAAATAGTCAGGATGGCCGAGCGGTCCAAGGTTCTGTGTTTAAGTCGCAGTCTCCTATGGAGGTGTGGGTTCACATCACACTTCTGACACTTCCTGTTTTTAATCATTCAGTGAAGCTCATTGTTTGACACCACGACCAACTCCGAAAAAGTGGGATTTTGCAGTCCACCTGCTCGCTTAACACTTCCGTCTGACGGGGTGCTGAAAGTGGAGATGTTTCCGCAGTATAGCGGTTAACACGTTCGCCTCACACGCGAAAGCTCACCAGGCGGGAACATTTTCTGGAGCTTTCTCCTCATGCATGCTCAGGGGCGAGTTTGTTCTCCTGTGAAAGGTCATAAGATTATAAACATGTAAGCATTATGGGCTGGAGTAGGCCATTCAGCCCCTCGAGCCTGGTCCTCCATTCAAGAAGATCCTGGCAGTTCTTCGACAGCAAGTTTACACATCTGGGGTGGAGCCAACAGGCGCCTGGCTGTAATTAACGATAAAAAGGTGCATTTTGCAGAAGCCCAGCTAAATCATTCAGGAGATTATAAGATTCTAAATCTCAGGGTCAGAGGTGCGAGCCCCACATTGGGTGATTATTTTTCATAGAATTATATAATCAGAAGTATACAGCACCCAAGGAGGCCATTTCGGCCCATCCTGACCGTGCCGGACAATAACAAGATCTCCAGCCTAATCCCACTTTCCAGCTCTCGGTCCATAACCCTGCAGGTTATGGCACTTCAAGTGCACATCCAAGTACTTTTTAAATGTGGTGAGGGTTTCTGCCTCTGCCACCCTTTCAAGCAGTGAGTTCCAGACCCAATCCATCCACTGCGTGAAGAAATCTTCCCTCAAATCCTCACTACACCTTCTACCAAGACTTTAAATTTATGCCCCATGGTTGTTGACCCCTCTGCTAAGGGAAATGGGCCCATTCAATCCAATATATCAAGGCCCCTCATAATTGTATACACTTCAATGATGCCTCCCCTCAGCCCACTTTGTTCCAAGAAAAACAAACCCAGCCCATCCAATCTGTCCACAAAGCTAAGATTCTCCACTCCCAATAACATCCTCGAAATCTCCTCTTTACGTCTCCAGTGCAATCACAGTCTTCTTCCTGTAAAGCGGTGACAAGAACTGCACCCAGTACTCCAGCTGTGGCCAAACCAGTGTTTTATATTCAAGCATAATCCACCTGCACTCTTATTCTATGCCTCGGCTAATAAAGGCCAGCATTCTGTATGCCTTCTTAACCAGCTAATCCACCTTGCCTGCTACCTTAAGGGATCTGTGGACATGCACTCCCAGGTCTCTTTGTTCCTCTATAATTCTCAGTGTCCTGCCATTTAATGTTTAATCTCTTTCTATTGTGTCTGTAAGCACTCAAGTAATGACTCCATGAGGCAAGGTATTGTACTTGAACTGTGGTGACCTTAGTCCATTTATTGCAGCTCCTGAGTGAGGGTACAATATGGTGAGCTCCGTTTTATACCTGGTTACCTGTCGTGTACAGGTGACCCCGAGATCTCCACCAGTTGCACCCTCTGGTGGTACAGGCATTTGTATACAGTGTGAAGGTACATCCAGTAGTCTTATGTAACTGTACATTGAGTTTACAGGGAGTATACTTATATTATACAGACACAACATCACTCTCCCCTTAGTCTTGTGCCACTGGCCTTTTCATTGTGTGCTCCGGCCCGAGACTTGAGTGCCCAAAGCCCTTGCACCTTGTCTATGCTTTGGCTTGGCTCTCTTCCTGTAAACCCCCAAGTCCTTATTACCACGACATTGGGAAATGGTCAGCAGTGAATGGTTCGAGATTGCAGTGGGGGTTGAGTGGGTTCTGTGTGTGATCCATGTGTGTTCATGGCTACATACATCCATTCCCCTGCCCCCCCATACATAGACCATGTGTGTGTGCATGTGCAGATCTGTACAGATAGAAAGAACAAAAAAACATCGGATTAGTTACATCACTGTTTGGGTTCTGCAGTCGTGGAACAAGTACATTTTACAGGTAAGGTACATCCGTGGTATCACAGTCTTGCCCCTGGGTTGTGTAGTTGCAGGTGGGTGAGGACACTAGTTCCAGAGTAACCAGACTGTGTCCAGGTTGTCTGATGGCGGCGCTGTGTCCCCTGCCAGCTGGGAAGGTTCAGATCGCTCACCTGGCTGAGTCTCAGAGCCTTTACCGTTGCCTAGTGATGGGCAGAGCCACAGGAGTGTGTGGCCTCCCTGTCCTCCTTTGAGGGCTGCAGTGTCTCCCTGCTGCCCTTCAGCGAGAGTGGGAGCCTGGTCATCCCAGGTCCTGTTGGGAGGGCAGGAGGGTGATATATGCTTGCTCCCAGTACTGGCCCTGGTGGCCAGAGAGGTAGAGCCAATCGGGGGCAGGGTACCCGTAGTGGTGCCTTTGACGTCCGCTGATCACTGGCCCTGCAGCTGGTATGCTCCCTCTGTGTGTGGCCACACTCCCTGGGGTATCACATTGGTCCCGGAGGGGCAGGCTACATGATCGCGGGACCTGGGTGCTGACGGGAGGTTGCCCTTGGTTTTGTCGGCATGCTTGTAAATCGCACGTCATCACTTCGTTTACTCTCACAATACATTGGTTCTGATCGCAAGTGCCCGACTTATCATGATTAGTTACATTTACAAACTTGAAATTGTCAGTTACATCTTTTACATATGTATCACCATCATCGCTGTATAAACATAGAAACATAGAAAATAGGTGCAGGAGTAGGCCATTCAGCCCTTCTAGCCTGCACCGCCATTCAATGAGTTCATGGCTGAACATGCAAATTCAGTACCCAATACCCTACGCCATACCCCTTGATCCCCCTAGTAGTCAGGACTTCATCTAACTCCCTTTTGAATATATTTATTGAATTGGCCTCAACTACTTTCTATGGTAGAGAATTCCACAGGTTCACCACTCTCTGGGTGAAGAAGTTTATGCTCATCTCGGTCCTAAATGGCTTACCCCTTATCCTTAGACTGTGACTCCTGGTTCTGGACTTCCCCAAAATTGGGAACATTCTTCCAGTATCCAACCTGTCTAAACCCATCAGAATTTTATACGTTTCTATGAGGTCCCTTCTCATTCTTCTGAACTCCAGTGAATACAAGCCCAGTTGATCCAGTCTTTCTTGATAGGTCAGTCCCACCATCCCGGGAATCAGTCTGGTGAACCTTCGCTGCACTCCCTCAATAGCAAGAATGTCCTTCCTCAAGTTAGGAGACCAAAACTGTACACAATACTCCAGGTGAGGCCTCACCAGGGCCCTGTACAACTCTAGTAACACCTCCCTGCCCCTGTACTCAAATCCCATCGCTATGAAGGCCAACATGCCATTTGCTTTCTTAACCGCCTGCAGTACCTGCATGCCAACCTCCAATGACTGATGTACCATGACATCCAGGTCTCGTTGCACCGCCCCTTTTCCTAATCTGTCACCATTCAGATAATAGTCTGTCTCTCTGTTTTTACCACCAAAGTGGATAAGCTCACATTTATCCACATTATACTTCATCTGCCATGCATTTGCCCACTCACCTAACCTGTCCTAGTCACCCTGCAGCCTTTTCGTGTTCAGCAGTGGATCGTTTGAGGTTGCAGTGGGGGTTGTGTGGGTTCTGGGTGTGATCCATGTGTGTCCATGGCTACATACATGCATTACCCCCCCCCCCCATACATAGACCCTGTGTGTGGGTCAACACCTGCATGTCATCACTTGGGTTTTACTGTATAAATATCTTGTGAAGCTGTACCATTGCGGAGGTGTTCATTTAGCCCTTGACTGAGTGTGACCTACCACTTGCGAGCAAGTAAATTAAATAGGAAACTTCTACCGGAGCTGTAAGTGTCGGAGTCATTCTTTTCGGAGGTCGAGATTTCGACAGTTATTGGAGGTTCCTCCGAGATACATACTTCTGTCCTGTGAGTAAAACGGATACAGGCATAGTGCCTCTCCAGTGAAAGGCTTCAGTGGCCAAACAAGGTGAGCCTTTTGCTCACAAGAGGTTTTTTTCACTGTTGAATCGCATATGTAATCTGTTGTCCACAGCGGAGGTACTGCATCTACAAGACTCGGCATTTAAAAGTTAAAGGTATTTTTTTTATAACCATTTCTTTCTCAGCTCGCCAGCAGAAAAAACCTCGAGACAGCCCGGGGAAGGTTTCAGTAGGTAAGGGAGCGCTCGTCGATCGAAAAGGGTTCCAGGTTCTTATGTGATAAGATTTTTATTGTTTTTAATTCGGAAGGGGTTCTTATGTGATAAGACTATTAAAAAAAAAAGAAAAAAGAAAGCGCTAATCGATCGAAGGTTCTTATGTGATAAGATTTTTTATTGTTTTTAATTCGGAAGGGGTTCTTATGTGATAAGACTATAAAAAAAAAGAGCGCAATCGATCAAAGAGTTTGGGTACGGAACCTTAAGATTTATCAGTTTTTATTATGATAAGTTAAGGACTCGGTCTGTAGTGGCGTACAACGCAGACTGAGAAGTTGTGATTCGGAAAAAAAAAACACAAGGATTGATTAAGAAAAGAAACAGTAACTGATTGATCAACTACGATTGGGTCGTGCCAACATATCTCACACACCCAGACTGAGCCCGAATTAAGAGCCTTTTCAGGCCAGGTAACGGCCAGGAGAAGTGGGCGTAGAGAACTCGGTTGGCTGAAAGGATTGTGAGATCAGAAACTGTGGAAAAATCTTAAATCATCCAGAATGGGGGCTGGAGCAAGTAAACCACCACCAAAAGGGACCCCAGCCCATTTTATGCTCCAGAATTGTGGTCAGTCTTCAATTGACCACCTAAGAGAATGGGTATAAATGGACTAAGGGTGAAAACAGGCCATTTCCACCCGATGGTTCATTCAATTTAGAGAGAATAACCTGTCTAGAAGGATGCCTAATAGACAGAGACCCAGGTAGAAGAGGGGAAAAAAAAGTGAATTGCTCAGCGTTTGGAGATTGGAAAAGGGAAGCTGAGGAACGACACGAGAAGAGACTAAGAGTTAGCAAGCAGTGTACTAGAGGGAGAAAGCAGGGGGATGAACGGGTAGAGCAGGTGAATCGCCCTCGACATAACAAACATCCATCCGTTATGGTTGCTAAAGAGACAAAGGCACACTCACCTAGGGCCCCTGAGGGTTGGGATAAGGATGAGGATGAGGACTGGGATGAGGATTGGACTCCCTACAGCCATCGACCACCGCCGTATGTTCCATCCCCGGGGGGTGCTCCAGGCCAAGGAGGAGACGATCCTCGGGCCGGAGTACAGGGAAACGGGGTAACACCCGCTCCCAATAATACAGGTGCGGCTGCAGGAAATTTAAGTCAGTCACAAGGGAATCAATACCGTGACGGCCCTGCAGGGGGCACACGAAGTCTTACCCGTGGACCAGAGCCCGTTGCCCTGGAGCCATCATCATCTGCATACCCAGTAAGGCTTTTTCCCAGTCCACTCTCTGAGGGGGCTCCGGTCCCTATTTATCGACCATGGTCACCAAGTGAATTAAGAATAATTAGCAGACCCCAAAACCAATATTGAAAAGGCCATAGACCAGTTAAAAGTAATCATCTTGCGCCACGAACCCAGTATATTAGATGGTCAAATCTTACTGAAAGCATGGATAAAGGACACAAAATTTGCCGAACTTGAGATAAAATTCAAAGATTTTAAAACCCATCGAGAGGCTCCGGAGGCAGATCCCAGCACGAAGCCAGGAGAGGGGTTCTGGGGAAGATGTTGGGAAGCCTTACATTCGGTGTTCCCGAGGAAAACGAATTGGTCCAAAATTATGGAAACTACACAAAGAAAGGAGGAGGATATTGAGGATTATCTAGAAAGAGTGCGAGAGATCATGAACCAATGTTCAGGCACGAAAATGGAGGAGGTAGAAGCTCCTATGATCAGCGCCGTGGTAAACGGGCTACGACCCGAACTCAGAGATCCCTTTAAACTAGTTTGTCTCGGATGGCGACAGGAATCGCTATCCAAGGTTTTATCTATGTTAAAGGACATACAAGAGCGAAATAGAGAATCTAGAAGCAAGGTCACCATGTTTGTCGGACAAGCAGCTCCAATAACACCCACCCCGGTGACACCGTCCTACGCCCCCCCCCCCCCAGGGTAGAGGAAGAGGGCGAGCCAGAGGAGGATATTACAGGGGAAGAGGGAGAGGAGGTGCAGGGCAGGAACAATATGATACCTGTCACAATTGTGGTCAGATTGGACACTGGGCTAGAACTTGCCGGGCAAAACAGCAACAACCAAATCATGATTGGACTCAACAGGCAGGTAATAGAGCACACCCTCCCCCTTCAGAACCCAACCCGTTTGCGACCCAAGTCCAGGTACAAGCTAGACCTCAGACTAATTTCTCTGTTCAAGATCCATTTGGATCACAGAATCAAAAGCAATTCGGCCAACCACCAAATTGCCCGTATAATGATCAATGACGCCCAATCCCAGACCCGAGTGCTGCGAACAAACAGCTTCCTGTCGTTTCGTTAAATGCCATAAGAGAACCTGAAGTAAAAATACGAATACAAGGAAAGGATATCCCATCCTAGTGGATACTGGTGCCACCTATTCGGTCCTTTCAAGGGAGGATACGAGGGGAATTCCCACTTCCACTAATCAAACCTCAGTGATTGGACTATCTGGACACGCACAGCAAATGTTTTTCTCCAACCCTACCAATGTACAATTAGAGGATTACGAAGATAGTCATTCATTCCTACTGTCTAAGGAGGTTCCAGTGAATCTGTGTGGACGTGATCTGTTATGTAAAATGAATGCCACGATCCTCTGTTCCCCAGCTGGTCTGGAGGTTCGAGTCCCCATAGACAAATGTGGCGCATATCCACTACTTCAACCCACAACTCCCATATTGTATGCCTGGAAAATTTTGGACCCCACACTAAGCAAAACCCTATCCTATTTGGTTGGTTCATATTGGTGTGTAACAAGGTTAATCACAGACTACCTTAAATCTCAAACCTTGGGCAAGTGGTACGAAACATTACACTGCACAGCATATTGTGACAAAACGGGATCAGACGCTACAGCACAAATCTTTTATCAACCATTCCTGCACCAGAAACATCAATTGATGATCGAAAAAATCTTTATCGGACCCGAAGGGATAGCGGCAGGGGTTGAATTATCCTCCCACAGTCAGAGCTTGTTTAGGGTTAAAGGGAGCATTCCACACTGCACCCTTGCGGTTGCAGGCAAACATAAACCCCAGGATTTAGGACGAATGGTTAAAAGAATGCAAGGATCCCCAGTACAAGAGGAATGGCACACACGCAATGGAACTTTGGGGCAACATGAAAGGGGGGGAGGCTATTCTGTCAAGTTGAATGGGAAAATATACTTCGATGCTGTCTTATAAGAAAGGATGCTGTCAGCCACTAGCTTCCCAGTACGACAAAGCACAGCAGAGCTTCTTGCTAAAGTTCCAGAACAACTATGGTCTACACACGCTAATGAAGTAGGAAGGATGCTCACCGCACAACCCTGTAAAGTAGCGATCAATTCAACCGCCCCGCTCCCCAAGAAGCCTCAATACCCCTTGTCCCCAGCCGCAGAACAAGGTATTGAGCCAGTCATTAAGTCCCTGCTGACCCAGGGAGTAATCGTTCCAACTAGAAGTCCATGTAACGCACCGATCTTTCCGGTGCAGAAGCCCAATAGTGACAAATGGAGATTTGTCCAAGACCTACGAGCCGTGAATCATTCGGTATTCCCAACTTATCCAGTGGTACCCAACCCGGCAATTATACTTGCCAGTATTCCGGCATCATCAACGTATTACACAGTAGTTGATCTGTGTTCAGCATTTTTCTCAATACCCATTCACCCAGAGTCCCAATTCCTGTTTTCCTTCACGTATAAAGGACGCCAATATACGTGGACAAGTCTCCCCCAGGGATTTACCGAGAGCCCTACCATATTGGTGAGGCCGCACCTGGAGTATTGTGTACAGTTTTGGTCTCCTAACCTGAGGAAGGACATTCTTGCTATTGAGGGAGTGCAGCGAAGGTTCACCAGACTGATTCCCGGGATGGCGGGACTGACCTATCAAGAAAGACTGGATCAACTGGGCTTGTATTCACTGGAGTTCAGAAGAATGAGAGGGGACCTCATAGAAACATATCAAATTCTGACGGGGTTAGACAGGTTAGATGCAGGAAGAATGTTCCCAATGTTGGGGAAGTCCAGAACCAGGGGTCACAGTCTAAGGATAAGGGGTAAGCCATTTAGGACCGAGATGCGGAGGAACTTCTTCACCCAGAGAGTGGTGAACCTGTGGAATTCTCTACCACAGAAAGTTGTTGAGGCCAATTCACTAAATATATTCAAAAAGGAGTTAGATGAGGTCCTTACTGCTAGGGGGATCAAGGGGTATGGCGAGAAAGCAGGAATGGGGTACTGAAGTTGAATGTTCAGCCATGAACTCATTGAATGGCGGTGCAGGCTAGAAGGGCCGAATGGCCTACTCCTGCACCTATTATCTATGTTTCTATGTTTCTATTCTCACAGTGCCTAAAGAGGGATCTGGAAGATGTAATTTTACCAGCAGGTTCTACACTTGTGCAGTATGTTGACGACTTATTGCTCGCCTCACCCTCCAAATTGGCCTGCGAAACGGACTCCCTTGTGTTATTAAAAGCTCTGGCCTCGAAAGGACACAAGGTGTCAAAGGCAAAGTTACAATTTGTCTCAGAAAAGGTTCGGTATCTAGGGCACGAATTGGTCAGAGATACGAGACAATTGACACAAGACCGAGTAAAAGCAATCTGCTCTGCCCCACCACCAGTAACCAAGAGAGAAATGAAACACCTCCTCGGCATGACAGGATACTGCCGGCAATGGGTTACGAGTTATTCCGAGATTTTTAGACCACTGTTAGACATGTCCATGCCCGCACTACCAGAGAAGTTGATTTGGAATGAGGTATCCCGGAATGCTTTTCAGAACCTTAAACAGTCCCTCACTTCAGCACCCGCCTTGGGATTACCAGATTACACTAAGCTATTCAACTTATTTGTGCATCACAAGTCGGGTTTTGCACAATCTGTTTTGACTCATTTACATGGGGACAGGCAGCGACCGGTAGCGTATTTCAGTACCCAACTAGACCCAGTGGCACGCGGACTACCAGGATGTCTTCCTTCGTTGGCAGCAGCTTATTATGCTATGCAACAGGCTCAGACAATAACTCTAAATCATCAGACCATTTTGTATATCCCACACTCTGTCGAGATTTTACTTACTAAATGTGCCACCCAACACCTAACCTCCGCTAGAACCAGTAAATACGAGGTCGAACTGTTATCAAATCCGAACCTTATCATCAAAAGATGTACTACCTTAAATCCAGCCACTCTGCTCCACACGGAAGACGACGGCGAACCCCATTCATGTGAAATGGTAACCAAATTAGTGACTAAACCACGTATCAATCTAACAGATGTACCAATGTGTAACCCTGATCTAGTGTACTATGTTGACGGATCAGCCTTACGAAATGATAGGAGCCAACCTAGAGCGGCTTATGAAATTGTAACTCAGTTTAATGTTGTCGAAACAGCCTCTCTTCCAGACTCCTTTTCAGCCCAACAAGCCGAATTGTTTGCGTTAACTCGAGCCTGTATTCTGGCTGAAGGACACACAGTTAATATCTACACTGACTCCAGGTACGCTTTTGGGGTATCACATGACTATGGACAAATTTGGAAGATTCGCGGGTACCTGACTTCTTCAGGAACCCCTATCAAAAATGCAGAACAAGTGGAAAATCTCCTGCGAGCCATTCAATGCCCTTTGAAATTTGTCATTATCAAATGCCAAGCACATACACGCCAGTCGAATGAGGTGGCACTTGGGAATGCCAGAGCTGATAATGCAGCTAAGTCAGCAGCTCTGTCGAAAGGGGGGATGCAGGTGGCATTGTTCCCACTAAGGAAAAATAATTGCTCAGACCCGCCACCCACTGTTAATGACGTGCTGGCCTTTCAGACACAGGCCAGTACGGAGGAGGTGGTGACCTGGACGATGGATCAATGTTATAAAAATCCAGAAGGAATATTGGTTCACCATGACGGCTGCGTGGTGGCCCCTCGATCCTTACTTCCATGGATTGCCCGATGTGTTCATACATTCACACATGCAGGCAAAGGGGGATTGGCAGATTATATTTTGGCAACTTGGTATGCACCAGGTATTTCGGCAATTGCAAAACAAATCTGTGAAAATTGTGTTACCTGTCAGACAATGAATCCGGGTAAGACGGAAAAAGTAGAATCTGCCTCCCACCCAAATCCAGTCGGGCCTTTTGTACATTTACAAATGGATTTTATTGAATTACCTATGTGTATGGGATTCAAGTATGTATTAGTTAATGTAGATGTGTTCTCTAGATGGATTGAAGCCTTTCCATGTAAAAAGGCCGATGCCACTACTGTTGCTAAATGTTTGTTAAAAGAAATTGTACCGCGCTTCGGAATCCCTGCTAAGCTTTCCAGTGATAACGGGTCACATTTCACGGGAACTGTTATAAGAGAAATGTGTAAAGCTTTACAGATTAATCAACGTTTTCATTGCAGTTATCATCCACAATCAGCTGGACTTGTTGAAAGATATAATGGAATGCTTAAAAATAAGCTGGCAAAACTATGCAATGACACTGGACTGAAATGGACAGAACTGCTGCCCTTAGCTTTGATGGTAATGCGATCTGCAACCAGCAGAACAACAGGCCTTTCATCGCATGAGATAGTTATGGGACGTCCCCAACGACTACCTTTTACAGCACCATTTACTGCAAAAAGATGGACATCCACAAAATGGAGGAAAATATTTTGAATTATTGTATTGCACTAACCAAATGTATTTCCAGCTTTCATTCACAGGTAAAGGAAGCCCAAGTCAAGCCAGCGGAAGGGAAGTGTCATAACCTGGAGCCAGGGGAATTCGTTTACATCAAGATTTTTAAAAGGAAAAGCAGTCTACAGCCAAGATTCGAAGGACCATACCAGGTCTTGCTGGCGACCAATACTGCAATCAAGGTAAAGGAAAGAACAACATGGATCCACGCATCCCATTGCAAACGGGCACCCGACCAGGAGGAAGGGACGAAGGAATCAGAGGAACAGAAAAAGGAAGACTGAATAAGGAACTGTATGGACTATGGGGACTGATGGTGCTGGGCTTGACAGGGTTTTACTTCACATTATTGATTACACCAGGGGTACAGACCCGCCACCGAAGGGAATTGCACGTAAACGTATTTATGGCACTGAGTCATAGGTATGCTCAAGAAAGAAACTTGTCGAGTTGTTGGATATGTTCCCATGTACCTGTCCACTCGGGCGGGGGGTATTCCCCTGTGATCTGTCCCCTTTAACGAATCAGAAATGGTAGAATGGTTGACAGTGCAAAACAGGACAAAACTAACTTAGGGGCCAGAAACGATGGAGCAAACAGAATGGAGGTCGGCAGAGTATAAACTTACAGCCTTCCAGGGATGGTACCAGCCCAATTATGATAATAACCATCAGCCTCCCTTCCTAAGCATTACTCCCAGAATAGGAAATCCTGAAGGTATAATATGCCGAGTGAGTAATGAAACTAAAGGACCAGAAATGGGACGCAGCAAGTGTTCCCAAATGATTAAATGGCAAGCCACAACTAATCCCACTGAGAGAACGATAGCAACCGTTGGCTGGACAACGGTCCATAACAAAGCCCCAGGTAAAGGGTGGGAAGGTGAGACCACTCGAGTAGGGACAGTGCGAAAGGACCAGGAGCTGACGTCCTACAATTGCACCTACTTTATTTGTGGCCAAAAAGCCTACCCATGGTTACCAGCCAACTGGACAGGGTCCTGTTACTTAGGATATGTGGTACCCCTTATCAGATCAGTAAGGACTCTAAGGGAGGCCTATGGAAGTCATAGATTTAAACGGGATTTGACGTGGCTAATCCGAATATTCAAGGTAATGGTGCCACCCTATGGAATAGCATCGACCGAATGGCAGTTACGGGAACTGGCTAACTTAGTAGAATCAGAAGCCAATGCAACTTCCCAATCCTTTGAAGGGATAAATGATGAAATGGTAGCTATTCGAACAGTGGCTCTCCAAAATCGTATGGCCTTAGATTATCTCCTAGCCAAGGAGGGAGGAACATGCGCATTAATAAGTGAAGAATGCTGTACGTATATCCCAGATAAATCAGAAGATATCGGCAGTCTAGCTGAAAACATCAGGATGGTTGGGAGCCCTGGGGAAATCTGTGGTAAAGGGTTTGATCATAATCCTGCTGATAGTCTTCGCCCTGTATCTATTATTTGTCGTCGTTAAGTGTTGCTGTGCCAGGGTGGGAGAAACGATGTTACCTACCGAGACCACGGCTAGAGTTATGGTAGCAACAACTGCTGAAGGCTCTTGTGTGGAAATGGAAATGGAGAGACTGTACAAGATCAGAATGGATTGAGTTGTCCTTGTGAAGGACAAAATGGGGGAATGTGGAAAGTATTTTTATCTAAGCTGATACCATACGGTATTTGTGTGCCTTTTGATTAAAATGGAGTCCTGGCCCTTCCAGAACTTTCTGCATTTTAGCAGTCAGCTTGCATAAACAGCTAAACCTGCTGTTAGATGGCTGATGGCCATCAGACAGCTAGGAGACAAGTCATGCTGAGACAAGTAACCCCCCATGGTGCTCTCCTATTGTCTACACTACAGGAGTTCCATGTCACCCCACCCTTATCTTCTAGCCATTATCTCTCTCCGAGACCTCATCCATTTTATGCAAACAGATAAACTGACCAGGAAATTGAAACAATCCTGACACAATACAAGACAGGTGATAGCCCATTACCTATGACTCATGGAGTAATGGCCGTTTGGCTTTCTGATAACCCTGACAAAAGGAAATATCTGGACACCATGTCAGGACCAGGATATAGTAATTAACTCTTTATCTGTATTCACTGACTGTGAGACAGAGCAATACACAGGGAGAGGCCAGAACTTTGGTTTTACTGTATAAATATCTTGTTAAACTGAACCATTTCGGAGGTGTTCACTTAGCCCTTGACTGAGTGTGACCTACCCCTTGCGAGCAAGTAAATTAAATAGGAAACTTCTACCGGAGCTGTAAGTGTCGGAGTCATTCTTTTCGGAGGTCGAGATTTCGACACCATGGGCCCCTGGCCCCGAACTCATGCCGCCCCTGGGCCTCGATCACATTCCTCCCCAGTCTCTCGCTGCTCCTGCTGTACCTGCCCACGCTCCAATCACCAACCTGGACTTTGATGACATCACTCTTCGCTGCCATCGCCCTCCTGCACCAGCTCGCGCTGTACCTTGCCGTGGTACACCACCACGCTGCTCCCAGGCCGCCACTCACCGCTCCTTTTATGGCCCCGACCTGCCGCTGGTGTTCTCACGCAGGTTGGGGCCTCCACGCTGCTCCCAGCAAATCCAGTTACACGCCGTGTCACCGCACAATTCTCAGCTGTGATTGTAAGCTGACTATATTTAAAGCTATCGCAGAGGCTACAAGCAGTGTTCCCTAGTCGTCTAGTGGTTAGGATTTGGTGCTCTCACTGCCGTGGTCTGGGTTTGATTCCCGGTCAGAGAAAGCATTTTTACAAAGCAAGCTGACAAATATATTTCAAGTCTGTGAGATACTGAATAATTGTTTCAATCATCATTAATCCACCCACATGTGTTGCACACTGAAGGAAATACAAATATGTTTGCTGAGTGACTGTTGAATTTTTATAACTTTTTATACAACCGTAGAGTCAGCGGAAAAACAGGATATTCGGCCAATAGTACCTAATATTCCGCCCATAGTGCATGAGTAAGGAAGTCTTGCTCCAATTGTGCAGGGCCCTGGTGAGACCACACCTGGAGTACTGCGCACAGTTTTGGTCTCCTTATCTGAGGAAGGATATATTTGCCTTGGAGGTGGTACAATGGAGATTCAGCAGATTGATTCCTGGGATGAGAGGACTGTCCTGTGGTGAGAGATTGTGCAGAATATGCCGATACTTGCTGGAGTTTCGAAGAATGAGAGGTGATCTCATTGAAACAGACAATATTCTGAAGGGGATTGACAGATTAAATGTTGAGAAGCCCGGCTAGCTCAGTCGGTAGAGCATGAGACTCTTAATTTCAGGGTCGTGGGTTCGAGCCCCACGTTGGGCGTTTACTTTTCATTAAACTTTTATGTTGCTTTCGCGGGTAAATATCATTAATGAACCCATGATCTTCTTTTGCACAATGATAAAAATGCGAACTGAGGGAGAGTTGATAATTTAATCAAATAATGAAAGCAGCACCTCAGACCGCTCGGCCGTCCTTACTGTTAGATGCTCCAGTTACAAGTTATTACTCTGGAAAGTTTCAGACCGGGCGCTTGTTCAGGGCTGCTGGAAGGCCCAGTGACCGGGATAACCTCTCCCCCGGGGTTTTCCTGAGCCTGTGCTCGGTGCACGGGGAGCTTTGGCCCGGGTCTGAGGTAGCTTGCATCCCAGGGATGGACAATAACCCTCTGAGCTCTGGAACTGGGGAAAAGCGAATAATTAATGAGTTGTTTGCGGGTTTCAAATGCAGCTTAGATCTGCTGGTGTAAACCGATAGTGTTGTTTCACAGAATGAAAGAAATGCTGACAGGGACAGTCAAAACTTCAATAAGTGAACTTTAATAATTCATGAAACTTTAATCCTTGATGAAGTTTTGTCCCCGATCTGATTTTACAAAATCTGTATTTGAGGAGACTGGTTTTAAATGTGCATTGCTCATGCAACAATGTATCCAAAACAGCTTTTATTTAATTTTATTGCAGACAAGTTTTTGTTTGAGAAATGATGTTTCTGCGCAGGCTTTAACCGGGAACTTTTCACGTGTGAGGGAAATGTGATAACCTCCACACGACAGAAATTGCTGCTGAGCTCAGTGCCCAGAGAGAAGTGTTCAGGAACAAGCTGAAATGCTCAATCCCTCTCTCTGCAAAAAGTTCCTTTTACAAACATTTCTCTGACAAAAACGGCACCAAACAACAATGTCCTCCTTTTAAAGTCATTAAACTCCTCAATTTCTGCGTCTGCAATTTTAAGGACAAGGACTAAAAGCGCTTTGCGATCAGAAAATTGCAGGAAACCCCTGTGGCTAATGACAGGGCTTTTGATGGTTGATTTCTGTACACATCTTGTGTTATGTATTTAACCCTTGACAACCTGTACACACCACCACCAGAGGGCCTACATGTTGGAGTCCCAAGGGATCCCAGTATCCCTTGGAGCACAGTATGTAAGCAGGCCACCCATGAGGTACCTGTACTCTGGAGTCTTATTAAAGGAGCTAAGGTCACACTTACTCATAATTCACAATACTAAGTTTCATCCTTTATTTTGAGCGTATCAATTGGCGACGAGACAATGAACAACCACGCAAAAATGCAAGGAACAGTTGGTATCCTGGAGAAGTTCTCAGAAGTGGATTATTGAGAAGCCTTTGTGGAGATACTCGACCAATACTTCGTGGCCAACGAGCTGGAAGGGGACGAGAACGCTGCCAAATGAAGGGCGATCCTCCTTACCGTCTGTGGGGCAGCAACCTATGGCCTCATGAAGAATCTTCTAGCTCTGGTAACACCAACAACTAAATCCTATGAAGAATGTGTACGCTGGTCTGCGAGCATCTAAATCCTAAAGAAAGCGATCTGATGGCGAGGTATCGGTTCTACACGTGCCAACGGTCGGAGGGCCAGGAAGTGGCGCGCTATGTCGCCGAATTAAGGTGCCACGCAGGACATTGCGAATTTGAGGGATTCCTAGAACAAATGCTGAGAGACATTTTCGTGCTTGGCATTGGCCATGAGATAATTCTTCGCAAACTGTTGACTCTCAGAATCTGAGCAAAGCCATAACGATAGGTCAGACAATTTCCACCAGTTCCTTTAAACACAATAACGTAATTTATTTCTCGTGGACTGGATGGAGGACCATGATCCATGTAAAAAATTGTTATCGTTTTCCATGAACGAAATGTTCATAAAAGTATGGGAGTGGGAACTCACTGCATAACAGCACAGCTGGCAATGTTTGCGGAATATATTCGTGCAGCCAAAACGCACAATGACAACCTGGAATTGTGCGGCACCGAATCCTCGGGAAAAAAACAGTTAAAGGCATCGTCCCTGGGTGGGCTCAAGACACCAACTTTTCAGTTAATAGCTGAACGTGCTAACCCATTGCGCCACAGAGACTAACTTAAATGTAATTGTAAGACATCCCAAACCAGGGTGTCAGTCAGTTCAAGCTTCAGATTGCTCCTACCGGGATGGAACTTGTCCACTCTCAGTTGTCCTTTTCCCAAATAAAGGGTGGGACATTCATTGTGGATGCGTGGAAGCAGTCTGATCCCACACACTGCAGACACTTTCATGTCACCGCCAACCAGCGCTCCCGCAACCGGTGTGATCTACCTTCCAGCCTTCCGGTGCATTGTCTGTGACAAAGTATACTGATTGTCCCAAAGCCAGTCGTTGGTTTTAATTACTTTTCAGCTCCTGACTGCAGATATTCCTGTGATTAAACCTGAACAAAAGGATTACAGGGACAGTTGGATTCATCATTTCTTTGCTTGGTGAAATTTCAAAGATTGAAAGTGATGCACATCAACCCCAAACCTCGCCACCTACTCGCTAACCGCTACACGCTGCTCCCGTGAGATGCAAGCCCAGTTGCTGTTTCAAGCTTGAATACAGGTACAAGCACAACTCATTCAAAGAAAGTCCAAGTCCCTAAGGCACCTGATTATTTGCACCGAACTCCTTCGCAAAGAGTTGAGATTCGTGTGGGGTGATTTGGGCACATCTTTCCCCACACTACAACACTTCAAACATAACTCAACGACTGTAAAGCGCTTTGGGGCATCTTGAGTTCCTGAAAGGTGTTGCAGAAATGCAAGTCCTTCTTTGCAAAAGTTCTATGTAATTTCAAAATTCGCAGCAGAATAATGTGTTCGCCCAATCACGTCGGGGTCACTGTTCTTTCAAAATTAATATTTTCTTTGCTGTTTGGCAATAACCAGACCCTTGCTCCAAGGTCTGTCTCACTGTTTCCCCACTGTCAGGCAGAGATACGCCTGCTGTCCTCATTTACTTCATGTGACAGGACACAAAAGTTCAAAATCAAACTGCAGGTGGCCACACATAATATTGAGCAGTCAGGATGGCCGAGCGGTCTAAGTTGCTGCATTCAGGTTGCTGTCTGCTTTGAAAGCGTGTATTCCGTAGTGTAGTGGTCATCACATTCGCTTAACAGGCAAAAGAAACCCGTTTAAAACCAGCTGAAAACGTGCTCAATTAAATATGAGAAGCATTGAATAATGTGCATTTCTGGTTCAGTATAAACAAAGCACAATGACTCCCAGCCCTGCTATATTTGTTGAATACTCTGTACAGTTCGGAACACATTCAAACTCTACAGTTTCCAGCCCTGACGATGCAGAAAGCCCCTCTCAAAGCTGCACATTCCGGCTGCTTTCAGTTGAGTTGGAGAGATTATTGACGCATCCTGCAGCTGTGAAAAGGAAAGATGTGTTAGAGGGGTCATCAAACGAGGCCATGTGGGTTGAATTAAAGAACAAAAAAGGGGCGATCACACTACTGGGAGTGCACTAGACTCCCAGGCAGTTGGAGGGAAATAGAAGAACAAATATATGGGCAGAATGTTGAGAAGTGCAAAACCTATAGAGCTGTAAAAGTGGAGGATTTTAACTCCCCGAATATTAACTGGGAAAATGATAGTGTGAATGGTACAGATGGTGGAGAATTCCTAAAATGCATTCAGGAGAACTTCTTTATCCAGTATGTAACAAGCCCATCAAGGGAGGGGCGGTTCTGGACTGGGTCTTGTGATCGAAGAGGGGCAGGTATAAGGGGTATCAGTGGGAGAGCATTTTTGTGCGAGTGATCATACTCAGTCAGGTTTAGGGTAGTTATGGAAAAGGACAAAGGGGACCAGGAATAAAAGTTCTCAATTGGGGTAAAGCCAATGTTGCTGAGCTGAGATTGAATTTCGCCAAAGTGGACTGAGAACGGGTACTTGCTGGTAAATCAGTTTCAGAGCAGTGGGAGGCATTCAAGGAGGAGATCCTGCAGGTACAGAGCAAGTATGTTCCCTTAAAACAAAGGTGGGACTAACAAATCTAGAGCTCCCGGGATGTCAGGGGACATACAGGGAAAGTTAACGAAAAAAAGGGAAGCTTATGACAGATACCAATAAATCAATACTGCAGAAACTCTGGAGGTGCAGAGGTGCAATTAAAAAATATATCAGGAAAGCAAAGAGAGAGCATGAGAGAATGTTGGCAATTAAATCTGGGAAAACCTAAAGATGTTTTATAAATACATTAAGAGCACGATGATAACAAGATAAAGAGTGGGGCCTATTAGAGTCCATAAAGGGAATCTGCTCACGGAGGAGGAAGACTTGGGTAAGATTCTTTGTGAATACTTTGCATCTGTTTTTACAAAAGTGAGGGGCGATGTGGACTTTGCAATGAGGGTTGAGAAATGTGAAATATTAGATGAAATAAACATGGTGAGAGAGGAAGTATTGGTGGTCTAGCAGCTTTGAAAGTGGATAAATCCCCAGGCCCGGAAGAAATGTATCCCAGGCTGATAAGAGCAGCAAAAGAGAAAATAGCAGAGGCTCTGACCACCATTGTCCAATCCTCACTGGCTACAGGTGCAGGGCCAGAGGATTGGAGCACTGCTAACGTTGTACCTTTGTTTAAAAAGGGAGAAAGGGATTGAGTAAATACAGGCTGGCCAGCCGAACCTTTTACAATTATTTGTAAAGCTCCTGAGGGACAGGATAAATCTTCATTTGGAAAGACATGGATTAATCAAGGATAGTCAACATGAATTTATCAAGGGAAGGTCTGACTAAGTTGATTGCATTTTTCGAGGAGGTAACCAGGAGGGTTGATGAGGGCAGTGGTATGATGTAATGTATATGCACTTTATCAAAGCATTTAATAAGGTCGCACTTGGCAGACTGGTTATGAATGTAAAAGCCCATGGGATTCAAGGGCAAAGTGGCAAGTTAGGTCCCAAATTTGTTCAGAGGCAGGAATCAAAGCGTAATGGTTGATGGGTGATTTTGTGATCCAGTGGGGTTCCGCAGGGCTCAGTGCTGGGTCCCTTGCTTTTTGTGGTATACATCAATGACTTGGACTGAAATGTTGAGGGTATGAGTAAGAAGTTTGCAGATGACACTAAAATAGGCTGAGTGGTTGATAATGAAGAAGAAAGTGGCGGACTACAGGAACATATCAATGGACGTCTCAAGGCGCTTTGCAGCCAATGAAGTACTTTTTGAAGTGCGGTCACTCTTGTAGTGTGGGAGACACAGCCGCCAATTTGCACACGGCAGGCTCCTATAGGCAGCAGTGTGATGATAACCAGATCATCTGTCTCTGTGATGTTGATTGAGGGATAAATATTGAACACGACACGAATCCTGGCCACATTGATCCTCACACCACTTCACACTGTTCTCCGAGGGACCAGCGCGATGATACTAAAACAACAAGCGAAGTTGATAAGCTATCCATGCAGTCCATCGGAATCCAGCCACACCACCTTATACCACGGGTAACATCTCTCCATGGATTCTGGAATCTGGATCAACAAACCATAATCACGTCTTATAAGGGATTCCGGGAGGTGCTTCAAGTTTTATTCCATATATGTTAACAGTTTTATGTTAACCCTGGTCGTCATTTTGGAGCGTGAGCAAGAACATCGGCAGGGCCCAGGTACAGAGGAGTGGGAAGGTCGGGGCGGATGAGCGGCGAGTGTTTGTGGCGAGATACGGTGAATGTTTATACTGGAAGAGCGGTGACAGATCGTGGAGGAGGTGTGACAGATGCGGGGACGGGGCCCAGAAGAGCCGAGGGCCAAGGGCAGCACGGGCCCAGCCCACACTGCGATATGTGTGCACTGGGTCCATGCAGCAGAGCTGGTCTCCTGTCGTCTTGGTTAACCCTTTCCACTGGACCAAGACCTAGCTCTGTCAAGCCCGTGTGGTGGCTGATGTGCAGCGGTCACCCCACGTTAAAAAAATCCACACAAAGGCATCTTCCACCCACTCAATTGGATTCAGGACTGGAACATCGGGTCCTTCATCGAAACACCTGTGAACTCATGGAAGCAAATCGTCCTCGATCGAGGGACCGCCTATGATGATGATGATCAATGTACTGGTCAGGTGGGCAGAACTGTGGCAAATAGAATTCAATCCGGATAAGTGTGAGGTAATGCATTTGGGGAGATTTAACAAGGCAAGGGAATACACATTAAATGGTACGACACTGAAAAGTGTAGAGGAATAAAGGGACCTTGGAGTGCAGGTCCGCAGATCCCTGAAGGTAGCAGGCCAGGTAGTTAATGTGGTTAAGAAGGCATATGGAATACTTGCCTATATTAGTCAAGGCATGGAATACAAGAGCAAGGAGGTTATGCTTGAACTGTAGAAAACACTGACTACACCACAGCTGGAGTACTGCGTGCAGTTCTGGTCACCACATTACAGGAAAGATGTGATTTCACTGGAAAGGGTGCAGAGGAGATTTACTAGAATTTTGCCTGCTCTGGAGACTTTTGGCGATGAGGATAGTTTGGAGATGCTGAATCTGTTTTCTTTGCAACAGAGACGTCTGAGCGGAGACCTGATTGAGGTGTATAAAATTGAGGGGCCTGGATAGAATGGATAGGAATGTCCTGTTTCCCTTGGCAGAGGGGTCAACAACCAGGGGGCGTAGAATTAAAGTAATTGGGGGAGGTTTAGAGGAGATATGAGGGGACATTTCATCACCCAGAGGGTGGTGGGGGTCTGGAACTCAATGCCTGAAAGGGTGGTGGAGGGAGGGATCCTCACCACATTTAAAAGATACGTGGATGTGCACTTAAAGTGCCGCAACCTACAGAGCTCTGGACCGAGAGCTGGAAAGTGGGATTAGGCTGGATAGCTCTTGGTCGGCCGGCGCGGACACGATGGGCCGAAATGGCCTCACTCTGTGCTGAAACTTTCTGATTCTATGATTCTATTAATATCGATATATATATATATATATATAATATATACCATTATCGTCATTTTTCCTTGGTGGTCGGGTGGTTAAGATCTCGAGCACTAACCCTCTTTCTATTCTCAATCAGTTTATCACATGAAAATAATTGAGGTCTGTGAGAGGCTGAATAAATGCATACCTCGGGAGCCTATTGTCAGCGAGGGCAGGCATCGACGACGAGGTTCAACACTGCCTCCAGTGCGCCAGTGCAGCCTTCGGCCGCCTGAGGAAGAGAGTGTTTGAAGATCAGGCCCTCAAATCTGCCACTAAGCTCATGGTCTACAGGGCTGTAGTGATACCCGTCCTCCTGTATGGCTCAGAGACATGGAACTTATACAGTGGACACCTCAAGTCGCTGAAGAAATACCACCAATGATGTTTCTGCAAAATCTTGCAAATCCCCTCGGAGGACAGACGCACCAACGTTAGCGTCCTCAATCAGGCCAACATCCCCAGCATTGAAGCACTGACCACACTCGACCAGCTCCGTTAGACGGGCCACATTGTTCGCATGCCTGACACAAGACTCCAAAAGCAAGCGCTCTACTCTGAAATCCTGCTCGGCAAGCGAGCCCCAGGTGAGCAGAGGAAACGTTTTAAGGATCCTTAAAGCCACTTCATAAAATGCAACATCCCCAACAACAGCTGGGAGTCCCTGGATAAAGACAACCCGAAGTGGAGGAAGAGCATTCTGGAGGGCGCTGAGCACCTCGAGTCTCATCGTCGAGAACATGCAGAACACATGCACAGGCAGCGGAAGGAACGTGTGGCAAACCAGTCCCACCCACCCTTTCCTTCAACCACTGTCTGTCCCACCTGTGACAGAGACTGTAATTCCTGTATTGGACGGTTCAGTCACCTGAGAACTCACTTTTAGAGTGGAAGCAAGTCTTCCTCGATTTCGAGGGACTGCCTATGATGATGATGAATTGCTGTAATCACCCTTAATAACCCCGTTACTTTCTGTTACACATTGAGTTTACAGACTCTCTGGCTTCTCCTGCCCTTTGCGGGACACTTGTTCCGGTTGTAACTTTACAAACTGGGTGAGTTTGCTGATCGCAGGGAGACGGCAGGAGTCTCTGTGGCCCCATTGTGAGGATGTGCAAGTGAACATGGTGGGTGGTAATTACGTGACATTTCTGTAAAGGGCAGCGGAGGAGAAGGATTGAGAGCTTTCATTGTGGGACAGAAGTTGTTTAAGGTGAGCCAACACATTCCTGATCCTCCTTTCTTCTTCTGAGGCAGTCCCCCGGAGTCGAGGATGACTTGCTTCCACATCAGCATCGGTCCCGATCAGAACCGAGGGAGCTCACTGTTCAGCTCCCCTCTGTTGTGCTTCTTGTAACAGAGGTTTCTGTGGTGTAGCGGTTATCACGTCGCTTTACATGTGAAAAGTTCCTGGTTCTATCCCAGGCGGGAACATTATGTTTAAACTTGCTGTGGATGAACAATCGGAGGCGAGTTTCGTCTCCTGGCAAAAAAGCAGATGCTGCCTGAGCGGCACCAGAACTGAACACAGCCCCCCAAGTGAGGTCCAACCAGGGCTTTGTGCAGCTGCACACAACATCTGTCCCCTTGTGTTCCAATTATACGAACATAAGAAATAGGAGCAGGAGTGGGCCACACCGTCCCTCGACCCTGCTCCACCATTTGATAAGATCATGGCTGATCTGATCATTGACTCAGCTCCACTTCCCCGCCCGCTCCCCATAACCCCTTATCCCCTCATCGTTTAGGAAATTATTGATTTCTGTCTTAAATATATTCAATGTCCCAGCTTCCACAGCTCTCTGTGGCAGCGAATTCCGTAGATTTACAACCCTCTGAGGGAAGAAATGTCTCCCCATCTCAGTTTTAAATGGGCGGCCCCTTATTCTAAGATCTAGTTCTAGTCTCCCCCACCAGTGGAAACATCCTCTCTTCATCCACCTTGTCGAGCCCCCTCATAATCTTCTACATTTGGATAAGATTACGACCCATTCTTCTGAATTCCAATGAGTAGAGGCCCAATCTAAACAACCTTTCCTCAGAAGTCAACCCCCTCAACTCTGGAATCGACCAGTGAACCTTCTCTGAACTGCCTCCAGAGCAAGTATATCCTTTCGTAAATATGGAAAACAAAACTGCACGCAGCATTCCAGGAGTTGCCTCACCAATACCCTGCATAACTGTAGCAAGATTTCCCTGCTTTTGTACTACAGACCCTTTGCAATAAAGGCCAAGATTCCATTGGCCTTCCTGATCACTTGCTGTTGATCGAGTTCGCGAGATATGAAGGCCAGCTTAACATTAGTTTTATTTGATTATTTTCTGTAACTGCCCATGACATTTACATAACTCCATGTTGACTCTGTCAAATCATGTTATAATTTTCGAAGTGCCCTGACACCACTTCCTTAACAATGGATTACAGCATTTTCCCGATGACTGATGTCAGACTAACTGTCCTGTAGTTCCCGGTTTTCTCTCTCCCTCATTTCTTGAATAGCGATGTTACATTTTCTACCTTCCGATCCGCTGGGACTGTTGTAGAATCTGGACATCGTGGTGCAAAGATTACGGGTCTAACTCCCGATCAGGAGGCTGCGTGTTCAAATCAGTTAATTTAGCTGTTGTTCTTCCGGAATTGATATTGTGTTTGCTGTTTCACAATAACCAGACCCTTGCTCTAAAACCTGTCTCACTGTTTCCCCAGGGGCACGTTCATGTTACAATGAACATTCTGAATCAGATGCCTGAAGTGCAGTGTGTAAAATGGGATCTGGTTCAACAGTTAACATGCAAAACACAGAACCAATTATTCAATTATCGACTTTCCCTCAGTTAACATTACTTTCACTGTGCAAAAGAAGCTGATCGGTTAATTAATGAAGTTTGCCCGAGAAAGCGTCATAAAATTTAACAATAATGATTCACCCAACCTGGGACTCAAACCCACAACCCTGAGAATAAGAGCCTCATGTTGGATCTACTGAGCTAGCAAGGATTATGTTAATCACGTTCCCTGTCGGTGAGGCGCCTGTTGGTTCCGTCCCATTTCCGTGTGTTTCCCGATCCTGTCTGTCTCTCTGGCTCTGTTCAATCTGTGTGTGGCCACCTCCAGTTTGATTTTGAACGAATACCTGTGTTTGTATATTCAGTAAAAACAGAAAATGCTGGAAACACTCAGCAGGTCGGGCAGTATCTGTGGAGGTGGGGAAGTGGGAATAATCGATGGGTTTGTTTGTGGCTTTGATCTGCTGCTGGGAAGTGCGGCAGCGCTGCAGGATGCTTTTTTTCGAGGTGTAAGCAGAGGTTTCCGTCGTGTAACGGTTATCACCATCGCCACACATGTGAAATATCCCCGGTTTGAGCACGGACAGAAACATTATTTTAGCGAATATTTTTCTGTGGGACACATTTTAAAAAGTCGCCCCAGGTTCCTTGTATCATGAGCGATGGGCATTTTAACTCACTCTCCTAAAATACAGTGTGTGTAAAATCAGATAGGGGATAAAACTTCATCAATGATTAAAGTTCCTTAACGCAGTAAAGTTCAGTTGTTGAAGTTTCCATCGATGCATTGCATAAACATAACTGAGGTGTGTGAGAGGATTAATAATGGGCTTTAATCGTTAATGAGCCCATTACTTTATGTTATAGATCCAGATTACACACTCTCCTGCTACTGAAAGAGTTCAGATGCGTGTGGGGTGATTGGGGCACATCTTTCCCCACATTACAAGGCTCCATTCGTACTTCATTGATTTTAAATCACTTGGGGACATCCTGAGTTGTTGAAAGGCCATGTAAAAATGCAAGTCATTCTTTGCAAAAGTTCTAACCGCAAGTTCAAACTTCGCCGGCAAATGGAGGCTCACCCAGAATGTGTTCTGACACCACGACAAAGTCCTTAAAAGTGGGATTCAGCAGTTCAGCTGCTCGCTTTACACTTCCGTCTGACCTGGTGCTGCAAGTGGAGATGTGTCCGCAGTGTAGCGTTTCACACGTTCACCTCACACGGGAAAGCTCACCGGGTGGAAATATTTTGTTGGAACTTTCTCCTCAAGCATGTTCAGGATAGAGATTGTTCTCCAGTGAAAGGACATAAGATCATAAGAACGTAAGAATTAGGAACAGGAGTCGGCCATTCGGTCCATTTTAAAGTTTTCAAAATGATTCCACGCGGGGACCTTTGGTGTGTTTGGGGAACATGATACCCACGACACTACAGACACACAGTGGTAGATGTTGTCTAAGGAACATAACCAGAGCTCCAACCAACACAGCTGGCCGATACTTCAGGAGCTGGTTTTCCGAGAATAGAATGACGGTGCTATATTTAGGAAGGCTGTGAGAGTGGCAGGAATTGATCTCGTGTTTCCCAGACTTCATATGCAGAAACATTGGAACAGGAGGAGGCCATTTGGCAGCGAGTGGTTCGGATCCGGAATGCGCTGCCTGAAAGGGTGGCAGAGGCCGAATTAATCTTATATTCCAAAATGGATTTGGATAAGTATCTGAAGGAAAAATATCTCAAGGTTACGGGTAAAGGCCGGAGGAGTGGGACTAGCTGAGAGTCGGCACGGGCTCGACAGGCCGAACGGCCTACTTCCGTGCTGTAACCGTTCCATGATTCTGTATTATGTTTAAACTTGCTGTGGATGAACAATCGGAGGTGAGCTTAGTCTCCTGGTAAAAACGCTGATGCTGTCTGACCAGCTGAGATTTCCAGCAATTCTGTTTTTATTTGTTATTTATGGATTGAGTCGGTACAACTAGAGCTTTCTGATTCAGAAGATTCGGGGGGCACGGAAATTTGGGAATTTAACGACTTTGAAAGGAACATTTTTGACTTGTGCAGCTTCGGTCAGAAAATTGTTTGTTTTATGATTTTTTCACAGAAAGGGATCCAGAATTACACTTTCTGGTTTAATACTTCTCTCTGGGCAGGCAGTTCAGCAATGGTTTCCATAGTGTAGCAGTTATCATGTTAGTCTTTCACACACAAAAGGTCCCCAGTTCAAGCCCAGGCATAAATATCATTTTAGAATATATTTGCTGTGAAATAAATTGAACTTAAGTACCCCAGGTTCCTTGTCTTATGAGCAATGAACATTTTAAACCAATCTGATAAAATATAGAGTGTGTTAAGTCAGATAGGGTGTAAAATGTCATCGATGATTAAAGCTCCTGAAATTATTCCAGTTCAGTTTTTGAAGTCTCGACTGTAAGTCTGCAAAACAATCCGGGTGGGAATTTTGGCCCAAAAATTCTGGTTGGAGGCTTCCCGCGGACAATTCCCTTCCGACCGGAGATGTTTTACGAACCTACCTGGTGATCTTGGAGGCACCGTGGATTCCACTGGGGAGGCCTTCTCTTCCCGCGCTGCGAAGCACACTCCCGTCCGGAGGGATCCCACGTGTGACTGCTCAGCCAATCAGGTACGTATTCCACAGCTTTCCTATTAATAGCAATGAGACTCGCGGACCTCCGAGTTCTCAGTGCTATTCATGAGAATAAAAAACACACACACATTGAGAAATAATAAAAAACAGACCTCACATAATTAAAATTAATTGAAATTAAAGTTAATAAACGCATTAGAAAAAAACAAGATAGTTCCAATTTTTTTTAAGCTATGTAATTCGGGTTAAAAATAAACTTACCTTAGTTGGCAGAGTTTTTCACGATACATTGTGTTTATTTTATTTTATTTTATTTTGGTAATGAGTGTTTTTAAACACTTGTGCCTGTAAAATTACGCTATGCGCTTGCTTTTTCAGCTGCAAGGTTTTTGAGGATATTTGCTGGGCAAGATATGCGTAAATCCCGCAATCCGTTGAAACTTTGTACAGGCCCAGGACGTTGGAATTTCCCTAAACTTACTGTGGATGAAGAATCGGAGGCAAGTTTAGTCTCCTGGCAAATGATGCCTGACCTGCTGAGATTTACAGCATTTGCTGTTTTTATTTGCAATTCATTCTCCCGGCAAAAGGGCTCCCTTATTCCTTAATTGCTCTGTATTTCACTTCAATAAATCGATAACTTTCAGTGAGAGAAAATGGATCCACCGGGGACCTTTCGTGTGTGAGGCCAACGTGATATTTGCCACACTGCAGCCCATCAAAGGGCGAGAAACCACTGAATATAAAGGATGAGCTCACAAATATCACGTGCGGTGCAGTCTGGTCAACGTCAAACCCTCCTTTCTTATTCAGCAGAGGCATGAACGGGAGTCAGACGCCACAACGTTTAATTAAAGATACAAATACAAGTAACACTTCCAAATCTTTTCACTGTAAAATTCTTTCACTTTATTTCAAATCGTACTGTGCTGAATTTGAAAATGAGCACCGTGGGATTTTATCTTCACCACTGATTTCCTGCATTGTTTCACATTGCAACATTAAGTTGTGAAAATACTGGCAAAACTGAGCCCCGGATTATTTTACGTCGGGGTCACATTGCTTTTGGATAATTCCAGAATTAATATTTTCTTTGCTGTTCAGCAACAACCAGACCCTTGCTCCAAGGTCTGTCTCACTGTTTCCCCGGTGTCCTCATTTATTTCATGTGACAGGACACAAAAGTTCAAAATCAACCTGCAGATGGCCACATACAGCATGAAATAGTCAGGATGGCCGAGCGGTCTCAGGTGCTGTGTTCAGTTTGCAGTTTTTTCTGGAAGTGTGGGTTCAAATCCCACTTCTTCATTATCGTCATGAAGCAAAACCCATTTGCTTGACACCACGACCAACTCCTCAAAAGTGGGATTCAGCAGTTCACCTGCTCGCTTAACATTTCCGTCTGACCTGGTGCTGAAAGTGGAGATGTTTCCGCAGTGTAGCGGTTAACACGTTCGCCTCACACACGAAAGCTCACCGGGTGGGAATATTGAATATTTTCTGGAGCTTTCTCCTCATACATGCTCAGGGGCGAGATTGTTCTCCTGTGGAAGGTCATAAGATCATAAACATGTAAGGATCAGGAGCAGGTAAAAATACATCTCCTCACCCCACATCCCCCGCACCGGATTTTTCCTTTTACCAATTATCTTATGTCTTTGTCCTCTGGTTACCGACACTCCTGCCCGTGGAAGCAGTTTCTCCATAATTCTGAAAACCTCTATTAAATATCCCCTTAACTGTGATTACTGGAGTTCAATGTGGGGAAGGGTCAGTTCATCCACTTTGCACCGAAGAATGATCGACCATTGCATGATCTAAAAACATGATGTCAGAGAAGATTTTTTCTGTGAATAGCCGGTCCTGTTAATTTTAACAAAAGTTGCACCGGGTTCCTGAAGTCATAAGTGATACGCCCTTACTGTACAGTATAAATGAACACGAGGCCCATGCTTGAGAGAATGTCAGTCTGTGACCTGTCCTTTATTCCTTTGCATTCAAGTGATGAAAGTGGGTGGAGCTTCCTCTTTTATACCTGAAGGTCCAGGTTAGCAGTACCCCCCACAAGTTCACCACCGAGTGGTCATTGTTCTCACAATGTACAACTTGTCAGTTTATACATGGGTTACAATGCTGGTTGAATACATGACATCACCTCCTACCCCAAAGTCTTTTTGGGATCACAAGTTGAGTCTTTCTGGTGGTTTACGCTCTCTTGTAGAGCGCCTAAGTTGGGGCTCCGGTTGTTGGGCGCTGGCCTGTGTGTCTGCTGTTTGCAGTGCCTCAGGCCTATCCGGACTGCCCACAGTGACTGGTCTCTCCTCCCTTCTGTTCCGGTGTTCGGTCACCTGTGCTGGAGTGAACTCTATATCGTGTTCTTCCTCTGCTTCTTCTATGGGTTTGCTGAACCTCCTTTTTGTTTGATCCACGTGTTTGCGGCAGATTTGTCCATTGGTAAGTTTAACTACCAGAATCCTATTGCCCTCTTTGGCAATCACAGTGCCTGCGAGCCATTTAGGCCCTGCAGTGTAGTTGTGGACAACAACAGGGTCGTTTACACCAATATATCGTGCCCTCGCATTCCTGTCATGGTAGTTATATTGTGATTGGCGCCTGTTCTCAACAATTTCTTTCATGGTGGGGTGTATAAGGGATAACGTGTTTTGAGCGTCCTTATCATTAGCAGCCCTACGGGTGGAACCCCTGTGAGCGAGTGTGGTCGGGATCTATTGGCCAATAGGAGGCGAGATAATTGGCTTTGTAGGGAACCCTCTTGGATTCTGAGCATCCCCTGTTTGATTATCTGCACTTTTCGTTCTGCCTGGCCGTTTGAGGCTGGCTTGAACGGTGCCTTTTTGACATGGTTAATTCCATTGCCTGCCATGAAGTCCTGGACCATTATCGCTGACCAAGATGTCTGGTAGACCGTGGGCGGTGAACATTGCCCGTAGACTGTCTACCGTGGCAGAGGATGTGCTTGAATATAAAATATCACACTCGATCCATTTGGAGTGGGCGTCTACTACAACCAAAAACATTTTTCCAATGAAAGGACCTGCGTAGTCATCATGGATGCGTGACCAAGGCTTGGCGGGCCATGGCCAGGGGCTAAGGGGGCTATCCTGGGCGCATTGCCCAGCTGGGCACACGTGTTGCACCTGCGAAAACAAAGTTCCAGATCTGCATCTATCCCTGGCCACCAAACGTGTGACATGGCAATTGCCTTCATCATTACAATGCCCGGATGCTCATTGTGGAGTTCTCTGATGAACATCCCTCTGCCCATCTGGGGCATGACTACGTGGTTTCCCCACAGTAGGCAATCAGCCTGAATCGAGAGTTCATCCCTGCCCCTGTGAAATGGTTTAAATTCCTCTGGGCATGCCCTGTACGTGGCTGCCCAGTCCCCATTCAGGACACATTTCTTGACTAGAGACAATAGTGGGTCTCTATTTGTCCAGACTTTAATTTGACGGGCTGTCACAGGTGAGCCTTCGCTTCCAAAAGCTTCAACAGCCATGACCATCTCAGCAGCATGCTCGGTAGCCCCCTCAGTGGTGGCTAGTGGGAGCCTGCTGAGTGCATCGGCGCAGTTTTCAGTGCCCGGTCTGTGCCGAATTGTGCAGTCATAGGTGGCTAACGTGAGTGCCCACCTCTGTATGCGGACCGATGCGTTTGCATTTATGGCCTTGTTGTCGGCCAAAAGTGACATCAGGGGTTTGTGATCTGTCTCCAGCTCAAATTTCCTGCCAAACAGGTATTGATGCATTTTCTTTACCGAATATACATATGCGAGTGTCTCCTTTTCTATCATCCCGTAGCCCCTTTCTGCCTGGGACAGACTTCTGGAGGCATAAGCTACCGGCTGTAACTGAACCTTGGCATTGACATGCTGCAACACACACCCGACACCATAGGACGACGCATCGCACGTTAACACAAATTTCTTACTTGGGTCATATCGCGTTAACAGATTGTTGGAACATAACAAATTGTGTGTTCTATTAAAAGCCATTTCCTGGCTGTCCCCCCAGACCCATTCGCGACCTTTGCGTAGGAACACGTGTAGCGGCTCGAGCAGCGTGCTCAATTTGGGAAGAAAGTTACCAAATAGTTCGGGACCCCCAGGAACAAACGCAGCTCCGTCGTGTTACGGTGTCTGGGTGCTCTCTGGATCGCTTTCGTCTTGGACGCAGTCGGGCTCGTCCCATCTACTCCTACCCTCATTCCCAGGAATTATACCTCTGGAGCTAGGAAGATGCACTTCGCCTTTTTCAGTCGCAGCCCTACCCGGTCCAGTATGCGTAGCACCTCCTCCAGGTTGTGGAGGTGTTCTTCAGTATCGTAACCCGTGATGAGGATGTCGTCCTGAAAAACCACCGTCCCTGGAATCGACTTGAGGAGGCTTTCCATATTTCGTTGGAAGATCACGGCGACCGAGCGAATCCCGAACGGACATCTGTTGTACTCAAACAACCCCTTGTGTGTCGTGATGGTGGTCAGATTCTTCGACTCTCTCGCCAGTTCCTGGGTCATGTAAGTTGAGGTCACGTCCAATTTTGAAAAAAGTTTGCCACCGGATAGCATCGCAAAGAGGTCCTCCGCTCTCGGTAGCGGGTACTGGTCTTGGAGTGACACCCGATTGATGGTGGCCTTGTAATCACCATATATCCTGAGCGACCCATCCGCCTTGAACACCGGTACAATCGGGCTCGCCCAGTCACTGAATTCGACTGGAAAAATGATACCTTCCCTCAGCAGGCGGTTCAATTCACCTTCTATCTTTTCCCGCATCACGTATGGCACCGCTCTGGCCTTGTGGTGTCCTGGCCTGGCTTCCGGGTTTATGTGAATCACTACCTTGGCCCCCATGAAAGTGCCAATGCTGGATTGAAATAATGAGTCAAATTTGTGCAGGATCTGTGAGCATGATGCTCGCTCCACAGAGGAAATATCATTGATATTGCCCCATTTCCAGTTCATGACAGCAAGCCAACTCCTCCCCAGTAGTGCGGGACCGTCCCCCGGGACAACCCAGAGTGGCAACCTGTTCTCCGAATCTTTGTGGGTCCCGATTACCGTGGTGCTGCCAAGCACCGGAATGATCTCCTTGGTGTATATCCATAGTTGTGCGTCAATCGGTGATAATTTTGGCCCTACTGGCCTTGGACGCCCACAACTTTTCAAACTATTTGATACCCATCAGGGACTGGCTAGCCCCCGTGTCTTGTTCCATTGATACTGGGATGCCACTGAGGAGCACTTTCATCATTATCGGTGGCATCCTGGTGTATGAACTGTATACGTGCTCCACATGAACTCACTGAACTTCAGCTTCCAGCGATTTCCCCCAGCTTTCATTTCTGCAATTTCTGTTGGCATTTTGCTCATCTCTGCAAACTCCGGCTGAGTTTGTGCCTCCATGCCTCCAACATGAGCTGTTGTTGGAAACAAAATATCCCTTGCTAGTCAATCGTCCCTGACAACACCTGTGACTATCCTTGAGTGTGCCATTAACAGGTGTTGATGGCCCCATTACTGGCCACATTGTCCCTTGCAATGGTGTGAATCGCCGTTCAGCTTGCCATTATCTCTGTCGAACTCCCCCTCTGGGTTCGACTACATGTTGGGGCATGCCCGATTGCCCTTGTCTGCCTGGAGAACTGTGTTCTGCTTCAACAATGTTGATTCTCTGTCCCAACCATTCCTTAACACAGTATCTCTCGTCTATTCTGCCAGCGGCCATGCTCACGTGGTTAAAATCCCAATTTCTTGTCGCCATTGATACATCCGTACTCTACAGTATAAATGCACACGAGGCCCATGCTTGATAGAAGGTCAGTCTGTGGCCTGTCCTTTGTTCCTTTGCACTCAAGTGATGAAAGTGGGTGGAGCTTCCCCTTTTATACCTGAAGGTCCAGGTTAGGAGTATCCCCCACAAGTTGACCTCCTAGTGGTCATTTTTCTCACAGTGTGCAACTGAGGTCAGATTATATATGAGTTGCAATGTTGGTTGAATACATGACAATAAGCACTTAAAATTGTAAACCATTCTCCTAAAATACATTGTGTAAAGGAGATAGGGATAAAAGTTCATCACATGGAAAGAGAAAATGAATGATTGAAGCTCGTAAAAGATCCTCTCGGAATGAGTGATCACAATATGCTTGAATTTGTAATACAGATTGAGGGTGAAGAAGTAGTGTCTCAAACGAGCATACTATGGTTAAACAAAGGGGACTACAGTGGGATGAGGGCAGAGTTGGCTGAAGTAGACTGGAAACACAGACTAAACGGTGGCACAATTGAGGAACAGTGGAGGACTTTTAAGGAGCTCTTTCACAGTGCTCAACAAAAATATATTCAAGTGAAAAAGAAGGGCGTTAAGAGAAGGGATAACCAGCCGTGGATAACCAAGGAAATAAAGGAGAGTATCAAATTAAAAACCAATGCGTATAAGGTGGCCAAGGTTAGTGGAAAAATAGAAGAATGGGAACATTTTAAACGACAGCAAAGAATGACAAAGCAAGCAATAAAGAAAGGAATGATAGATTACGAAGGTAAACTTGTGCAAAGCATAAAAAGCAATAGTTAAAGCTTTTACTGATATATAAAACGGAAACGAGTGACTAAAGTAAATGTTGGTCCTTTAGAAGATGAGAAGGGGAATTTAATAATGGGAAATGTGGAAATGGCTGAGACCTTAAACAATTATTTTGCTTCGGTCTTCACAATGGAAGACACAGAAACCATGCCAGAAATTGCTGGTCACAGGAATGTGGGAAGAAAGGACCTTGAAACAATCACTATCACGAGGGGGGTAGTGCTGGACAGGCTAATGGGACTCAAGGTAGACAAGTCCCCTGGTCCTGATGAAATGCCAGGGTAGTAAAAGAGATGGCGGAAGTTATAGCAGATGCATTCGTTATAATCTACCAAAATTCTCTGGCCTCTGGGGAGGTACCAGCGGATTGGAAAGCAGCTAATGTAACGCCTCTGTTTAAAACAGGCGGCAGACAAAAGGCAGGTAACTATAGGCTGGTTAGTTTTACATCTGTAGTAGGGAAAATGCTTGAAACTATCATGAAGGAAGAAATAGCGGGACATCAAGATAGGAATAGTGCAATCAAGCAGACGCAGCATGGATTCATGAAGGGGAAATCATGTTTAACTAATTTACTGGAATTCTTTGAGGATATAACGAGCATGTTGGATAGACGTGTACCGATGAATGTGGTGTATTTAGATTTTCAAAAGGCATTCGATAAGGTACCACACAAAAGGTTACTGCAGAAGATAAAGGTACGCGGAGTCAGTGGAAATATATTAGCATAGATAGAGAATTGGCTGGCTAACAGAAAGCAGAGAGATGGGATAAATGGGCCCTTTTCAGGTTGGAAATCGGTGGTTAGTGGTGTGCCACAGGGATCGGTGCTGGGACCACAACTGTTTACAATATACATAGATGACCTGGAAGAGGGGACAGAGTGCAGTGCAACAACATTTGCAGATGACACAAAGATTAGTGGGAAAGCAGGTTGTGTAGAGGACACAGAGAGGCTGCAAAGAGATTTAGATAGGTTCAATGAATGGGCTAAGATTTGGCAGATGGAATACAATGTCGGAAAGTGTGAAGTCATCCACCTTGGGAAAAAAAACAGTAAAAGGGAATATTATTTGAATGGGGAGAAATTGCAACATGTTGCGGTTTAGAGGGACCTGGCGGTCCTTGTGCATGAATCCCAAAAAGTTAGTTTGCAGGTGCAACAGGTAATCAGGAAGGCGAATGGAATGTTGGCCTTCATTGCAAGAGGCATGGAGTACAAAAGCAGGGAGGTCCTGCTGCAACTGTATAGGGTATTGGTGAGGCCGCACCTGGAGTACTGCATGCAGTTTTGGTCACCTTACTTAAGGAAGGATATACTAGCTTTGGAGGGGATACCGAGACGATTCACTCGGCTGATTCCAGAGATGAGGGGGTTACCTTATGATGATAGATTGAGTAGACTGGGTCTTTACTCGTTGGAGTTCAGAAGGATCTTGTCGAAACATTTAAAATATTGAAAGGGATAACAAGATAGATGCAGAGAGATTGTTTCCACTGGTCGGGGAGACTAGAACTAGGGGGCACAGACTCAAAATACGGGGGAGCCAATTTAAAACCGAGTTGAGAAAGAATTCGTTCTCCCAGAGGGTTGCGAATCTGTGGAATTCTCTGCCCAAGGAAGCAGTTGAGGCTAGCGCATTGAATGTATTGAAGTCACAGATAGATAGATTTTTAACCAATAAGGGAATTAAGGGTTATGAGGAGCGGGCGGATAAGTGGAGCTGAGTCCACGGCCAGATCAGCCATGATCTTGTTGAATGGCGGAGCAGGCTCGAGGGGCTAGATGGCCTACTCCTGTTCCTAATTCTTCTGTTCTTATGTTCTTATGTACCACTATCCCTCAGTAACCATATTATCATATCTTTAATTCTGCAAAAGAAAGTTATCGGTTAATTGAACATGATTAAATGAATTCATTTTTTCACATTTGCTGCATGTTGACATTTATATCGGGCTATTAGTTTGAAAACTGTGTTGTAAATATTATCTCCCTGACCAAGAATCGAACCTGTGTTGCGGTGGTACAAGGGGTGGATTCAGTGAATCATTTGAATGTGATCTCAAGTGGCGTGAATTTCAGATCACGTTTACTGTCGGCACCTTTAATAATGACTCCACCAAGCAGGGTATGATACTTAAACTGTGTAGACGTGTAGTCCTTTATTTGAAGCTCCTCGAGTGAGGACACCAAGCTGTGAGCTCCTTTATATAGTGGGTTGCAGGTCACTTTTCGGTCTCAAGCAGCAGCATCCTCTGGTGTTGGTCAGGTGTGTACAGTATAAGAGTACATTCAGTGTTGCATAGCAGTGTCACAGTAAACAGGCATGCATACACAACAGTTACAATCTGTTTCGGTGTGAATCAAGTGAACTGAAAATGACAATAATGTCATTAACTATAAAGATGCAGCAATAAAATGTTATATCAGTCCCTGGTTGTCGAGTGGTCAGGAGTCCATGCTCTCAACGTTGTGTCCTGGGTTCAATTCCCACCCTCGGCAGTTGTACTTTTAGTTCAAAACCTTATAAAAAAAAAGTGATCATTTATTTTACAGATCGATATGCAAATCATGTATAAAAAATAAGAATCATTGACTTGAACATCATTAATTAATATATAAATAATTTTGTAAATCTTTTACCATTTATTTTGCCATGAGCATGTGAGGACCTTTTATCCCGATCTCATTGGGTTTAATTGTGGTACAAATGACGAACCGGGGGCTGGGGAAAGGAAAGGTTTACGTAGTGTAGCCGTTATCATGTTCACCTCCCACATGAAATGTCCCTGGTTTGAGCCTGGGCGCGTGCTTTATTTTAGAATATATTTGCTGTGAAATACATTGAACAAAAGTAGCCCCAGGTTCCGTGTCTTATGAGCAATGAACATTTTAAACCAATCTCCTAAAATACAAGGTGAGTAAAGTCAGATTTATGGATTGAGTCGGCACAACTGGAGCTTTCTGATCCAGAAGATTCGGGGGGGTGTGTTAATTTGGGAGTTTGACGACTTTGAAAAGAACATTTTTTACTTGTGCAGCTTCGGTCAGAGAAATGTTTGTGAAAATATTTTTTCACAGAAAGGGACTCAGAATTACACCTTCTGGCTTAACACTTCTCTCTGGGCACTAAGTTTAGCAGTGGTTTCTGTACTGTAGCGGTCATTGCGTTTGTCTCAGACACGAAAGGTCCCAGGTTCGAGCCGGCGCAAAAACATCATTTTAGAATATAATTGCTGTGAAATAAATTGAAAAAAGTCCCCCAGGTTCCTTGTCTTCTGAGCAATGAACATTTTAAACCAATTTCAAAAATTCAGAGTGTGTTAAGTCAGATAGGGTGCAAAATATCATCTATGATGAAAGCTCCTGAAATTATTACAGTTCAGTTATTGAAGTATTGACTGTAAGTCTGCAAAACAATTCGGGTGGGAATATTCGCCCAAAAATTCCGGTTGGAGGCTTCCCGCGGACAATTCCTTTCCGATCGGTGATGTTTTAATCACCCCGCCTCCCACAGAGTTTAATTAATTGCATGTAATTATTTGAAAAAAGTTTGAATTAAAAAGTTACTTTCCGAACTCGGAGTCCCTCTGTGAATGCCTAACCACTAAACGAGCAGGATACGCATTAAATAATTTAATTCCAGACGTAATATTTTCTTTGCTGTTTCACATTAACCAGACCTATGCTCCAAAATCTGTCTCACCGTTTCCCCGGTGTCAGTCAGAGAAGCACATGGGACTGAATCAGTGACTTTGCTTTTTCGTCCTGTCTTCTGAAGCGCCGCACAGTCCCACTCCGACAGTCAATGAGCTGTTGGGACGTTAGTGTATCCAGGCTGCGGGTGGCCACCCCGAGCGCAGCAGAGGGGTTTCTGCATTAGTTCTGGGTGGGGACAGTATTTCCCCTTCTCTCTTCCTCTTGTCTCTATCCCTCTGCCTTGTTTTCTGTATTTATTCCCCGGCCTCATTTTACGTGTTTAATGGGGAAGAAAAGATGAAGTGTGCGACACTCTGGAACAATTTCTCTCATTCAAATATATCTATTTAGTGAAGTGAAATAAAGAGCAATTAAAGAATAAGGGAGAAGCCACTGTCGCCCTTTTGACAGGAGAATAAACTCGCCCATGGCTGTTCATCCACAGCAAGTTTAAACATAATCTTCCTGCACGGGATCATTTTGCGTGGAAAGCAAATGTGATAACGGCTCCACTGCGGAAACCGCTCTGACCAGAAGTACAGCAGAGGGCAGCTGACCAGTGAATGCCTTCTGTGCTGATCGGGAATGTGTTGGCTCACCTTAAACAACTTCTGTCCCTCACTGACAGCTGTCAATCCTTCTCCTCCGCTGCCCTTTACACAAACATGTCACTGATCCCCACCCACCACCCCACATCCCCACATCCCCATCGTATTATCTTCCATGTTAGCACAGTGGGGCCGCGGAGACACCTACTCTCTCCCCACGGTTAGTGAACTCAGTCAGTCTGTAAAATTAAAGGGGAACAAGTGTCCCTCAAAGGGCAGGGGAAGGAAGAGAGACTGTATACTGGGTTTAATTGTTTGTCAAAGGCTACCCGTCCTGTTGTGTATTTCGAGCAGTTTCCTACTTTCACAGGTGGAGATACCGGGGCTGGACCATGCTCCTAAAATACAATGAGGTCGGGATAAAAGTTCCTCACGTACTCAGGGCAAAATAAATGATTGAAGTGCTACAATGGATTAATTAACGATGTTTAAATCAATGAATCTTTTTTACCACATTAGATGCATGCAACTCTTTCTTATAAGGTTTAAATTTTGATGGAAGTGCAATTTCCCTGGCTGGAAATCGACCGAGGGCCGCGGTGGTGAGAGCTCTGAATCCTAATCACTGGACCACCAGGGGACGCTGCATTGCTGCATCGCTGCATCGTAATGCTTGGTGTCATTATTGTCCTTTTCAATCCACTTGTTTCACATTGAAACACATTGTAACCGTGATCTGAATTTAACGCCACGTGATTCTTTGAAATCACCTTTAAATGATTGGGTCAAACCACTCCTTATACCACCGAAAAACAGCTTCGATTCCAGGTCAGGGCAGTAACTTTTGTAACATCTTTTTTCAATTCAAAAAATAAGAATTAATTTAATCACCGTTAAATAACCGGTAACCTTTTTCAGGATGAAATAAATAATAATATAGTTACTGAGGAACAGTAGTATCTTTAATCATTCATTTTCTCTTTACATGTGATGAATTTTTATCCCTATCTCATTTGCATGCTGTATGAGAAATTGTAAGTGTTTATGACTCAGTTGTAAAACCATTGATTGTGTGTCTATTCTTGATAGGAGGAGCACTTGAGACCGAAGTTCCAGTTCGATATATGTATCAATAGAATCAATTTTCACCAGTTCCTTTAAACTCAATAACATAATTTATTTTGATTGGACTGGATGGAGGAACATGATCCATGTAAAAAAATTGTTATCATTTTACTTGTGCTGAATGCTCATAAAAGTATTGGAGTGTGAACTCACTGGATAACAGCAAAGCTGGCAATGTTTGCGGAATATATTCGTGCAGCCAAAATGCACAATGACAACCCGGAACTGTGCGGCACCGAATCCTCGGGGAAAAACATTAAAAGCTTCGCCCGGAGATGGGTTTGGATTACCCACCTTTCAGTTACCAGCCGAATGCGCTCAACCATTGCGCCACAGATACACACTGCAAGACATGCAAAACCAGGGTGTCAGTCAGTTAAAGCTTCAGATTACTGCGACCGGGATGGAACTTATCCACTCTCAGTTGTACTTTTCCCAAGTAAAGGGTGGGACATTCATTGTGGATGTGTGGAAGCAGTCTGGTCCCGCACACTGCAAACACTTCCATGTCACCACCAACCAGCTCTCCCACAACCGGTGTGATCTACTTTCCAGCCTTTCAGTACCTTGTCTGTGACGAAGTATGTTTCAAAACCTTTGGCACAGTTGGTTCCATGGTGTAATGGTGAGCCCTCTTGACTTTAAATCTAGTGATCTGAGTTCAAATCTCAGTAAAACCGAAATTCTTGTTGTCCCAGCTGCTGAAAATTTGGGACAAACAAGTGAAAGACACCCGGTGCTGGTGGGCAGTTTTGTTGCCTTTTTCATTGATGCTTGATCTACAAGTCTAGTTGTCATAATGTGTGCTCAACCGTCAGTTATTTGCTACAAATCAGCGGAGAACAAATACTTTGTTGTCTAATGCTGCCTTTGCCTGCACAATGTGTGCTGAGATTATCTGTGCAATATGCATTCCGCAGGATGAATAAAAGCAATGCTTTTTGAAATGCAGACACTGCATGTTTTGCACTTGACAAAACGTTGCATTTTCTTTTCATTAATTTTACATTAATGCATTGCAATGCCAACGCAATTTTTACGTGGCAAGATCGATAATTAGCAGAGCAGAATGAAGAGATCGCAAAGTTTCTGTTTGAAGAATGGACTCAGTCGAGAATATTTTGTGGATTTTATTTTTCTGAGGCTATTTTCCCCTGTGCTGGGGACACCCTGCGCAGATATGTGAAAAAGCTGGTTTTGTTAAAACTCCAGAGACCGCATGGCAGTGAGCTGGGACAAAAGACCTGTCAGTCATCCATTGACAAAAGAGCTGTCGGCCAGGATGGGGGGGCCACTGACAAAGCCACTCTAATTTGTAAAAGCACTTCTCACCTCCATCTCAGAAGGAGACACAGAACAATGAACCCACCAGCCTGGCCAGCCAAGGAGGAGTTGGGTCTTTCCCAACACAAAGGCTCAGAGAGATGCCCAGACTAAGGGCTATCAGCCCAATGCATGGGTGGGATGGCCCATCACTGACTAAGTACCCGTGCTTAGAAACAAAGGGGTTTTAAAGATTGGCGGGAAAGATAGGGGTAGCAAGACTCCCAGAAAGACAGGGTCCTTTCCACTTTATTTTTAGCTTGGAGCTTGGTGTGAAGCTTGGAGCTTGCAGCTTGCAACTTGTGTCTAGAGAGAGCCCCCTCTCACTCTTGCTCTCGCTCCACCGATCGATGTACCAGAGGAAGGGGCCGCAGTACTGCAGAAGAAGCCACCGAGACTGAAGACCAGGCAGTGACTTCCCACAGCTGAGCTGAGCAAGGTAACGGGCTGCGTGTGGTGGTGAACATGGTCGCGAGTGTCCCAAGCCTGTAACCAGATATTCCAGGCCAGCTGGGTAAGGGCTCAGGGTTTTCTCAGAAGTGAAGCTTTTCAGGGCTATTCTGGGGAGGGTAATTCATTGGTAGGGGTGGGGTTAGAATCCACCAGGAAATTACTGCGTGTTACTAGGTTCATTTCTGTACTGTATGTACGTTGTTTGTAACCGGGATTTTATTCTCCACAGAGACATTTCGTTTAGCAGTGCATGTTTGAGCCAGTGTATGTTACACCAAATAAATATACTATGATTTATCACTGAAGCATCCCTTTCCGTGACTCATTTAATTTACACTCTGAATAATAATTCCCGGATCTAGAACTTTCGTAAGGTGGGGGCGATTCAAACCGTCCGTCTGGCAATTGAGCGAGGATCACAAACACTTACAATATTTACGAAAGGATATACTTGCTTTGGAGGCAGTTCAGAGAAGGTTCACTGGGTTGACTCCGGAGATGAGTGGTTGACTTATGAGAAAATGTTGAGTAGGTTGGGCCTCTACTCATTGGAATTCAGAAGAATGAGAGGTGATCTTATCGAAACGTATAAGGTAATGAGGGAGCTTGATAAGGTGGATGCAGAGAGGATGGTTCCACTGATAGGGGAGACTAGAACTAGGGGGCATAATCTCAGAATAAAGGGCCGCCCATTTAAATCTGTGATGAGGAGGAATTTCTTCTCTCAGAGGGTTGTAAATCTGCCGAACTCACTGCCTCAGAGAGCTGAGAAAGCCATGACATTAAATAAATTTAAGACAGAGATAGCTTCTTAACTGATAAGCGAATAAGGCTTATGGGGAACGTGCAGGGATGTGGACTTGAGTCCATGATCGGATCAGCCATGATCATATTAAATGGCGGAGCATGCTCGAGGGGCCATATGGCCTACTCCTGCTCCTAGTTCTTAAGTTCTTATGCTCTGAATAGCGACACACACAAAAATGCTTTGATCATGGTTACACCTTATCTTCACGTTTGTCAAACAGTTGGCTCGTTGGTCTCGGGCTATGATTCTCCCTTTGGAGTTGTTCATTGAAATTTACGAGGGGTCACAGAGGAGCCCTGATATTGCTCGCAAATTTTGAAATTGCATCGAACTTTTGCAAAGAAGGACTTCCATTTCTGGTACGCCTTTCAGGAACTCATGTCACCCCAAAGCGCTTTAAGGCCGTTGAGTTATGTTTGAAGTGATGTAGTTTGGCAAAAGATGTGCCCAGATCACCAAACATGAACCTCAAATCTTTGCAAAGGAGTTTGGTGCAAATAATCAGGCGTCTCAGGGACTTGGACTTTCTTTGAATAAGTTCTGCTTGTTCCCGCATTCAAGCTTGAAACAGCAACTGGGCTTCCATCTCACGGGAGGTTTGGGGTTGATGTGTGTCGCTTTCAATCTTTGAAATTTCACCAAGCAAAGAAACGGTGAATCCAACTGTCCCTGTTAGCATTTAGTTCCTGTTTAATCACAGGAATATCCGCAGTCAGGAGCTGAAAAGGAATTCAAACCTAACACCGGCTTCGGGACAATCAGAATACTTTGTCACAGACAAGGCACCGGAAGGCTGGAAGGTAGATCACACCGGTTGCGGGAGAGCTGGTTGGCGGTGACATGGAAGTGTCTGCAGTGTGCGGGAACAGACTGTTTCCACGCATCCACAATGAATGTCCCTCCATTTATTTGTGAAAAGTACCACTGACAGTGGACAAGTTCCATCCCGGTCAGAGCAATCTGAAGCTTTAACTGTCTGACACCCTGGTTTGGGATGCCTTGAACCTTATACTTCCATCAGTCTCTGTGGCGCAATGGGTTAACGTGTTCGGCTGTCAACCGAAAGGATGGTGGTTCAAGCCCACCCAGGGACGAAGTGCTCAACTGTTTTTCCCCAAGTATTCGGTGCCGCACAGTCCCAGGTTGTCATTGTGCGTTTTGGCTGCACGAATCTGTTCCGCAAATGTTGCCAGCAGTGCTGTTATCCAATTAGTTCCCACTCCAATATTTTATGAGCATTCAGTTCAAGTAAAACGATAACAATTTTTTACATGGATCATGTTCCTCCATCCAGCCCACTCGAAATAAATTATGTCATTGGGTTTAAAGAAACTGGTGGAAATTGATTCTATTGACACATCGAAAGAACTGGAACTACGGTCTCAAGTGCTCCTCCTATCAAGAATCGGCACACACACAATCAATGGTTTTACAACTGAGTCATAAACACTTACAATTTTAAACCATTCTCATACAGCGTGTAAATGAGATAGGGATAAAACTTCATCACATGTAAAGAGAAAATGAATGATTGAAGATACCACTGTTCCTCAGTAATTATATTATTATTTATTTCATTCTGAAGAAGGTTATCGGCTAATTAACGGTGGTTAAAAGAATTCTTACTTTTGCACGTTGGCTGCATGTTGTCAATTTTATCAGGTTTTGAATTTAAAAATGGTGTTACAAAATTTATCTCCGAGACCTGGAATCAAAGCTGTTTTTCGGTGGCATAAGAAGTGGTTTTACCCAATCATTTAAAGATGATTTCAAAGAATCACGTGGCGTTAAATTCACATCATGGTTACGATTTGTTTCGGTGTGAAACAAGTGGATTAAAAAGGACAATAATGTTAAATAAAGAGTAAAGCTACCACTACACAGTCACATCAAAGCCTCCCAGGGCAGGTACAGTACGCGTTAGACACAGCCTAAAGCTTCCTCTACATTGTCCCATCAAACTCTCACAGGACAGCTACAGCACGTGTTAGATACAGAGTAATGCTCCCTCTACACTATCCCATCAAAACCTCTCAGGACAGATACAGCCCATGTTAGATACAGAGTAAAACTCCCTCTCCACTGTCCCATCAAACCCTCTCAGGACAGATACAGCCCGTGTTAGATACAGAGTAAAACTCCCTCTCCACTGTCCCATCAAGCTCACCCAGGGCAGGTACAGCATGCGTTAAATACAGAGTAAAGATTCTTCTAAACTGTCCCATCAAACGCTCCGAGGGCAGATGCACCACGGGGTTAGATACAGAGGAAAGCTCCCTCTACATTGTCCCATCAAACTCTCAGGGCATGTACAGCACAAATTAGTTACAACATAAATCTCCCACGACACAGTCCCATCAAACTCTTCCAGGGCAGGTGCATGTTGCATATGCAATAACTCAGTCGGCTTACTACCGTGAACTCAATCAGGTGCATCCTGACCGTACTTTTCTCGCTCTCGAACAAAGGATTAAACATGGAGGCTTTCTTTATATACAAGAGTTGCATGTGTGTGCCTGTGGCCCAATGACCTTCGACGGTCGGTCCCCCTGGTGGCAAGTAAACCCGGGCATATATACATTACAGTGCAGCACGTGTTTAAATCTCCCTCTACACTGTCCCATCAAACCCTCCCAGGGCAGGCACAGCACAGGATAGATATAGAGCAAAGCCCCCACTATACTGTCCCATCAAACCCGTCAGGGCAGGTACAGTACGGATTAGATACAGATTAAAGCCCCCTCTACATTGTCTCATCAAAGACTCACAGAGCTGGTACAGCTCATCTAAGATATACAGTAAGGCTTCCTCTAACCTGTTCCATCAAATCCTCCCAGGACAGATCCAGCATGGGGTTAGATACAGAGTAAAGCTCCCTCTACACTGTCCCATCAATCTCTCCCAGGACAGATCCAGCACGGGGTTAGATACAGAGTAAAGTTCCCTCTACACTGTCCCATCAATCTCTCCCAGGGCAGGTACAGCACGGGATTAGATACAGAGTAAAGCTCCCTCTAGACTGTCCCATCAATCTCTCCCAGGGCTGGTACAGCACTAGATAGATACAGAGTAAAACTCCCTCTACACTGTCCCATCAATCTCTCCCAGGGCTGGTACAGCACGGGGTTAGATACAGAGTAAAGCTCCCTCTACAATGTCCCATCAATCTCTCCCAGGGCTGGTACAGCACGGGTTAGATACAGAGTAAAGCTCCCTCTACACTGTCCCATCAATCTCTCCCAGGGCAGTTACAGCACGGGGTTATATACAGAGTATAGCTCCCTCTACAGTGTCCCATCAATCTCTCCCAGGGCTGGTACAGCACGGGTTAGATACAGAGTAAAGCTCCCTCTACACTTTCCCATCAATCTTTCCCAGGGCTGGTACAGCACGGGTTATGTTAGCACAAATCTTTTTCTGGAAGAATCACTCGACATTCGGGGTCGGTTCCAATCCCAAAATGGCCTTTATTACACAGGCCGGGAGAGAGCCTCTGGTCCAACTCCAGGCATTCCACTCCACCGAACAAAGAAATTCATCGATATTTATATGTTTTACAACAGTTCATTACAATTACTTAGCCCATGTCAGCTGGACACAATCCAATCATAAGGAGTATAAATTACAAATCGATTCCACTGGGCCAATGGAATTGGCCACCAGGCACCAGGGGACTGTGTGATCACCTCATGTTTCAGCTGGGGCTTATTCATGGCCTCGTGAGATTCTCCAGATCCCCTTATCTCTACTGTCCTTGGGTTCTGTCTGCACCTAACCTCCTTATCCTTATACAGTCACAGGAATTTCTTTGTTCAGTATTCTGCTGGGACATCTTGTCTGTGGTTTGTTGATTAAGGACGTTCTGCTGAGCTCACTCTTTCCAGTGTTCCTGTAAATGGAACTGCAGTGTCATCAGCTACCCAAAAATGTATTCAAGCTAACTGTTAGCTGAATTCCCCTAGTGCTTTGCAGAATCCCTGGCAGCCATTTTATATCTGGTTACCATTTTACACATATATATATGCATACATATATTCAGCAGGTGCCTTTGCCTTTGCCCTACAACAATCCCCCCTTTCGGTAATGGACTAATCCTAGTCTCCTTTAACCGACAACATTATTTGTGACTCGACTTATATTTTTATGTACCACCCGGTACTTCCTGTCACAACGTGCTGGCCAGTCACGTGGTTCAGAAGTCCCAGTTGCTTAGATCAAATTGATATCGTTCAGATTCCCCTGTCTCTCTGCTGGACAAGTCACTTTATTTACTTGAGCCCTTGTTCTGATACTCCTTTGTCGTGCATAATGCCTGCAGGATCGACAGGCCATGACTCTCCATGTTAGTGCTAAGACCAGCTGTATCCCTACCAGTATGTGTGATATTATTCCAATCCAGGGGTGGATGTTTACGTTCATGCCCCAGTACCAGACCCTCCTCCACCAACTCTGGTTTTGTAACTCTTGGTCAGTATCCTTCTCCAGTATTTCAATCTTTGTCTGTAGTTGGTGGTAGAGTCTGACACACTGGCCTACTCTGAGTCTTAGTTCACTTAATACTGCAACTAAATGTGGGATAGGGGCCTGCTCTGGCTCGTCATAATCCTGCACGTGATCGTGGAGCTGATCGATGGCGTTAATGATTTTGGGCCTCGGTGTCTAACCTGGATAATGCGGGCTTGTCCTATTGTGACGTCGTAGGGCTGTGAAGCAAAAGTTTGGTTGCGAGATCTGGCATTGTAAGCCATTGTACCGATATGATTGTGCCGTGGTAGAGACACAGTATTTCCCTTTGCCCCCGTAACCTGTTCTGGCAAAATGTGTGGGGGCAGGTACTATTTCCAATACACACCCATCGGTTGGATTAAATCCACATTCGACTAGTTCTCCCTGTCCCACCGGGTGAGTGCACACCGTAATGTCACCCGTCTGCATGCATCCCGTCAGGGAGATCCCATAGAGTGCGTTGTCTCTGCGGACAGCAGGGCTGCGGTCACATAGTAATGGAGGGAGGTGTTTTCCCGTATGATCCCGATATTCTACAGTTCATAAAGGAGAAACGGTCCTGAGCTTGTGTGACTATAGGTATCATCAGGGCTATTCCTACTCCGGCAGCTTTGCCCATTCGGCAGTTTGGGATCACTGGGCAAACTCTGGTGAGTCCCTTCAGAGTGCAATTACCCAGTGTCCCCTTCAGTTTGGCCAACTGAGCCAGATGTGGGCTGTCCATCCAGTCTGGCAACTCACCCCTTTGGATATGATCGAGGTTGTGCCGTATCTGTCCCACCATCCATAGGCCATAAGCGTGACAGAGTTGTCCCTATCTAAGTTTTGCGGTATCTTCTCTCTCTCTCTGTCGATAAGGAGATTGATTGTTTTTGCCTGAGCTCCAGGACCGAGAGGCCATCCAATTGAATTTCGGCACCCTCTCTTCCGAGTTCGGATTGATCTTCCTGAGTCCACTCTGCCCGTTCTAATAATCCCTTCATCACCCCTTTAAGCTGCTCCACCCTTTCATTTAGCCTTTGTATGTCCAGTGAGTTTACTATGGAGGTTCCGGCATTAAAACCGGTCGCAACATCATTAACTATTTCCCTCTTAGTCCTATGAACTGGCTCCTGTCCTCGGAATCTACTGGCACACATGGTATCGGCAGCCTGCTGCATTACACCTTTACTTAATACATTATACATATTTCTTGCCTGCTCTGTACAATATTCCGGCATCTGTATACCTGAGATATTGATCAGGACAGGCACAATTTCATGCTTAACATTATCATACAATAGTTCACCCTCGTTGGACAGCACGATCCCATTTTCCGTTCCCCTTGGAATTGTTGGACATGACAATTCCATCGGCAGTGTGGTGGTTCTTATGGGGCGCGGTGTCGGAGGGGGTGAGAAGCATACATACAACGATATTGTGGCAGCCTCTAACTCCTCATAGTATCCACACAGCCCCACCCCCTCTTTGTGGGTGACTTACGGTTGTGGCTGGGCAGGAGGCGTGCAAATTATTGCAAAGGTACATTCATCGGGCCCCCCCGGTCTCCCTTCGTCTAAAGCAACTGCTTCTTGTACCCGTGGAGCATTGCACGCACACTCTATTCTTATCCGGATTCATTTGCAGCCACGCGTTAAAATCAGTTCTGTCCTTGCTCCAGTCCTTGGCTGCTGGAATGCATATTTCGTCAGTAAAAGTAAACAAAACCCCATAGTTGATACAGTTGTGTCCTTCTTGCGTGTGCTGTACCTCTCGTAGTCCACCTGTATTATCCAATGCTTGTGTGGGCCTCAAGGTTCCCAGTATCATGAGTCCCCAGAGTCGAAGTCACCACTGCGGTCCCATCTCGGTGATGGTTTTATCTGCAAATTTTAAACAGATAGCCTGGGCGTCACCAGGTGTTAGGTTCTGGTCTACTTGTGTCGCGGTCACTCTGTGGAATCGGAGGTAAAGGTTAGGTTATCCATATTCTTCATAGTCGTACCATCTCGATCACTTCATGTCCCTGTCTGGGCTGCCGTCGGTTTTGTATTTGGGCCTGCTGTGCTCGAGCCTGCAAGATGACCCATCTAAATATTATCCAAACTCTAATCAACACCAATGCCACCTCTATTCCTCCAAACATCGCAGTGTGCTTTACTGTTAGGTTGGGTTTGTGGACTACACCGACCCACCGTGGGATACATTGGCTCGATTGCCACAGGTGATGGTGCTTTGGCTGCACACTGCACTATCCGTCTGGTCCAGCTTATTTTTCTTAGCTTTTAACTCTTGACCAGCTAGTTCTGTTTTATTTTTATTCTGACTATCCTACCATTTCCACTGTCTGTCAGGTGAGTCTTCTTTATTTTAGTAACAAATTCAAATTAGTAAGGTCCAGTGTAAAACAGCTGTCAATGGAAAGGGTTAACTCCTTTACAGGTTTGTAAGAAGGCCTGATGTCATCACGTGACTTCACGTAATCATCCAAATCTTTGTGCCTTCAAAACTTGCTAAGAAATTAGGAATCCGTTAAAACAGCAGAAATCATTAGTAAAGTGGTCATAATAAATTTCTTCTCATCGGGAAAGACAGCATTTTAGATTAAACTCCAATTTTTTTCCTTAACATCTAATTCAAGTACTTGCCAAAGATTTTTTTTTAAATGAGAGTACACATTTTTAATAGCTATTTTGTTTCCTGAAATCCAATTTTCACACAAGCTGTATACATGCGAACATTTTGTTTTTTTTACACGGTTCAATGGGCAAATCTTGTGTTTTATATCTCTCTCTGCTGAGTTCGCATAGCTTAGATCTTTTCTCCTCGTTATTTTCAAAACCCTCCTGCTTGTTTAGACTGCTCAGAACTTTTCTTGATTAACAACGTCTATTCTGGAAATCTTTTCAAACTGCAGTGAAACTTTCTCGTAATTTAAAATCATTATCAATGGAGAGTGTCTTTTACATCCTCCAATTTTTTTTTCCTTTTCCCAATTAAACCAATATCTTTTTCACAGCCAATATTAACTCGTATTTAGTAAGTTATAGAAACATAGAAACATAGAAAAATAGATGCAGGAGTAGGCCATTCGGCCATTCTAGTCTGCACCGCCATTCAATGAGTTCATGGCTGAACATGCTACTTCAGTACCCCTTCCTGCTTTCTCGCCATACCCCTTGATCCCCCTAGTAGTAATGACTTCATCGAACTCCCTTTTGAATATATTTAGTGAATTCGCCTCAACAACTTTCTGTGGTAGAGAATTCCACAGGTTCACCACTCTCTGGGTGAAGAAGTTTCTCCTCATCTCGGTCCTAAATGGCTTACCCCTTGTCCTTAGACTGTGACCCCTGGTTCTGGACTTCCCCAACATTGGGAACATTCTTCCTGCATCTAACCTGTCTAAACCCGTCAGAATTTTAAACGTTTCTATGAGGTCCCCTCTCATTCTTCTGAACTCCAGTGAATACAAGCCCAGTTGATACAGTCTTTCTTGATAGGTCAGTCCCACCATCCCGGGAATCAGTCTGGTGAACCTTCGCTGCACTCCCTCAATAGCAGGAATGTCCTTCCTCAAGTTAGGAGAGCAAAACTGTACACAATACTCCAGGTGTGGCCTCACCAAGGCCCTGTACAACTGTAGCAACACATCCCTGCCCCTGTACTCAAATCCCCTCGCTATGAAGACCAACATGCCATTTGCTTTCTTAACCGCCTGCTGTACCTGCATGCCAACCTTCAATGACTGATGGACCATGACACACAGGTTTCGTTGCACCTCTCCTTTTCCGAATCTGTAACCATTCAGATAATAGTCTGTCTCTCTATTTTTACCACCAAAGTGGATAACCTCACATTTATCCACATTATACTTCATCTGCCATGCATTTGCCCACTCACCTAACCAGTCTAAGTCACTCTGCAACCTCATAGCATCCTCCTCGCAGCTCACACCGCCACACAACTTAGTGTCATCCGCAAATTTGGAGATACTACATTTAATCCCCTCGTCTAAATCATTAATGTATAGTGTAAACAGCTGGGGCCCCAGCACAGAACCATGTGGTACCCCACTAGTCACTGCCTGCCATTCTGAAAAGTCCCCATTTACTCCTACTCTTTGCTTCCTGTCTGACAACCAGTTCTCAATCCACGTCAGCACACTACCCCCAATCCATGTGCTTTAACTTTGCACATTAATCTCTTGTGTGGGACCTTGTCGAAAGCCTTCTGAAAGTCCAAATACATCACATCAACTGGTTCTCCCTTGTCCACTCTACTGGAAACATCTTCAAAAAATTCCAGAAGATTTGTCAAGCTTGATTTTCCTTTCACAAATCCATGCTGACTTGGAACTATCATGTCAGCTCTTTCCAAATGCGCTGCTATGACATCCTCAATAATTGATTCCATCATTTTACCCACTACCGATGTCAGGTTGACCGGTCTATAATTCCCTGTTTTCTCTCTCCCTCCTTTTTTAAAAAGTGGGGTGACATTGGCTACCCTCCACTTTATAGGAACTGATGCAGAGTCAATGGAATGTTGGAAAATGACTGTCAATGCATCCGCTATTTCCAAGGCCACCTCCTTAAGTACTCTGGGATGCATTCCATCAGGCCCTGGGGATTTATCGGCCTTCAATCCCATCAATTTCCCCAACACAATTTCCCGACTAATAAGGATTTCTCGCAGTTCCTCCTCCTTTCTAAATCCTCTGACCCCTTTTATGTCTTTTTCCATCGCAAACACTTTTTTTTCAGCACTTATTTAGTAAGTTACGTCTTTTTTTCCAAACCTTTTAGTTTTATTTTTTAAAAGAGATCAGATTTAACTTTTTGTTTTAAATGTATCGCATTTTGTTGTGCCTTTTCTTAACCAGTGGTACTTGAAACCTTCACAACAAAATTAACTCTTCACTGTTCCCATCCTAATTTCTGCTCCCCTTTTGTAGAATTTGTATTTATTGTTGAATTACAAAATGCTAAATATGGTATTCTGGATTTTTTAGCTTAAATTCCGTTTTCGAAGCTGATCAAAACTCTAATCTTTTGCTCTGTAACTGTAATTTTGTGGCACTATATTTCAAAAATTGCATATTTTTTAAGCTTCTGTTCCTGACGCAGTATGTGTACTTTTATTAAAAAGGCTTCCAAACCCAAGATTTTCCTATACAACCAAAATGTTTATCAATGAGAATCAGCTGAAATATCTCAAAATCCCAATTCAAGTTTTGTACTGCCAATCTGTAATTTTAAAATCTCTTTCCTGAGCTAAAAGCTTTCGCGTCAAGGTTTTACACAAAGGAAAAATGGGAGCGTACTTCCCCAGCCTGCAGCCTCCAGAGACACAGGCTTTTTTTAAAGGCATTACAGCTTCCCTTCTCCATTCTTTATCTCATTCCTAGACAAACATTCAGAAAAGTCTCGATTTCATTCAACAAAGTTTATTGATTGGCTGGATCTAATCTTGGATCCATACTTTACTTAAGATAATCACTATCAGTTTTTTTTATTTCTTACATATTGATTAACTTCCTCTGTTAATTTTATGTGGGCTTGAAGAATCATGACCATGGCTTTCTCATCTTTATCTTTCCTTTCCTTCTCCCACCATTCCCGTTGATTTGCTGGCGGGTCCTGGGGGTTCCATCCTGACTTAATCATCTTCTCAATTAGTTCCTTTTGTTTTTCCGCCAGGTGGCAGGTAAGGGACCCTTCTAGTCCCCACTCGAGATTACCTGATTTATTGGCCATTCCTGGGTAGGACTAGAACCGTTAGGAATCGACTCTCAGAGGTCCACTTTCTTCCTAGTGTAACTTGTAGCAGACCGTCTCCTGGCTACTGTCAGGTCACAAGTTCTGCTATTACACAAACTTATACAATTCTTAAAACGCGTTTAAGCAATTCCCGCAGTGCTCCACGCCTCCTTAACGACTACCTACCACCGTTTTGTCTGTCGGTCCGACCCTGTTCACAGGTTTGGTTTCCTTTGGTCGCTGTGCACCGCCTGGTCTCCGGAGTCTATTTTCAAATCACACTACTGAGTCCGGGAGATGTCGCTCGGTATCACGATCCCACGGTCTAAGTGCGTTCCCTACGCCTACTGAGTTCCTGGCCGTCACGTGGGAAAAAAGTCCTCTTAATTAAGGCTCAGGCTAAGCGTTTGAGAAATTAGACCGCCTCGTCGTGTCGATCAACCGGCCTCCACCTTCCACACCCTTTATAATAAATTTTCTTTTATACTCACCCGGGTTTTTCCAAGGACGTCCAGCGACTCCGGGAAATCCTGTTCGTGACGCCACTGTTAGCGCAAATGTTTTCGTGGAAGAATTACTCGACACTCGGGGTCGGTTCCAACACAAAAACGGCCTTTATTACGCCGGCGGGGAGAGAGCCTCTGGTCCAACTCCAGGCACTCTACTCCGCCGAACAAAGAAATTCATCGATATTTATATGTTTTACAATAGTTCATTACAGTTACTCAGCCCACTTAGGCTGGACACAATCCAATCATAATAATTATAGATCACATATAGGTTTAAATGGGCCAATAGAATTAACCCCGGTACATCAGGGCGCTGCATGATCAGTTCGTGACAGTTGGGGGCTAATTCATATCCGTGTGATGTTTTCCAGACCCCCCTTATCTTCGTTAATCATGGGTTCCGCCGGTGCCTCGCTCCTTATCTCCGTGGTTGCTCGGCACCCCATCTGGTGGTCACTGACTTGACGACATTCCGTACGAGGTACCGCAGTGTTCTGTATACTATCTTGCCTCAAGTTGTTGATTCAACACATTCCTGGTACCAGGCTCTGTAGGGTCAGCGCTCAGTCAGCAGTTTTAGCTAACTTGGCTTACCGAGTCCCCATCATGCTTTGCTAAGCCCCCTGGCAACCATTTTATATTTGGCTAACATTTTAAACATACATACATTTATATATTCAGCAGGTGCCTTTGCCTTCCTACAACAGTGTCTTTCAATTTGTTTATTTACCCTTTTTACCTGCTTGTATCCTCTCTCTTTCAAACTCACTTTCTTTATTTTTGCTTTCTATTTCCAGCATTACTTCCCTCCCTACTGAATCTATTCTCAGGTTCCCATCCCGCTGCCAAACTAGGTTAAACCCTCCCCAACAGCACGAGCAAACCACCCCGCGAGGATATTGGTCCCGGCTCTGTTTAGGTGCAAACTGTCCGGCTTGTACAGGTCCCACCTCGCCCAGAAGTGGTCACGATGCCTCAGGAAAATAAAGCCCTCCTGCCTGCACCATCTCTCCAGCCACGTATTCATCTGCTCTATCCTCCTATTTCTGTACTCACTCGCTCGTGGCACCGGGAGTAATCCGGAGATTAATACCTTTGAGGTCCTGCTTTTTAATCTCTCTCCTAGCTCCCTAAACTCTGTCTGTAGATGGTGCAGACTGCAGCCATGGTGCGCCGGTGGTGGAGGGAGTGAATGTTGAAGGTGGTGGATGGGGTGCCCATTAAGCGGGCTGCTTTTTCCTGGATGGTGTCGAGCTTCTCGAGTGTTGGAACCGTACTCATCCAGGCAAGTGGAGAGTATTCCATCAGACTCCTGACTTGTGCCTTGTAGATGGTGGAAAGGCTTTGGGGAGTCAGGAGATGAGACACTCACCGCAGAATACCCAGCCTCTGACCTGCTCTTGTTGCCACAGTATTTATGTGGCTGGTCCAGTTAAGTTTCTGGTCAATGGTGACCCCCAGGATGTTGATGGTGGGGGATTCGGCGATGATAATGCCGTTGATAGCCGGGCCTGCTTCAGTTGCATGTTCCTGTCGCTGATTGCTGCCAGGTGACGGTTGGCTCCGCCCCGTGGGTTTACCTCAAACTTCAAACCACGAAATCAGTTCTCCTGAATTCCAAGGTGTGCACAGAAATCAACCATCGCCAGGAGTTCCGGCAATTTTCTGATCACAAAGCGCTTTCAGTCCTTGTCTTTGTCCAGAAAATTGCAGATGTGGAAATTCGGGAGTTTAATGACTTTGAAAAGAGAACATTGTTGTTTGGTGCAGTTGCGGTCAGAGAAATGTTTGTGAAAGGAACTTTTTGCAGAGAGAGGGATTGAGCATTTCAGCTTGTTGCTGAACACTTCTATCTGGGCACTGAGCGAAGCAGCAGCTTGCGAAGTTCAGTGGTGATCACGTTTGCCTCACATGTGAAAAGTCCGCAGCTCGATCACGGACAGAAACATTGTTGTTGAAACAAAAACATGTCTGCAATAAAATTGAACAAAAACATTCCAGGGTATATTGATGCATGATGCAAACTACCTCAGGCCTGGGCCAAAGCTCCCTGTACACCGAGCACAGGCTGAGGAAAATCTCAGGGAAGAGGATATCCCGGTCACTGGGCCTTCCAGCAACACTGAACAAGTGCCCGGTCTGAAACTATCCAAAGTAACAACTTGTAACAACAACTTACAACAGTTAGGATGGCTGAGCGGTCAAAGGCGCTGTGTTCAGGTCACAGTCTTCTCTGGAGGCATGGGTTTGAATCCCACTCCTAACATTCATGGTGTTTAATTACAAAATCATTTGATTTGACACCACTCTGAGTGCTTTGGGATATCCATCTAATGTAATAAAATTACTCCACTTCAATGACAAATGGTGATATCAAAGTTACTTCCCAAACCAGGAATCAATTCCGGGTAGCTGTAGCGAAAGGAACATTTTGTGAAGCATTGAAAGGTGCCCTCTAAATATCTCCCACTGCGAATTTGAAAACATGGTTATAATTTGTTTTGTTGCAAAAGAAGGCAGGCTCGAAGGGCCAAATGGAAGACTCCTGCTCCTGGTTCTTGTGTTCTTATGCAGATCACAGAACAAATGATTAAATTATCAACTCTCCCTCAGTTCGCATTCCTTTTATTGTGCAAAGAAGATCATGGGTTCATTGAAGATGTTTTCCCGTGAAAGCAACATAAAGTTTAAGGAAAATAATTCGCTCAACTCGAACCCACGACCCTGAGATCATGAATCTCATGCTCTACCGACTGAGCTAGCCGGGCTGCTCAACATCTACTCTGTCAATCCCCTTCAAAATATTGTTCGTTTCAATGAGATCACCTCTCATTCTTCTAAACTCCAGAGTGTATCGGCATATTCTACACAATCTCTCACCATAAGACAGTCCTCTCATCCCAGGAATCAATCTGGTGAACCTCCGTTGTACCACCTCCCAGGCAAGTGTATCCTTCCTCAGATAAGGAGACCAAAACTGTGCGCAGTACTCCAGGCGTGGTCTCACCAAGGCCTGTACAATTGTCGCAAGATTTCCTTACTCTTGTGCTATGGGCTATATATTAGGTACTATGGGGTGATTGCCCTGTTTTTTTGCTGATTCGACGGTTGTATAAAAAATTATTAAAATTCGGCCGTCGCTCAGCAAACATATTTGTATTTCCTTCAGTGTGCAACACATGTGGGTGGATTAATGATGATTGAAACAATTATTCAGTATCTCACAGACTTGAATTATTTTTGTCAACTTGCTCTGTAAAAATGCTTTCCCTGACCAAGACTCAGACCGAGACCACGGCAGTGAGAGCACCGAATCCTAACCACTCGACTACCAGGGAACACTGTTTGCAGTCTCTGCGACAGCTTTAAATATAGTCAGCTTACAATCACAGCTGAGAATTGTGCGGTGACACGGGGTGTAACTGGATTTGCTGGGAGCAGCGTGGAGGCTCCGACCTGCGTGAGTACACCAGCGGCAGGTCGGGGCCATAAAAGGAGCGGTGAGCGGCGGCCTGGGAGCAGCGTGGTGGTGTACCACGGCAAGGTACAGCGCGAGCTGGTGCAGGAGGGCACTGCTTCTGATGCTGTCTGACCCACGGTGGGAGTGGCCGGGGATTTTAAAGCCCTTTCATTGCACCAATGCAGGGTAAATGAAACTGTGTTTCAGGAACCTTCATGTATACAAACATGGGCACTCTGCACTGTAGACCTCGTGGTGCAACGGTCGTGTGTCTGACTCCAGATCAGAAGGCTGCGTGTTTATATCACGTCGGGGTCACTGTACTTTTCCATATTGTTCTTCCGGAATTGAGATTTACTTTGCTGCATCACAATTTGCTTTCCCACCCATCTTTGTATCATCAGCAAACTTGGCTACATTGCACTCGGTCCCGATATCCCTGGGATAGGGGAGGGAAGACACACCGGAGAAGTGTGAGCTTGTGGACCGGAGAAGTTGCAGGTGCTGGAGCTGTGCGTTTTATCGGGGAGGGATGGGGGGAGAGCCCGCCGAGCGACCGGAGAAGCTGAGAAGCTGCTGTGCTTTTCATCGGGTTTGACACTGTTTAAAAATGGCAGAGTGCCAAGTTTTCTCTCCCTACTGCCCATGCGCGAAGGTGCCGGCAGTGTTTTCGGTGCAGGCATTTGGCTCCGCCCCCCACTTCACCATCGACACCACGCCAGGACTCCGGGGACTGTACACAGCGGCCAGGATGGGGCGAGTTTTTCCCCGCGCCGTTTCCAGCGCGCAAAGTCGGTGCGCTTGAGGTCAGTGCGCCGACAATACTGCTTGGGGAAAATCTAGCCCTTGAAGAGTAAGGAGTACACTGAAGGAAATACAAATATGTTTGCCGAGCAACTGTCAAATTTTAATAACTTTTTATACAACCGTCGAATCAGCAAAAAAACAGGGCACTCGCCCCATAGTACCTAATATATAGCCCATAGTACAAGAGTAAGGAATTCTTTCTACAATTGTACAGGGCCCTGGTGAGACCACACCTGGAGTACTGCACACAGTTTTGGTCTCCTTATTTAAGGAAGGAAATATTTCCCTGGGAGGAGGTACAACAGAGGTTCACCAGATTGATTCCTGGGATGAGAGGACTGTCTTAAGTTGAGAGATTGTGTAGAATGGGCCGATACTCTCCGGAGTTTAGAAGAATGAGAGGTGATCTCATTGAAACACACAATATTCTGAAGGGGATTGACAGGGTCGATGCTGAGAGGTTGTTTCCCCCGGGCTGGAGTGTCTAGAACCAGGGGCCACAGTCTCACGTTCAGGGGTCGGCCATTTAAGACAGAGATGAGGAGGAATTTCTTCAATCAGAGGGTTATGAATCTGTGGAAATCTCTGCCCTACAGGCCTGTGGATGCTGAGTCTCTGAATATATTCAAGGCTGCGTTAGATAGATTTTTGGAGTCACGGGGAATCAAGGGATCGAGAGATCACTGGAGTTGAGAAGAATGAGAGGGGATCTTATGGAAACACATAAAATTCTGACGGGACTGGTCAGGTCCTGATGTTGGGGAAGTCCAGAACCAGGGGTCAGAGTCGAAGGGATAAGGGCTAAGCCATTTCAGATAGAGATGGGGAGAAAATTCTTCACTCAGAAAGTTGTTAACCTATGGGAATTCTCTGCCGCAGAGAGTTGTTGATGCCAGTTCGTTAGATATATTCAAGAGGGAGTTAGATGTGGCCCTTATGGCTAAATGGATCAAGGGGTATGGAGAGAAAGCAGGAAAGGGGTACTGAGCTAAATGATCAGCCATGATCTTATTGAATGGTGGTGTGGCTCGAAGGGCCGAATGGCCTACTCCTGCACCTATTTTCTATGTTTCTATTTTTCTGTGTCTTTAATAATGGATTCCAACATTTTCCCAACCACAGATGTTAGGCTAACTGGTCAGTAGTTTCCTGCTTTTTGTTGCCTCCTTTTTAAAATAGGGGCATTACATTTGCAGTTTTCCAATCTGCTGGGTCCTCCCCAGAATCCAGCGAGTGCATGTCCACAGATCCCTGAAAGTAGCAGGCCAGGTAGCTAAGGTGGTTAAGAAGGAATATGGAATGGTTGCCTTTATTAGCCGAGGCATAGAATACAAGAGAAGGGGTCGGTGGGGCAGGTTAGGCCACAGCTGGAGTACTGTGTGCAGTTCTGGTCGCCATATTACAGGAAGGACATGATTGCACTGAAGATGGAACAGAGGAGATTTACGAGGATGTTGCCGGGAGTGGAGAATCTTAGCCCTGAGAAAGATTGGATAGGCTGGATTTGTTTTCCATGGAACAGAGCCTGAGGGGAGACCTCATTGATGTGTATATAATTATGAGGGGCCAAGATATCGTGGATAGAAAGGACCTATTTCCCTTAGCAGAGGGGTCAACAACAAGGAAGCATAAATTTAAAGTAATTGGTCGAAAGTTTAGAGGGGATATTTCTTCACGCAAAGGGTTGTGGGGGTCTGGAACTCACTGCCTGAAAGGGTGGTCGAGGCAGAAACCCTCAACACATTTAAAAAGTGCTTGGATGTGCACCTGAAGTGCCGTAACCTGCAGGGTTATGGACCTCGAGCTGGAAAGTGGGATTAGGCTGGATAGCCTTTTGTTGGCCGGTGCGGACACGATGGGCCGAAATGGCCTCCTTCCGTGCTGTAAGCTTCTATGATTCTATGAACTTCTTTGCAAAGAGTTGAGGTGCGTGTGGGGTGATTTGGGCACATCTTTCCTCACATGACAACACTCCAAAGGTAACTCAATGGCTGTAAAGCACTTTGGGGCATCAGGAGTTCCTGACAGACGTTGCAGAAATGCAAGTCCTTCTTTGCAAAAGTCCAATGCAAATTCAAGGATCGTCTCGGTTTTGAGCCCAGAATCTCTCACAAATTTCAAGCAGCAAACCCAAAGAAAGAATCAGACCCCTGGACCAACAAGCCAACTGCTTAACACAGGTGGAGATAAGATGTAACCATTATTGAAGCATTTTTTAGTGTTTGTTGCAATTCTTGATCGGAGGAGCACATGAGACGGAATCAGTGACTTTGCCTTTTTGACATTTCTTCTGAAGCGCCGCACGGTCCCACTCCTACAGTCAATGAGCTGTTGGGACGTTAATGTATCCATCATCATCATCATCATAGGCGGTCCCTCGAAACGAGGATGACTTGCTTCCACGCTGAAAAAGGATGAGTTCACAGGCGTTTCAACGAAGGACCCGAACTACATCCCAAAGGGTGGAAGATGCCTGTGCGTGGATTTTTTTAACGTGTGGTGGCCGTTGCACCCCAGCCATCACACGGGCTTAACAGAGCGAGGTCTTGGTCCAGTGGCAAGGGTTAACGAAGACGACTGGAGAACAGCACTGCTGCACGGACCTTGTGCGTGCACATATCGCAGTGTGGGCTGGTCTGTGCTGCGCCTGGGCCCCTGGCCCTGAGCTCATGCCTTCCCTGGGCCCTGATCACATCCCTCTACAGTCTCTCACCGTTCCTTCGCCCCGATCTCGCCGCTCCTGCTGTATCTGCCCACGCTCCAATCACCGACCTGGACCTTGATGACGTCATTCTTCGCTGCCGCCGCCCTCCTGCACCAACTCGCGCTGCTCCCTGCAGCAGTCTCCCGGGATCTCCAAGTTGCTCCCAGGGCCGCTCGCCGTTCCTTTTATGGCCCCGACCTGCCGCTGGTGTTTTCCCGTTAGTTTATCCAGGCTGTGGGTGGCTATACCGAGCGCAGCAGAGGGGTTTCTGCATTAGTTCTGGGTGGGGACAGTATCTTTCCCCTTCTCTCTTCCTCTTGTCTATATCCCTGGGCTTTCATTTCTCTATTCCCCCTGTCTCAGTTTCTAGTGTTTAAAAGGGAACAAAAGATGAAATTGGTGTCTCTGTGGAACAACTTCTCTCAATCAAAGTTAGATGCACTACTGTTGCACCATGAGGTCTCGGTAGCTAGCCATTGATATTCAGGTTCATATATAAATATATATAAATATATCTACATCTATCATAACAGTTCCCTGGTGGTCGATGGGTTAAGATCTGGTGCACTAACCTGGTTTCAATTGTCGATCAATTCGTCGCATAAAAATAATTGAGGCCTGTGAGACGATTAATAATTGCTGCAATCACCATGAATACCAATACTTTCTGTGATAGACCGAGCTTACGGACCATCTTGCTTCTCCTGCCCTTTGCCGGGCACGTGTTCTGGGTTTAATTTTGTAAACTGGGTGAGTTCGCTGATCGCGGGGAGACGGTAGGAGCCTCTGTGGCCCCACTGTGAGGATGTGGAAGTGAACACGGTGGCTGGGTGATCCGAGCTAGATATCATCCTGATCTGGAAGACCATTCCAGCACATACATAATAACAATGGCCCATCCAGCCTGCATTTAACCCCAAGCACAGACAGACACTGCAAATGTCAAAGCTAATATTTATATCATGAAACAGATTTAGAAGATCGACACATCTGAGACAGGTTAACATTTAATGAGCCCGCCAAGATATGACAATGAAATATCAAGCCTGCCAAAATTAAACAAAGAATCCGGGCTGATTTGGCGCGAAGATTAGAACAGCTCCAAAGGTATAACTGGGCTTTAACAACGTGTATGCTACTGCATCAGAAGACACTGCTAGGGACGCTTAGCAGAAGGTATGTACACAGCAGCAGAGCATCATAGAGCATCAAGAAGGGAGAGAGACCACGGCAGCAGTTTTAACTAGCTTCTCCAACCTCGACGTCCTGCAATCAGAAAAGAGAGGAAGAACATCACCATTGCGGCAGCAACCGACCACAGCCAACGTGGTACCAGCAAAAGCACCGCGATCGACCAACTTCGAAACAAAACTCCGCAAGGAAGAAACCGAAGAATCGAAAGTTTGCGTTCTACAACCGAGGCCTGACGACCAACAGGTGAAAACATCACCTAAAGAGACATGGAACCTATTTCTAATGAAAGAAAATGGGTACGTGTACTTACCCCATCAGACCAAAACGTGCCCGACCGCATCAGCGGACACCATCCAACTGAAGACGACGCAGTAAGAGGTTTTCTCTGACGTTCGGGCTACGACAAGCAGAACCTACAGAATCCAGCGAACCCCGAATTGTGAACCACCACCAACTACCAGTAAAGGATCGGTGAGCATAGTCCCTATTTGCCCTGGAGTTTAACCTAGTCAGTGTTAGGTATTGGGATGTGGGAGGTGTATTATTCACTCTAACCCCTTTGAATGTGTGATGTCCTGTTCATTAATTAAGTGATTATAAGTTTGACATTGTATTTTCTTGCCTTTAATAAAATCGAGGTTCTTTTGCACCAAACCAGTTGTCTCTTGCACTTTATCACATCCCTCAAATCAATCCAGAGTCTGGAACCCAGGGAGTGGGAGCAATTTGAACTGCTCAGAAGGTCAGAGGTGAACCTGACCCCACACACCACCCCCGACACTATGCAGTGCTGTTTCTGGCCACCTGCAGGTTGATTTTGAACTTTTATGTCCTGTCACCTGAAATAAATGAGGACAGCAGGCGTCTCTCTGCCTGACACCGGGGAAACAGTGAGACAGACTTTCCCGATCAGCACAGAGGGAGTTCACTGATCATCTCCCCTCTGTTGGGGCTGTTGTGACTGAGGTTTCTGTACTGTTGTGGTTATCACATTTGCTTTACATGTGAAAGGTCCCTGGTCTGGTACCAGGCAGAAACATCAAGTTTAAACTTGCTATAGAACAATCAGAGGCGAGTTTAGTCTCCTGCCAAATGCTGTCTGACCTGCTGAAATTTCCAGCATTTTCTGTTTTTATTTGCGATGTATCCTGGCAAAAGAGCTCCATTATTCCTTAATTGATCTCTATTTCACTTCAATAAATAGATAACTTTCAGTGAGAGAAAATGGATCCACCGGGGACCTTTCGCGTGTGAGGCCAACCTGATATCCGTTACACTGCAGCCCACTGAATATAAAGGATGAGCTCACAAATATCAGGGGCAGTGCAGTCCGGTCAACGTCACTCCCTCCTTTCTTATTCAGCAGAGGCATGAACGGGAGTCAGACGTCACAAAGTTTAAATAAAGACACAAATACAAGTAACACATCCAAATCTTTTCACTGTAAAATTATTTCACTTTATTTGAAATCCTAGCACGGGCCAGCCCACACTGCGATATGTGTGTGCACTAGGTCCGTGCAGCAGAGCTGGTCTCCAGTCGTATTGGTTACCCCTTGCCATTGGACCAAGACCTCGCTCTGTCAAGCCCGTGTGATAGCTGGGGTGCAATGGCCACCTCATGTTAAAAAAATCCACGCACAGGCATCTTCCACCCTTCGGGATGTAGTTCGCGTCCTTCATTGTAACACCTGTGAACTCATCCTTTTTCGGCGTGGAAGCAAGTCATCCTCGTTTCGAGGGACCGCCTATGATGATGATGATGATGTATACATTAACGTCCCAACAGCTCATTGACTGCAGGAGTGGGACCGTGCGGCGCTTCAGAAGACATGTCAAAAAGACAAAGTCACTGCTTCCGTCTCATGTGCTCCTCCTGTCAGGAATAGCAACAAACTAAAAATGCTTAATAATGGTTACACCTTATCGCCACATAAAATACGTAGTTGACTTGTTTGTGTAGAGGTATGATTCTAGCGTTGGGGTTGTTATTTGAAATATGTGAGAGGTCCCGGGTTCAAATCCTGGACGAGCCCTAATTTTGCCGCGAATTTTGAATTTGCATCGAACTTTTGCAAAGAAGGACTTGCATTTCTGCAGCGTCTGTCAGGAACTCCTGATGCCCCAAAGCGCTTTACAGCCGTTGAGTTGCCTTTGAAAAGTTGTCACGTGAGGAAAGATGTGCCCAAGTCACCTCACACGCACCTCAACTCTTTGTGAAGGAGTTCATAGAATCAGAGAAGTTTACAGCACGGAAGGAGGTCATTTCGGTCCATCGTGTCCGCGCTGGCCAACAAGAGGCTATCCAGCCTAATCCCACTTTCCAGCTCTCGGTCCATAACCCTGCAGGTTACAGCACTTCAGGTGCACATCCAAGCACTTTTCAAATGTGGTGAGGGTTTCTGCCTCTACCACCTTTTCAGGCAGTGAGTTCCAGACCCCCACAACCCTCTGTGTGAATAAATTTCCCCTCTAAACTTTCTCCCAATTACTTTAAATTTATGCCTCCTTGTTGATGACCCCTCTGCTAAGGGAAATAGGACCTTTCTATCCACTATATCTCGGCCCCTCATAATTTTACACACCTCAATGAAGTCTCCCCTCAGGCTCTGTTCCATGGAAAACAAATCCAGCCTATCCAATCTGTCCTCATGGCTAAGATTCTCCACTCCCGGCAACAGACTCGTAAATCTCCTCTGTATCCTCTTCAGTGCAATCATGTCCTTCCTGTAATATGGCGACCAGAACTGCACGCAGTACTCCAGCAGTGGCCAAACCTGCCCCACCGACCATATCTCTTGTATTCTATTCCTCGGATAATAAAGGCAAGCATTCCATATTCCTTCTTAACCATCTTATCTACCTGGCCTGCTACTTTCAGGGATCTGTGGACATGCACTGCCTAGATTCTGGGGAGGACCCAGCAGATTGGAAAACTGCAAATGTAATGCCCCTATTTAAAAAAGGAGGAAGGCAAAAAGCAGGAAACTATAGACCAGTTAGCCTAACGTCTGTGGTTGGGAAAATGTTGGAGTCCATTTTTAAATAAGCAGTAGCAGGACATAGAAACATAGAAACGTAGAAAATAGGTGCAGGAGAAGGCCATTCGGCCCTTCGAGCTTGCACCACCATTCAATAAGATCATGGCTGATCATTCAGCTCAGTACCCCTTTCCTGCTTTCTATCCATACCTCTTGATCACTTTAGCCATAAGGGCCACATCTAACTCCATCTTGAATATATCTAACGAACTGGCATCAACAACTCTCTGTGGCAAAGAATTCCACAGGTTAACAACTCTCTGAGTGAAGAAGTTTCTCCACATCTCGGTCCTAAATGGCTTCCCCCTTATCCCTTAGACTCTGATCCCTGGTTCTGGACTTCCCCAACATCGGGAACATTCTTCCTGCCTCTAACCTGTCCAGTACCGTCAGAATTTTATATGTTTCTATGAGATCCCCTCTCATTCTTCTGAACTCCAGTGAATGCAGGCCCAGTCGATCCAGTCTCTCCTCATATGTCAGTCCTGCCATCCCATGAATAGGTCTGGTGAACCTTCGCCGCACTCCCTCAATAGCAAGAACATCCTTCCTCAGATTAGGAGACCAAACTGAACACAATATTCCAGGTGACGCCTCACCAAGGCCCTGTAAATCTGTAGTAAGACCTCCCTGCTCCAATACTCAAATTCCCCAGCTATGAAGGCCAACATGCCATGTGTCTTCTTCACCGCCTGCTGTACCTGCATGCCAACTTTCAATGATTGATGTAACATGACACCCAGGTCACATTGCACCTCCCCTTTTTCTAATCTGTCACCATTCAGGTAATATTCTGCCTTCACGTTTTTGCCACCAGGTGGATAACCTCACATTTATCTTCACTATACTGCATCTGCCATGTATTTGCCCACTCACCTAACCTGTGCAAGTCACCCTACAGCCTATTAGCGTCCTCCTCACAGCTCACACTGCCACCCAGCTTAGAGTCACCTGCAAACTTGGAGATATTACAATCAATTCCGTTGATTCCATCTAAATCGTTGATGTATATTGTAAATAGCTGGGGTCCCAACACTGAGTCCAGTGGCATCCCACTAGGCGCTGCCTGCGATACTGAGAAGGACCCATTTATCCCTGCTCCTTGCTACATGTCTGCCAACCAGTTCTCTACCCACGTCAATACATTACCCACAATAACATATGCTTTAATTTGGCAATCTAATCTCTTGTGTGGGAGGTGGTCAAAAGCCTTTTGAATGTTCAAACACATTACATCCACTGCTTTTCCCTTGTCCACTCTGCTAGTTGCATCCTAAAAAAATTCTCGAAGATTTGTCAAGCATGATTTCCCTTTCATAAATCCATGCTGACTTGGACTGATCTTGTCATTGCTTTCCAAATGTACTGCTATTTCATCTTTAATAATTGATTCCAGCATTTTCCCCACTACTGATGTCAGGCTAACCGGTCTATAATTATACATTTTCTCTCTCCCTCCTTTTTTAAAAAGTGTTGTTGCATTAGTTCCCCTCCAGACCATAGGAACTGATCCAGAGTCGATAGACTGTTGGAAAATGATCACCAATGCATCCACTATTTCTAGGGCTACTTCCTTAAATACTCTGGAATGAAGACTATCAGGCCCCAGGGATTTATCAGCCTTCAATCCCATCAATTTGTCAAACATAATTTCCTGATTGATAAAGATTTCCTTCAGTTCCGACTTCTCGCGAGACCCTCGGTTTCCTAGTATTTCCGGAAGGTTATATGTATCTTCCTTTGTGAAAACAGAACCAAAGTATTTGTTCAATTGGTCTGCCATTTCTTTGTTCCCCATTATAAAGTCACCTGATTCTGACTGCATGTGACCTACGTTTGTCTTCACTAATCTTTTTCTCTTCACATATCTACAGAAGCTTTTGCAGTCAGTTTTTATGTTCCCTGCAAGCTTCCTCTTATACTCTATTTTTCCGCTCCTAATTAAACTCTTTGTCCTCCTCGACTGAATTCTAAATTTCTCCCAGTCCTCAGGTTTGCTGCTTTTTCTGGCCAATTTATATGCCTCTCCTAGGAATTAACACTATCCCTAATTTACCTTCTTAGCCACGGTTGAGCCACATTCCCCATTTCAGTTTTTTCTCCAGACAGGGATGTACAATTGTTGAAGTTCATCCATATGATCTTTAAATGTTTGCCATTGCGTATCCACCGTCAACCCTTTAAGTCTGATTTGCCAGTCTATTCGAGCCAATTCACATCTCATACCATTGAAATTACCTTTCCTCAAGTTCAGGATTCTCGCCTCTGAATTAACTGTGCCACTCTCCATCTTAATAAAGAATTGTACCATATTGTGGTCAATCTTCCCCAAGAGGCCTCGCACAACAAGATTGCTAATTAGTCCTTTCTCATTCCACATCATCGAGTCGAGGATAGCCAGCCCTCCAGTTGGTTCCTCGACATATTGGTCAAGAAAACCATCCCTAATACACTCCAGGAAATCCTCCTCCACTGTATTTCTACCAGTTTCGTTAGCCCAATCTCTATGTAGATTAAAGTTGCCCATGATAACTTCTGTACCTTTACGCATCCGTAATTTCTTGTTTGATGCTGTCCCCAAACTCACTACTACTGTTTGGTTGTCTGTGCACAACTCCCACGAGTGTTTTCTGCCCTATGGTATTCCGCAGCTCTATCCATACAGATTCCACAGCATCCAAGCTAATGTCCTTCCTTACTATTGCGTTAAATTCCTCTTTAACCAGCAACGTTACCCGACCTCCTTTTCCTTTCTGTCTATCCTTCTTGAATGTTGAATACCTCTGGATGTTGAGTTCCCAGCCTTGGTCACCCTGGAGCCATGTCTCTGTAATCTCAATTGTATCATATTTGTTAATTACTGTTGATGCAGTTAATTCGTCCAACTTATTGCGAATACTCCTCGCATTGAGGCACAGAGCCTTCAGGCTTGTCTTTTTAATACACTTTCTCCCTTTAGAATTTTGCTGTAATGTGGCCCTTTTTGATTTTTGCCATGTGTTTCTCTGCCCTCCACTTTTATTTTTCTTCTTTCTATCTTTTGCTTCTGCACCCATTTTACTTCCTTCTATCTCCCTGCATAGGTTCCCATCCCCCTGCCATATCAGTTTAACCCCTCCTTAACAGCACTAGCAAACACTCCCCTAGACATTGGTTCAAGTTCTGACAAGGTGCAGATCGTCCTGTTTGTACTGGTCCCACCTCCCCCAGAACCGGTTCCCATGTCCCAGGAATTTGAATCCCTCCCCGCTGCACTACTCATCAAGCCACATAGTCATCTGAGCTGTCCTGCAATTCCTACTCCGACTAGCACGTGGCACTTGTTGCAATCCTGAGATTACTACCTTTGAGATCCGACTTTTTAATTTAACTCCTAGCTCCCTAAACTCAGCTTGAAGGACCTCATCCCGTTTTTTTCCTATATCGTTGGTACCTATATACACCACGACAGCTGGTTGTTCACCCTTCCCCTCCAGAATGTGCTGCAGCCGCTCCGAGACATCCTTGACTTTTGCACCAGGGAGGCAACATACCATTCTGGAGTCTCGATTGCAGCCGCAGAAACATCTATCTTTTCCCTTTACAATAGAAGCCCCTATCACTCTAGTTCTCCCACTCTTTTTCCTGCCCTCCTGTGCAGCAGAGCCACCCCAGGTGCCATGGACTTGGCTGCTGCTGCCTTCCCCTGATGAGTTATCTCCTCCAACAGTACCCAAGGTGGTGTATCTGTTTTGCAGGGGGATGACACCAGGGTACTCCTGCATTACTTCCTTCCACTGCTCTTCCTGATGGTCACCCATTTCCTATCTGCCTGAGTAACCTTTACCCGCGCAGTGACCAACACACTAAACGTGCTATTCACGACATCCTCAGCATCGCGGATGCTCCAGAGTGACTCCATGCGCAGCTCCAGTGCCGCAATGTGACCAGTCAGGAGCTGCAGCTGGATACGCTTCCTGCACATGTATTCATCAGGAACAGTGGAAGCGCCCCTGACTTCCCACATAGCACAGGAGGCGCATGACACATGTCCGAGCTCTCCTGCCATGACTTAACCATTAGATTACTTAATTTGGCAACATGCCAAAGATTTCTTGCTGCTAAGAACAAGAAGAAAGACAAAGAAACAGTAAACTACTCACCACTCAACCAGCCAATCACTTACCCTCTTGGCTGTGACGTCACCCTTTGATTACTTTTGACTTCTTTCTTACTTTTGACCCTGCACCAGCTGTAGCTCGCTGCTCGCTGCTCCTCCAGCCGCTGCTCCTCCGACTGCCGCCGATCCCCGGACTCCCGCTGGGCCTTTATAGGCCGCTGCTCACACCTCCTCCAGTCACTGCTCCTCCGACTTTTGGAAAAAAATAATTCAGTCAGGCAGAGTCTGCATGGATTTATGAAAGGGAAGTCATGTTTGACAAATTTGCTGGAATACTTTGAGGGTGTAATGAACAGGGTGGATAAAGTGGAACCAGGGGATGTGGTGTATTTGGACTTCCAGAAGGCATTTTGACAAGGTACCACATAAAAGATTACTGCACAAGATAAAAGTTCACGGGGTTGGGGGTAATATATTAGAATGGATAGAGGATTGGCGAACGAAGACAAAACAGAGAGTCGGGATAAATGGTTCATTTTCTGGTTGGTAAACAGTAACTAGTGGGGTGCCGCAGGGATCAGTGCTGGGACCCCAACTATTTATAATCTATATTAACGACTTGGAAGAAGGGACCGAGTGTAACATAGCCAAAGATTGGAGGAAAAGCAATGTGTGAGGAGGACACAACAAATCTGCAAAACAACATAGCCAGGCTAAGTGAGTGGGCAAAAATTTGGCAGATGGAGTATAATATTGGAAAGTGCAAGGTTATGCATTTTGGCAGAAAAAATCAAAGACAAGTTATTATTTAAATGGAGAAAAATTGCACAGTGCTGCAGTAACAGCGGGACCTGCGGGTACTTGTGCATGAAACACAAAAGGTTAGCATGCAGGTGCAGCAATTGATCAGAAGGCCAATGGAATCTTGGCCTTTATTGCAAAGGGGATGCAGTATAAAAGCAGAGAAGTCTTGTTGCAGTTATAAAGGAGATTGGTGAGGCAAGACCTGGAATACTGCGTGCAGTTTTGGTTTCCATATTTAATACTTGCTTTACTTGCTTTGGAGATGTAGAATTTATCAATATTTCGCAAAGATTCCTTGTACCTGTTCCCCTGCAAAGGAGAAGAATCCCTTTCTGGACTTTTAAAATGGAAGGACAAACTTCGGGACACAAATGAGTTTAAAGAGGAAGATGAGGCCTGCAGGGCATAAAAGGGGATGCATTCATGGAGCCCCCACAGTGTTTGAACTCATAAGCAAGGGAATTTAATTTGGATCTAAATTACAGAAGCCTGAGATCCCCTAAACATCTCTGGGAAGCAGCATATCAATTTTAAGATTCTACAACCTTTTGGCTGCGAAAAAAAGAGTTACCGAATACATGACATGGGGCTAACCTCTGTGAAGCAAATTCGTGTATTAAGGATCCCAGATGTCTGGGGGAACTATGCAACACCAATTCACCCCCTAAGAGATAATCAAATTACCAACCATTATCTAAACTATACAACTTAATCAAATTACTGCTGAACAAGCCCGACAAATTCTGACAAAGAAGAGAGCTCAAAACTAATGAGCAGCTCCCTTGAAACAAAGAGCTGGGCCAGATTTGGTGGAAGATAAGGAAGCCTTTTTGGGATCTATCTATTCCCAGTTTTACAAGGAAAAGAACACAAGCAGCCGGAAGTGGGGACTGAAGAAATGGAGTCGTGGAGAAAACTGCAAGAAATCATCAAGGACCGACCGAGCATGCAAACAGCACGAGGCCCACGAAATGGAAGGTTGTCTGAAACCAAATTGACAACCCGGGCCACCACAACCAGCGAAACGACCGACCCAAACCAACTCAGCAAAAACCGAAGAATCGACATTTATTTCCACTCTACATTCTACTTCTGAACAACCAACGGGTGAGAAATTACCAAAAAGGACCAACTAAAACTATTCCTAACCAAAGAAAGTGGGTACTTACTCCATACATCCAAAACGCAACTTACCGCATCACCCCAACTGAAGACTACGCAGTCCGAAGTCCTCTCCTCCATCCGGGATACGGCTCGCCTCGAAGGCCAAGTGCAGTGAACCCCGAAACCGCGATTCACCGGCAACTGTCAAAAGCGATTGGTGAGCATAGCTCCTGAACCCCCAGAGCTATAACTTAGTTAGTCAGTGGAATTGAGAGCGGGGGAGGCTAGGATAACTCGTGTAAATGTATCTGCATTCTCCTCTTTACCCCATTTAGAGTTTAAGCTGTATTCTTTTTCCCATAGGCTGTATGTTGACAATTTATTCAACGTGTTGTACCCCTTAGTGTCTATTGCTATTACTATTCTGTGTGTGTTATTAAAGATGTGCCTTTTACTTCCTTTTAAACACAATAAAGCCATACCTGCTTCCTACCTTGAAACCGATTGTTTGCCCAAGTCTGTCACAGTCCCTGTATAATTCAAGAGTCTAGAACCAAGGGTGTGGGAGCGATTTGAAACTGCTCATATAAAGTCAGAAGGGAAAGCTGACCCTCCGAAAACCACCCCTTACATAATGGCGACCCAAAAGGGACTCTGGGGCAAGGGACGTGATAAGAGAGAGACTGGTTTCAGGAAACGAAGCAAAAAGGAAGAGGGGCTTTCCTCGTAGGTGTTTAAGAGGGTAAATGTGGCGAAGGAGTGGCGACTCGATCTATTGTATGCTGAGCGTCCAGAAGATGCTGCAGCTCAATGGACCGAGAGCAAGGACCATAAAAAGTCAATAGAGAAGGCCATTTGGCGAATTTGCCTTCAGCGACAGATCCGGCTTCTAGTTGAGGAGAATGAGAAACTAAAGGGAGTATTGAGGCAGGCAGAAGAGAGATCCAGTGCAAGGGACACAGTCGGGGAAACGCTGTGGACTGAGGTGGGACAGTGAAAGGAAAGTAGAGAGCTCACTAAAGAAAGGCACAAAACCCAAATAGACCTTTTACATTGTCAGATTATTGAAGCCAAGAATAGCGAACTTGCATTGTGGGAATAAAATTCCTGCCTCGCCAAGCAAGTTAAAGATTATGGGGAGAGGGTGAAAGACATTCAGGTAGCCTATAAGGTAGCCAGTACCAGAAAATTTGAGGCTGGTGACCATGGCCCCTGCCAGCAGCTGATCCAAGGCTTGAACCTTGCTCTGTCCCGGGTTAAAGGCATGGTGTGCCTGATAAACCCGGGTTTCGCCCAGGAACACCTGGTAGAGCAAGGAGAAACCCCGCAGTCACCGCCTGCAGCTCCCGGGAACAGCCCAGAGCAGCGGGGGTGTCAACCAGAGTGCGGGGCAGGCAAGGATTGCGAACTACCAACACCGGCAGTCCAGAGTTTTAAATCGGTTTGATAGCAAGGGGAAGCAGGCAAGCCAATACAAGGAGGGCTGGAACCAGGGCCAATGCACCCCATCCGGCAGCAGACGTTTGGCCCACCTGGTGCAAATGGAGCAGCAGGACCCCTAGTAAGCAATTTCATAGCCCCCATGACACCCAAAAACTGAGGGCTATGATAGGCCACCTAAGTAAGCTCACCCAACAGGGATATCCCTCGGTACACTTCCTGGAAGTGGAATACACAGGGGATATTAACGGGTGCGATAATTCGGAGCAGGCCAAGCTGTTGCTCTTCTCGCTAGACACCAAGCTGTGCCATTCCCTCTCTGCGGACAGCAGAATGGGGCGAAACACGTACGCTATGGTTAAGGAGGAGGTTCTAGAAGCCATGAGTATGAACGACGGGAGTCCTTTCTCCCGAGTGGAGAAGACAGTGCAGCTCTATCGGGAGACTCCACAGGCTTTCGCCGACAGGTTGTGGCCGGTCTGCGAAAGGGCCTGTAGTGGTGTTCTTGACCGTGCCCACCTGGCCCCTGACGAGCTGGCTCACTGGCTCCGCAGCCTGGTGGCAAACAGCTTACTTGGAGTGAAGGCAAAAGCCCAGGTCTGGTTCGATCCAAGAGATCCCAGAACCACCGAGGAGGCAGTGGTCAGACAGTTGACCCTGGCTTAACGGAACGGGAAGGTCCATGAGATTAAACCAGCCAAGGCAAGAGAGAGTGACATCAGGAAGGTGGTAACCTTCCCCACAAAGGGGGTGAATGTTTTGGGTGTGAGAAAAGTGGGCACTGGAGGAAGGACTGTAGGAACCCTTGGAAAGAGCCTAAGGGAAAGGCCGCTCCAACCCCAGCCCATAAGGCCGGGGCAGGAACACCCGACTCATATGAGACACTCGTAGCCGCCTTACAGACACTTATAAACGGACTGGGAGCAGTAGCTACCGCAACCGGTACAGTAGCCGGTACAGTAAATCCCTCTGCTCCAACCCACCCATGTGTATGACTAGAGCCAGCGCAGCCTGTGTACCTGTGTTCCCTCGAGTACGATGCCTGGAAGAGATCGTGCGTTACAATGGAGGTGGAGAAAGTGAACGGGACCTACCTGCTAGATACTGGTGCTTCCTGCACCCTTGTACATGCAGATAACCCGGCTACCTCACCTCTATCGAACGGGGTCCCGTACAGTCTAGTGGGGTTCACAGGCAATGAGCAAACTGGTTCCTTTCCCATCCCGCTCACCATTCAGTTAGGGACACTCAAAACTAAATGGAAGTGTGTCCTGATGAAATGGGAGCAGGAGGGAAAAGGGATCCTGGGGTCTGATTTTATCATTAGCCACTAGATCCTTTTGGATCTGAGGAACCACTGTCTATGGGGAGCCATAGGGACAGACAGGGAAGGTGAGGTGGCGGTGATCCCAGAAAAAGGGGCCAAGGGAACGTTGTGTACCGTGAAGCCAAAGGAGGGTTATGACTTGGAATTACTGGTCAGTAACACCCAAGCATATGTACGGGCATATCTTGCAGAATTCGCCACCCACAAACATGACTGTGGCAGGGTAACGGGGGTGGAAGTTAGTATAGAAATGGACCCCATGACCCAACCACAAAAGCAATACAACTTCCCCAGGGAGGCAGAGGCAGTCCTGACAACGGCGCTGGGATCACTGGTAGAGCAAGGGGTCTTAAGACCGATAGCTACCCATGTGAACTCTCCACTGTGGCCGGTTAAGAAATGGGACAACTCATGGAGGGCCACCGTGGACTATCGAGTACCAAATAAGAATATCCCTGCCTGTGCACCCATTGTAGCAGCTGTAGCGGACCTCAGAGGGAATATTCCAGCATCCGCGACCACTTTCACGGTGTTGGACATTTCAAATGGGTTCTGGTCCATTCTTTTAAATCGGGAGGACCAGTACAAGTTCGCCTTTACCTTTAAGGGCCAACAATACACGTGGAACTGTCTTCCCCAAGGCTTCCACAACAGCCCAGCATTTTTCACCAATGTATGGCGAACTGTTTAAAGGGCTTTAGCAGACCCCAGCAGTTGGTGCAGTATGTGGATGCCCTGCTCCTGTTCACCGATCAGGGGGAGGAGCATGGCCCACTGCTGGCTGAGCTGCTGGAGCTGCTAAAAGAAGAAGGGTTTAGAGTAAACCCGAATAAGGCACAGATCGGCCAGAAGGAAGTCAAATTCCTGGGGCTGACTGTGCGCGCTGGGGAAAGGGCCACAGACAAGGCTAGAAGGGAGGCAGTACAGGAGTTACCAGCCCCCAACACAGTGACAGGGGTAAGATCCTTTCTAGGGCTCACCGGGTACTGCAGATACTTCATTGAGGATTATGTAGCCACCGCAGCCCCTCTGCTCAGGCTCCTACACAAGGGGGTAGAGTGGGGCTGGGATGAGGGTTTGTGAGGCAGCATTTAATCAGCTCAAGAAGGACTTGCAGACCGCGCCAGCCTTAGGAGCGATAGATGTAGGAAAGGAGTTTTTCCTGGAGGTGGCAGCCAGCGGGGACAGTTTGAGCTCAGTGCTGCTTCAAGAGCGGCACGGCCAGCTGAAACCGGTGGTTTACTCCTCCAGGATCCTCACAGATGTGGAGAAGGGGTACTCCAACTGTGAGAGACATCTCCTCGCCACACATTGGGCAATGAAAAGATCCTTGATCTTCACTGGAGGGTCTCCTCTAACACTCCTAACCCACCACACACTTACTCAGATGCTCCTAGATGGGAGGATTAAGGACGGGACGGTGAGCAGTGCCCGTATTGCTCGCTGCACCCTGCTCCTCTCCCAGATGGACCTCACAGTAGAAGGCCCCCGTTAGCCAAGGCTCATAGCCAACCTAACCAGGGAAATCCTACAGGTGCTCCGTAGAAGGGGTATGGGAGGTGAACATTGGCCTTCGGGCTGGGTTACACCCTATAGGCCGGGACATCTACGTGGACGGGTCCAGCATGGTATCTGCTGGCAAACGACTCACTGGGTGCGGATCGTATGACCCAAGGTCAGGTATTGCCCTGGTAATCAATCTCCCCAGCACCATGAGTGCCCAGCATGCTGAACTGTCCGCCGTAATGTACGTGGTGACCCACCCCGAGGAATTCCCTACCCCGTACATGATTTGCTCGGACAGTATGTTCACCTGCAATTCGTGTACGGAGTACCTGGCTAGATGGTCCCGTCGCGGATACACGTCCGCTGACGGGAGACCCCTGGCAATCGAGCCCCTGCTGGAGAAAATATTGACAGCGGTGGGGGAAGAAGGAAAGGTCTGCATACATAAGGTGAAGGACCATTCAAAAACCGAACCCCGTGCAGAGGGAAACCAACAGGCTGACAAACTGGCCAAAGAAGTTGCCCGCACGGTAAAGTTCTGGGACCCCTATGACACCGGCCGCATAGCAGAGGTCAAGAATAAGAACAGGGCAGCAGAGAGTACAGGGATAGCTTTGGCCCCGGACTTAAAACAGTTCAGGCACAGGACCCGGTCCTGAAATCTGTCCTGAACGCGCTAGCTGGAGGAGAGAGAGTAGAAGGTCCGTACGGCACAGCAGCCATTACCGTAAAGGAAGGCCTGCTGTTTAAAGAGTGACAATGGGTCGTGCCACAGCAGCACCAGAGGGAATTCCTAAAACTGGCCCATGAGGGTCCAGGAGCGGGACACCCCGGGCCTGAGACCACCTGGCAACGGGTGGAACAGGCAGGATGGTGGCCGGGACTCAGTGAGGACATCCGCGAGTTCTGTGCGAACTGCCTGGTGTGTGCTGCGAACAACCCTGACCCCCAGAAAAGGAAGGTATCCCTAGGACACGTCAGGATGGTAGAGGGACCATGGCAGTCAATCCAAATTGACGACATCGGGCCCCTACCCACCGCCCAGGGAGGCTACAAATACTGCCTAGTCCTGGTGGACGTGTTCTCAAAATGGGTTGAAGCCTTCCCCTGCCGAACAGCCACCGCACGAGGGACAGCTAAAATTCTAGTGAGGGAAGTGTTCTCCCTGTGGGGACACCCACAGTATGTGGAGTCGGACCAGGGGAGCCATTTCACCGGGCAGGTAATGCAGGCAACCCTTAATGTGCTCGGCATTGAGGGGAAATGGCACATTGCCCACAATCCACAGTTATCGGGTAATGTGGAGCTTTTAAACTACACCATTAATGAAAGGCTGCGGAAGGAGACAGGAGACTCACCCCAAAAGTGGGTGGAGGTCCTGCCGTTGGTCCTAATGGGGATCCGAGCCAGCCAGTCAAAGAGCACCGGGTATTCCCCATACGAGCTCATGACTGGCTGGATCATGCGGACCCCCACCCATGTCCTAGCCCCGGTGCTCACAGAAGGTCAGTTCAGAGAGGTGACTGGCAGGCTGCTAGTAACATGGGCAGACAGCATCAGGGTAACCGATTGCTGCTGGAACCCAGCAAACGCCACGAATGGGAGATAGGAGGCAAGGTCATGGTGAGGAACCATGCTCGGGTCGGGGTTTTTGAAACATTATATATGGGGCCATACAGCATTGTCGATAAGGCAAGCCCGATGGTCTATGCCATAAAGCTGCCCCGCTGTACTAAGTGGTTCCACATCAACCAGTGCAAGCTGTACAACCCAGGGTCAGCCAAGCATAGAGGGCAGCCGGAATGTGTGAACTGTCCTCAGGACAGGGATCCTCCGTTGGCCGCCCCCGACGGTGGAGAGCCCACAGGGAATGTGGCAGGCTCAGAAACCGTGCCTTTCGGGACAGTGAATTGCAGTACTGGAGGGGCTATCCCACCCATCGTTTGGGATTCGGACGCACCCCCAGTAACCCAAGCCCTGAGAAGGATCCTCCGTAAACCACGGCCAAAGATACCGTGGTCACCGGCATCTGCGCCTCAGCGATTCTACCCTAGGAAAAGGGCAGCCCGACAGGAAAGGCCGAAGGTCAGAAGTACAGAGGCCGCTCAGAGTAAGGACCCCCAGCCAGCCGCCTCCAGCGGTGAGGGTCTCACAGGAGCAGTAGCATCGAGCTGTCCCTGAGACAAGGGTCTCCAGCTCACCGGCTGCGGGGAAACCCTAGCATCCAGGCGGCTATCAGACCGCACCAGGCATGGGCCTGACAGGGACTAACCAGGCCACCCGGAGACGGGTGGCGGCTGTACATAGTTCTAATTTTTAGTCTAAGGTAGCTGACTGCACCATTTTACATTTTAAGGTTTAGTTTAGAATTGAGGGTAATGTTGCAGTAATGTTTCGGTGATTGTTTTGAGTTTGTCTTGTGTGTCAGCCAGCCTGAGAGCAGTTCTCAAGGGCAGGATCCAGACATTACCAGGTGATGGACAAACCTCAGGAGACCAATTGCTGTTGTTTAATTTTAATCTATGTTCTTCCTTCTGTAATGTGATTGTACGTTGCCTACATGCTGGTGAATATAATGCAATTGAAATGAAATGTAACTGTGCTGAAATGCAATTGTAGGGATTGAACCCCCTCCAAGCTGGGAGGGTGTAAACGTAAAAAGTTTGTACCTGTAAAGGGAAAAGTGTGCATCTGTGGTGATGTTGCATAAGTGTAATGCATATTTTTGGTATAAGTTTAGTTAATTTACAGGGAAGGTTATTTCTTGGGAGCCAGGAACTTTGCTCACCTGTAAGATGATACCATAAATGACATGGTATCACAGGGGGGAATGTAGAATTTACCAATATCTCGCAAAGATGCTTGGTACCTTTCCCCTGCAGAGGAGAAGAATCCCTTTCTGGGCTTTTAAAATGAGTTTAAAGGGGCAGACGACGCCTGCAGGGGATAAAATGGAATGCATTCATCGAGACCCCCACCCCCCCCCCCACCCCACAGTGTTTGGACTCATAGGAAAGAGAATTCAAAATGGACTTAAATTTCAGAAGCCTGAGATCCCCTAAACATCTATGGAAAGGAGCAGATCAATTTTAAGATTCTACAACATTTTGGCTGCAAAAAAGAGTTCCCGAGTACAGAAGGTGGGGCTAAACTCTGTGAATCAAATTCATGTATTAAGGATCCCAGACTGTCTGGGGGGAACTATTCACCCCATAAGAGATAATCGAATTACCCAATCAAGCACAATGGAAATCATGGACAGGAAAACTGGACAATCCTAAAACAATGGAAAACCAGTGATAGCACATTCTCACACCCTAATCGAGTTACTGCCGACAAAGGAGACATTTGAAAATCAATGGACAGAACAGTTTAAACAGAGCCCAAGAGATTTGATGGGAGATAACAAAGCCTTTTTTGGGGGATATATCTATACCCCAGTTTTACAAGGAAAAACTAACAGAACACAGACTGGAACTCGCACTGACTCGAACAAGGACATAGACTGGAACACAGACACAGAGACAAGCAGCCTACTTCCTCTGCAGTGAAGAAATGGAACAGTGAAGGAAACAACCAGAATTCATCAAGAACTGACCGAGCAGGAGGCCCACGAAACGGAAGGTTGTCAGCAACCAAATTGACAACCACTCTACAATCTACTTCTGAACGACCCAACGGGGGAGAAATTACCAAAAGGGACAACTAAAACTATTCCGAACCAAAGAAACTGGGTACTTACCCCATACATCCAAAACGCAACTTAGCGTATCAATGGACGCACCCCAACCGAAGACTCCGCAGTCCGAAGTCCTCCCCTCTGTCCGGGGTACGGCTCGCCTAGAAGGCCAAGTGCAGCGAACCCCGAAACCACGAATCACCGGCAACTGTCTAAAGGGATTGGTGAGCATAGCCCCTGAACCCTAAGAGCTATAACTTAGTTAGTTAGGGGAATTGGGAGGTGGGAGGCTGGGATAACTTGTGTAAATGTATCTGCATTCTCCTCTTTACTCCATTTAGAGTTTAATCTGTATTATTTTCCCCACAGGCTGTAATTTGACAATTTATTCAATGTGTTGTACCCCTCAGTGTGTATTGGTCTGTGTGTGTTATTAAAGATGTGTCTTTTACTTCTTTATAAACACAATAAAGCCATACCTTCTTCCTACCTTGAACCCGATTGTCTGTCCAAGTCTGTCACAGTCCCTTCATAATTCCAGTGTCGAGAACCAAGGGTCAGCGAGCGATTCGGAACCACTCATATAAGATCAGAAGGGAAAGCTGACCCCCGGAAAACCACCCCTTACACTGCCGGCCACAACTCCTTCATAACGGATCTTATTCCTCTCACTACTTCTTTACCCATGGATTCCTCATGAGGTTGTGGTGACCTGAAATTTCTAAAATCTTAATTTAAAACTAGAACTCTTAAACATTCTTATACTCATATCGTGCTATTATATACATCTGCCACCCATCTCCGACTGGCCAAGTTAATCCCTGTTCTTCTCCTTCCCTTATTCAGCCTCTGGTTTGCCTGTGTGGCCGGCGGTAAGGCGGTCTGTACCGCAGGACCCAGAATGTTCTGACTGGAGGTGTGCCTGAGTCCCACATTATCGGGGGAATGGCCCCTCTGGGGCAACAACATACATCCCCTTTAGGTGTGGCTGCTGAGTTCATTTCATGAACTGAGGATTCTGCACAGCCGGGGGCTGTAGGCTGGGGACTCTCAGTTAGTGGCTGGTCCACCAGGACCTCTCCTGTGAGTCCCTCACCGCCGAAGGCTGCCGGCTGGGGATCCCTGTCCGTAGACTGATCCCTGATCTTGGGTATTCTCTAACGGATGGCCAACCTCCCGGGGCTGACCCACTGAAACTGGGGCGCTGGTGACCACGGTGTCTCCGGGAAGCGAGCCGGGACAGCTTTGTCAGCAATCTGTTTTAACATCTTAAACAGATTCACTGTCAGGCTGCTAATAACATGGGCAATGAACTCAGCACTTTAGCTCGAGTGTTCAGGACAGAACTCGCCCCTGAGCATGTATGAGGAAAAAGCTCCAGAAAACATTCTCGGCCACGGAGCTTTCGCTTGTGAGGTGAACGTGTTAAGCGCGACACTGCGGAAACATCTCCACTTTCAGCACCATATCAGACAGAAATGTGAAGCGAGCAGGTGGACTGCAGAATCCCACTTTTAAGGAGTTGGTCGTGGTGTCAAACAAAGAGTTTCACGAAATGATTAAAAATAAGAAATGTCAAAGTCGAACATGCACCTCCAGAGGAGACTGCAATCTGAACACAGCACTTTCAACCACTCCGCCACCCTGAGTATTCAATGCTAGATGTGGCCACCTGCAGGTTGATTTTGAACTGTTGTGTCCTGTCACATGAATTAAATGAGGGCAGCAGGCGTATCTCTGCCTGACACCGGGGAAACAGTGAGACAGATCTTGGAGCAAGCGTCTGGTTATTGCCAAACAGCAAAGAAAATATTTTCTGGAAGAACAATGTTGAAAATAATTGCAACCCCAACATGATTAGAACACAGAACCTTTCGATTTGGAGTCAGGCGTGCTACCGTTGCCTGACAAGGTCCACACATGAAGTCTGAGATGTTCGGCGATATGAAGGTTTCACAATACAAGGGGCTTTAAAATCCCCGCCCATTCCCAGCAGGTGTCAGAAGCAGCGCTCACCTGCCAGTCACCGTATGTTATTTTCTTAAACTTTTGTGTTGCTTTCACGGGAAAGCATCATTAATTAACCCCTCACCTTCTTTTGCACAATGAAAGAAATGCTGACTGAGGGAGAGTCGATACTTCAATCATTTGTCCTGTGCTTTGGGGAGCGGGCAGAGAAGTGGACCTGAGTCCATGATTGCATCGGCCATGATCGTATTAAATGTCGGAGCAGGCTCGAGGGGCGTATGGTCGACTACTGCTCCTATTTCTTATTTTCTTATGTTCTTATGCAAGTTGACCCATTTTGCTCACTGTATTTTAGGAGTCTGGTTCAAAATCTTCATTGCTGATGCCACCAGGAATCTGGGGCAGCTTTTGTCAAATTTAACAGCACCGGTTATTCCTACCATGCTCAGAAAATAGAATCAGCAGTGAAGATAAAATCCTACGGTGCTCATTTTCAGATTCAACGCCGAAGGATTTCAAATAAACTAAAATAATTTTACAGTGAAAAGATTTAGAAGTGTTACTTGTATTTATGTCTTTAATTAAACTTTGTGGCGTCTGACTCCCGTTCATGCCACTGCTGAATAAGAAAGGAGGGTTTGACGTTGACCAGACTGCACTGCCCCTGATATTTGCGAGCTCATCCTTTATATTCAATGGTTTCTCGCCCTTTGATGGGCTGCAGTGTAGCGGATATCACGTTGGCCTCACACGCGAAAGGTTCCCGGTGAATCCGTTTTCTCTCACTCAAAGTTATCTATTTATTGAAGTGAAATAAAGAGCAATTAAGGAATAAGGGAGACCTTTTGCCAGGAGAATAAATAGCAAATAAAAACAGCAAATTCTGGAAATCAGGCAGCATTTGCCAGGAGACGAAACTCGCCTCCGATTCTTCCCCTTTGGCAAGTTTAAACATATTGTTTCTGCCTGGGATCGAACCAGGAACCTTTTGCGTGTAAAGTAAACATGATAACCACTGCACTACAGAAACCTCTGACACAGCAACCCCAACGGAGGGGAGCTGACCAGTGAGCTCCCTCTGTGCTGATCGGGAATGTGTTGGCTCACCTGAAACAACTTCTGTCCCACACTGAAAGTTCTCAATCCTTCTCCTCCGCTGCCCTTTACAGAAATGTCATGGATCACCCAGCCACCGTGTTCACTTCCACATCCTCACAGTGGGGTCACAGAGGCTCCTACTGTCTCCCCGCGAACAGCGAACTCGCTCAATTTACAAAATTAAACCCAGAACACGTGCCCGGCAAAGGGCAGGAGAAGCCAGATAGTCTGTAAGCTCGGTCTATCACAGAAAGTATTGGTATTCCTGGTGCTTACAGCAATTATTAATCGTCTCACAGACCTCAATTATTTTTAGGCGATGAATTGATCGAGTATCGTTACCAGGTTAGTGCACCGGATCTTAACCCTTCGACCACCAGGGAACAGTTATGATAGATGTAGATATATTTATATATATTTATATATGAACCTGAATATCAACGGCTAGCTACCTTGACCTCATGGCGAACAGCAGTGCATCTAACTTTGAGTGAAGTAAATTGTTCCACAATGAAACCCATTTCATCTTTTGTTCCCTTTTGAACACTCGAAACTGAGACAGGGGGAATAAATAGAGAAATAAAAGCACAGCGATAAAGACAAGAGGAAGAGAGAAGGGGAAAGAAACTGCCCCCACCCAGAACTAATGCAGAAACCCCTCTGCTGCGCTCGGGGTGGCCACCCACAGCCTGGATACACTAACGGGAGAACACCAGCGGCAGGTCGGGGCCATAAAAGGAACGGCGAGCGGCCCTGGGAGCAGCTTGGAGGTCCCGGGAGACTTCTCCAGGGAGCAGCGCGAGCTGGTGCAGGAGGGCGGCGGCAGCAAAGAGTGATGTCATCAAGGTCCAGGTCAGTGATTGGAGCGTGGGCAGATACAACAGGAACGGCGAGATCGGGGCGAAGGAGCGGCGAGAGACTGTAGAGGGATGTAATCAGGGCCCAGGGGAGGCATGAGTTCGGGGCGAGGGGCCCAGGGGCAGCACGGGCCAGCCCACACTGCAATATGTGTGCACACTGGGTCCGTGCAGCAGAGCTGGTCTCCAGTCGTCTTATTTAACCCTTGCCACTGGACCAAGGCCTTGCTCTGTCAAGCCCGTGTGATGGCTGTCCACGCACAGGCATCTTCCACCCTTCAACATACAGTTCAGGACCTGGAATATTGCAACACCTGTGAACTCATCCTTTTTTGGCGAGGAAGCAAGTCATCCTCGCTTTGAGGGACTGCCTATAATGATGATGAACTGGATTTGCTGCAGTCCACGGGCAGCAGGTGATGAAAGTGGGCGTGAGAGGGTGAGTGACAGGTGGGCACTGCTTCTGATGCTGTCTAACCCACGGTGGGAGCGGCCGGGGATTTTAAAGCCCTTTCATTGCACCAATGCAGCGTAAATGAAACTGTGTTTCAGGAACCTTCATGTTTCCAAACATGGACAATCTGCATTGTAGACCTCGTGGTGCAACGGTAGTGTGTCTGACTCCCGATCGGAAGGCTGTGTATTTAAATCATATCAGGATCATTGTTCTTCAGGAGTTGCAAACTTCTTTGTTGTTTGGCAATAACCTGACACTTGCTCCAATGTTTGTCTCACTGTTTCCCCGGTGTCAGGCACAGATATGCCAGATGCCCTCATTTACTTCATGTGACAAGACACAAAAGTTCTAAATTTTAATATACTTACATTCTGGATCGCCGAGCCGTCGAAGGTGCTGCGTTCAGTTTGCAGTCTGCTCTTAAAGCGCGGTTTCAAATCCCTTTTCTTATTTTTAGTCATTAAGCAAAACTCATTTGCTTGGCTCCACGGCCAGCTCCTTAAAAGTGGGATTCAGCAGTTCACCTGCTTGCTTAACATTTCCGTCTGACCTGGTGCTGAAAGTGGAGATGTTTCCGCAGTGTAGCGGTTAACACGTTCGCCTCACACGCGAAAACTCACCGGGTGGGAATATTTTCTGGAACTTTCTCCTCATGCATGCTCAGGGCGAGATTGTTCTCCTGTGAAAGGTGATATGATCATAAACATGTAAGGATTAGGAGCTGGAGTAGGCCATTCGGCCCCTCGAGCCTGGTCCACCATTCAAGAAGATCCTGGCAGTTCTTCGACATCAAGTTTAAACATCTGGGGCGGAGCCAACAGGCGCCTGGCTGCAATCAGTGACAAAAACGTTTGCTTTAGCAGAAGCACAGCGAGCTCGGTTGATACAGCGTGAGATTTTTAATCTCAGGTTCTCGGGTTCGAACACCAAGTTTGTTGATTACTTTTTAACCACATTTTATGTTGCTTTCACGGGAATACATCGTTAATTAACCGATGATCTTCTTTTGCACAAATAAAGAAATTCTAACTGAAGGAGATTCCATAATTGGATAATTTACCCATGCTCTGCAAGTTAACTCTTAAAACATAAACCATTTTACACACTGATTTCGGGGTCTGGTTCAAAATGTTCATTGCTGGTAACATCAACAGGAGACTGGGGAAACAGTGAGACTGACTTTAGAGCAAGGGTCTGGTTATTGTGAAACACCAAAGAAAATATACATTCTGGAAGAATATCATCGAAAGGAAATGTGACCCCGACACCCAGAAAGAAGTGTTAAGACAGAAGATGAAATGCTGCATCCCTTTCTGCAAAAAATTCCTTTCACAAACATTTCTCTGACCGAAGCTGCACAAAACAAAAATGTTCCTTTCAAAGTCATTAAACTCCCGAATTTCCGCTTCACCGGAATCTCCTGAATCAGATGCCTCTAGTTTTGCCGACTCAATCCATGTCCCTTTGCAATGTTCTGCTTCCACCCACACTATGAAATGTGCCGCTAACTTATAGAATCATGGAATGGTTACAGCACGGAAGGCAATTCGGCCCATCGTGCCCGTGCCGACTCTCAGCGAGTCCCACTCCCCCGCTCTTTCCCCGTAGCCATGCAATTGTTTTTCCTGCAGACACTGATCCAACTCCCGTTTGAAAGATAAGATTGAGTCTGCCTCCACCACCCTTTCAAGCCGTGCATTCCAGATCCTAACCACTCGCTGCTAAATGGTCATCTCCTGTTCCTATGTGTAAAGTCTGGGAAACACGAGATCAATTCCTGCCACACTCACAGCCTTCCTAAATATAGCACCGTCTTTCTATTCTCGTAAAACCAGCTCCTGAAGTGTAGGCCAGCTGTGTAGGTGAAAGCTCTGGTTATGTTCCTAACATCACTTCAATTGCAGTGTTACCGTAGTGTAGTGGTTGTCACATTTTCTTCACTCGCGAATGATCTTTGGTTCGAAACTGGGCGTAAACATTTTGAAAACTCGTTTAATAAAATATTAGAAAAAATGGATTTATTCATATTAGTTTTTCAATATTAACAAAGCACAATGTCCCACAGCCTTGTTAAATTTTCTGATATCTATGTTCAGTTCTGGATACACTCAAACTAGACACTTGAACTGAATGCTCATAAAAGTATTGGAGTGGAAACTCACTGGATAACAGCACAGCTGGCAATGTTTGCGAAATATATTCGTGACACCAAAGCACACAATGACAACCTGGAACTGTGCGGCACAGTATCCTCGGGGAAAACAGTTGAAGTCCCTGAGAGGGCTTAAACCACCAACTTTTTGGTTAACAACCGAACACGCTAACCCATTGCGCCACAGAGACTGACGCAAATGTACACTGCAAGACATCCCAATCCAGGGTGTCCATCAGTTAAAGCTTCAGATTGCTCCGACCAGTTGGAACTTGTCCACTCTCAGTTGCACTTTTCCCAAATAAAGGGTGGGACATTCATTGTGGATGCGTGGAAGCAGTCTGGTCCCGCACACTGCAGACACTTCCATGTCACCGCCAACCAGCTCTCCCACAACCAGTGTGATCTACCTTCCAGCCTTCCGGTGCCTTGTCTGTGATGAAGTATTCTGATTGTCCCGAAGCCAGTATTAGGTTTTAATTCCTTTTCAGCTCCTGACTGCGGATATTCCTGTGATTAAACAGGAACTGAATGCTTGCAGGGACAGTTGGATTCACCATTTCTTTGCTTGGTGAAATTTCAAAGATTGAAAGTGAAGCACATCAACCCCAAACCTCGTCACCTACTCACTAACCGCTACACGCTGCTCCCGTGAGATGGAAGCCCAGTTGCTGTTTCAAGCTTGAATGCAGGTACAAGCAGAACTCATTCAAAGAAAGCCCAAGTCCCTGAGGCACCTGATTATTTGCACCGAACTCCTTCGCAAAGAGTTGAGGTTTGTGTGGGGTGATTTGGGCACATCTTTCCCCACACTACAACACTGCAAACATAACTCAACGGCTGTAAAGCACTTTGGGACGACATGAGTTCCTGAAAGCACTGCAGAAATGCAAGTCCTTCTTTGCAAAATTTCTATGCAATTTCAAAACTCGCCGGGACAATAATGGACTCGTCCAGGATTGGAACCCAAGACTTCTCGCAAATATCATTTAACCTCGACTCAGCTAAAGTCACGCTTTTCGATCAACAAACCAACTGCTTGACAATCATAATGGTAATGTATAGCCATTATAAAAGCAAGTTTTTGTGTGTGGCTACTCTTGATTAGAGAAGCACATGAGACCGAATCAGTGACTTGGCTTTTTCGACCTGTCTTCTGAAGCGCCGCAAGGTCCCACTCCGACAGTCAATGAACTGTTGGGACATTAGTGTATCCAGGCTGCGGGTGGCCACCCCGAGCGCAGCAGAGGGATTCTGCATTCGTTCTGTGTGGGGACAGTATTTTCCCTTCTCTCTTCCTCTTGTCTGTATCCCTGTGCTTTTATTTCTCTATTTATTCCCCCTGTCTCAGTTCCTAGTGTTTAAAAGATGAAATGGGTGTCACTGTGGAAGAATTTCTCACTCAAAGTTAGATTCACTACCGTTGTGCCATGAGGTCGAGACAGCTAGCTGTTGATATTCAGGTTCATATATAAATAGATATTTTTATATTGATACAAATTATCGAAGCTGTTCCCTGGTTGAGTGGTTAAGATCCCGAGCATTAACCCTTTCCATTCTCAATCAGTTCATCGCAGAAACATAATTGAGGTGTGTGAGAGGATTAATGATTGCTGTAATCGCCGTTAATAACCCCACTACTATCTGTTACAGAATGAGCTTACACACTCTCCCGCTTCTCCTGCCCTTTGCTGGACACGTGTCCCGGGTTTAATTTTGTAAATTGAGCGAGTTCGCTGATCGCGGGGAGACGGTAGGAGTCTCTGTGGCCCCACTGTGAGGATGTGGAAGTGAACACGTGATATTTCTGTAAAGGGCAGCGGAGGAGAAGGATTGAGAACTTTCAGTGTGGGACAGAAGTTTTTTAAGGTGAGCCAAAACATTCCTGATCCTCCTCTCTTCTTCGGTAATCCCCGGAGTCGAGAATGACTTGCTTCCACATTAAAAATCAGTGGTGATCAGCACAGAGGGAGCTCACTGGTCAGCTCCCCTCTGTTGTGCTCGCTGTGCCAGAGGTTTCCGTAGTGTAGCGGTTATCACGTTTGCTTTCCACGTGAAAAGTCACCGGTTTGATCCCGAGCGGGAACATTATGTTTAAATTTCCTATCGGGGAACAATCGGAGGCGAGTCTCGTCTCCTGGCAAATGCTAACTGACCTGCTGAGATTTCCAGCATTTGCTGTTTATATTTTCTATTTATTCTCTTAGCAAAAGGACTCCCTTATTCCTTAATTGCTCTTTATTTCACCAATAAATAGATAACCTTTAGCGAGAGAAAATGGATCCACCAGGGAACATTGGCGTGTCGGAATAACCGGTGCTGTTAAATTTGACAAAAGTTGCACCAGATTCCTGGTGTCGCCAGCGATGAGGATTTTGAACCAGACTCCTAAACCACAGTGTGCAAAAAGGGATATGGTTTAACAGTTAACATGCAAAGCACAGAACAAATGATTGAAGTATCGACTGTCCCTCAGTCAGCATTTCTTTCATTCTACAAAAGAAGATGACGGGTTAATTAATGATGCTTTCCCTTGAAAACAACACAAAAGTTAAACACAAAACATACGGTGACTGGCAGGTGAGCGCTTCTTCTGATACCTGGTGGGAATGGGCAGGGATTTTAAAGCCCCTTGTGTTGCGGAATTCTTCATATAGACGAACATCTCAATCTCCCTGTGTAGACCTTGTGGCGCAACGGCAGAGCGTCTGACTCCCCATCAGAAGGTTGTGTGTTCAAATCACGTCGAAGTTACTGCTCTTTTGGGTAATCCCGGAATTAATATTTTCTTTGCTGTTTGGCAATAACCAGACCCTTGCTCCAAGGTCTGTCTCACTGTTTCCCCGGTGTCAGTCAGAGAAACACCTGTTGCCCTCATTTATTTCTTGTGACAAGACACAAACGTTCAAAATCAACCTGCAGGTGGCCACACACAGCATGGATAGTCAGGACAGCCGAGCGGTCTAAGCTGTTGTGTTCAGTCTGCTCTGAAAGTGTGGGTTTGAATCCCACTTCTAGCACCTTTTATTTTTAGTCATTAAGCAAAACTCATTTGCTTGGCACAACGATCAGCTCCAAAAAAGTGGGATTCTGCAGTTCACCTGCTCGCTCAGCATCTCCGTCTGACCTGGTGCTGAAGGTGGAGATGTTTCCGCAGTGTGGCCGTTCACACGTTCACCTTACTGTCATGTATCTCACACTAATCTGCAGTTCTAAGTCGTTTTGAACATCTCTTTCAGCCACGTGTGGGTACCTTCAAAGGGGCTAAAGTTAAAATATACATCACACAGGATGCCAGACATCACAAGGCTAGAGCTGTGCCTTATGTGATGAGGGAAAAGATTGAACACGAACTGGACCTGCGGGAAGGCATTATCTCATCCGTGGAATTTAGCGACTGGTCAAGTCCCATCATCCCCGTCATGAAGCCTGATGGATCCGTACAAACCTGTGGGGATTACAAGTCTACCATAAACAGAGTCTCCCGACAGGACCAATACCCGCTGCCCAGAGCAGAGGACCTATTTTCAAATTGGCTGGAGGAAAACTTTTCTCGAAACTAGATCTTGCATCTGCGTATATGACGCAAGAACTGACCGAAGAGTCTCAGCTACTCACCACCATCAACACACATCGAGGCCTTTATATGTACAATCGATGCCCATTCGGCATCAGGTCGGCAGCTGCTATATTCCAGCGCCACATGGAGAGTCTGCTCAAGTCCATCCTGGGGACGGTTGTGTTTCAAGATGACATACTCATCACAGGCAGGGACACCGACTCCCATCTCCGCAATTTGCAGGAAGTACTAAGTCGATTGGATCGAGTAGGCCTAAGAGTTAAGAAATCCAAGTGTCTGTTTCTCGGGCCTGAGGTTGGATTTTTGGGCAGAAGTATTGCCGCTGATGGAATCCGTCCAACAGAATCAAAAACTGAAGCAATTCGTCTGGCACCCAGGCCCTGGAATATCTCGGAACTGCCTGCCTTTCTCGGGCTATTCAATTACTTTGGGATCTTTATGCAGAACTTGAGCACGCTGCTGGAGCCTCTCCACGTGCTACTCAGAAAGGGGTGCGATTGGTTTTGGGGGGACGCCCAAGAACGCGCCTTCAATAAAGAACTCAATCTTCTATGTTCCAACAGTGTTTTAGCCTTTTTTGACCCAGGTAAAAAGTTAGTTCTTACATGTGATGCGTCAGCGTACGGGGTCGGGTGCGTTTTACAGCATGTCAATGATGCGGGTAAATTACAACCCATTGCTTATGCCTCCAGGTCACTTTCGCGGGCGGCGTGCGGGTACGGTATGGTTGAGAAGGAGGCGCTCGCGTGCGTGTACGGTGTCAAAAAGATGCACCAACACCTTTTCGTGGCCAAGTTCAGGTTAGAAACCAACCACAAACCCCTCACGTCCCCGCTATCTGAGTGAAAGGCAATAAACGCCAAAGCCTCGGCGCACATTCAGCGGTGGGCATTCATGCTGGTGTCTTACGACTACACAATAATGCACAGACCAGGCACAAACAACTGTGCCGACGCGCTTAGCAAGCTACCCCTGGCGACCACGGAAGGTTCGGACGAACAGGACTGTGAGATGGTCATGGCAATCAGTGCCTTTGAATCCACAGGTTCGCCCATGATGTCTCACCAAATCAGAGCCTGGACGACCAGCGACTCCACGTTATCCTTAGTCAAAAGATGCGTTTTAACTGGTGACTGGGCAGAGACCCGCGATGCCTGCCCCGATGAGATCAAACCTTTCCTTAGGCGCATGCATGAACTATCACTACAGGCAGACTGCCTGATGTGGGGCAGCCGAGTAGTTATGCCCTTGCAAGGCTGAGATGCGTTTGTCCGAGAGCTCCACCGCGAGCACCCGGGGATCGTCCTAATGAAGGCCATAGCCAGATCCCACGTCTGGTGGCCTGGCATTGATGCGGACTTGGAGCTCTGCATCCGTCGGTGCATCATTTGTGCCCAACTCAGTAATGCCCCCAGGGAGGCCCCGCCTAAGCTCCTGGCCCTGGCCCACAAAAACCGTGGTCGCGGGTGCATGTAGACTATGCGGGCCCATTCATGGGTAAAATGTCCCTCGTAGCCGTTGATGCATTTTCAAAATGGATCGAGTTCACCATTTTAAATTCGAGCACCACCTCCACCACTGTGGAGAGCCTGAGAACCAAGTTTGCAATGCACGGAATTCCTGACATATTGGTCAGTGATAATGGTCCGTGCTTCACTCGCGCAAAATTTCAAGATTTTATAGTTGACCACGGCATAAATCACGTTAAGACGGCACCGTTCAAGCCGGCCTCCAATGGCCAGGCGGAGCAAGCAGTGCAGATCATTACACAAGGCATGCTCAGAATCGAAGGTCTCACGCTGCAGAGCCGCCTGTCGCTGGCATACAGATCTCGTCCACATTCGTTGACTGGGGTTCCCCCCGCGCAACTATTGATGAAATGAACCTTAAAGACGAGGCTCTCGTTAATCCTCCCAGACATGCATGAAATTGTTGAGGCTAAGCGCCGGAAGCTAACTGAGTACCATGACCTAAATTTGAGGGGGAGGTGGAATGAGATAGGGGACAAAGTGCTTGTGCTAAACTATGGCAGGGGTCCCAAATGACGTACAGTGACAGTAACAGGCAAGGAAGGAAACAGGCTACTGGTTGTACAAATGGACAATCGCCAAACCTGTCGGAGGCATGTAGACCAAGTAAAAAGTAGATTCACCAACAATACTGCAGGACGAGAGGCAGACTACAGTATGGAACTCACACCACACCTGGTGGACAGACAGAGGGAACAACCTGAGGAAAGTGCAGTCTCAACAGACAGCCCAGGCGAGATACCAGCAATCACACTAAAAGAAAACAGGCACCAAGGCAAACAACTGAACCACAACTAAGACTCTCCACGCGAGAGCGCAGACCACCTGAGAGTCTGAATCTATAAAAACAATAAGACCTTGGGGGAGTTTGATGTCATGTATCTCACACTACTGTACATAACTGTATCTTACCATGCTATACATGACTGTGACTAGATATGACCTGTAACCACAAGCATACGTTACCACCAGGGGTGCACTTGCAGGAGACACTGCATACCTGTTCCACACAGATATATAAAGGCAGGTCTCAGGCAAGTGTGGCACTTGAGAGCTGTGAAATAAAGGTGCAGGTCCAGAGTGACCTTGACTTCAGCATGTGCCTCGTCTGAGTCTGTACTGCAGGGTCAGGACTTTACACTTACAAGCGAAAGCTCACCGGGTGGTAATATTTTCTGGAGCTTTCTCCTCATGCATGCTCAGGGGCGAGTTTGTTCTCCTGTGAAAGGTTATAAGATCATAAACATGTAAGGATTCGGAGCTGGAGTAGGCCTTTCGGCCCCTCGAGCCTGGTCCACCATTCAAGAGGATCCTGGCAGTTCCTCGACAGCAAGTTTAAACATCTGGGGCGGAGCCAACAGGCGCCTGGCTGCAATCAGCGAGAAAAAGGTGCATTTGGCAGAAGCCCGGCGAGGTCAATCGTTCGAGCATGAGAATCTTAATCTTGGATTCAGGGGTGCGAGCCCCACGTTAATTGTTAAAACATGTCCCATTTTACACACTGTGCTTTCGGGATCTGATTCAAAATGTTCATTGCTCGTAACATCAACAGGAGACTGGGGAAACAGTGCGACTGACTTTAGAGCAAGGGTCTGGTTATTGTGAAACAGCAAATGAAATATCAATTCTGGAAGAATGACATCGAAAAGAAATGTGACCCCGACACACAGAAATAAGTGTTAAGGCAGAAGATTAAATGCTGCATTCCTCTGTGCAAAAAATTCCTTTCACAAACATTTCTCTGACCAAAACTGCACAAAACAAAAATGTTCCTTTCAAATTCATTAAACTCTCGAATTTCCACACCCCCCGAATCTCCTGAATCAGATGCCTCTAGTTTTGCCGACTCAATCCATGTCCCTTTGCCATGTTCTGCTTCCACCCACACTATGAAATGTGCCACTAACTTATAGAATCATGGAATGGTTACAGCACGGAAGGCCATTCGGCCCGTCGATCCTGTGCCGACTCTCAGCGAGTCCCACTCCCCTGCTCTTTCCCCTGAGGCCTGCAATTGTTTTTCCTTCAGACACTTATCCAACTCCTGTTTGAAAGATAAGATTGAGTCTGCCTTCAGTACATTCCAGATCCTAACCACTCGCTGCTAAATAGCCAGCTCCTGTTCCTATGTGTAAAGTCTGGGAAACACTGGATCAATTCCTACCACATTCACAGCCTTCCTAAATATAGCACCGTCTTTCTATTCTCGTAAAACCAGCTCCTGAAGTATAGTCCAGCTGTGTAGATTAAAGCTCTGGTTATGTTCCTAACATTACTTCAAATGCAGTGTTTCCGTAGTGTAGTGGTTGTCACATTTGTCTCACACCCAAAAAGATCCTGGTTCAAAATTGGGTGGAAACATTTTGAAAACTTGCTCAATTAAATATTGGAAAAAATGGATTGATTCATATTCGTGGTTCATATTAACAAAACACAATGTCCCACAACCTTGTAAAATTTTCTGATATCACTGTACAGTTCTGTATAGACTCAAACTCTACACTTGAACTGAATGCTCATAAAAGTATTGGAGTGGGAACTCACTGGATAACAGCACAGCTGGTAATGTTTGCGGAATATGTGTGTGCTGTCAAAATGCGCAATGACAAACTGGAACCGTGCAGCACCGAATCCTCAGGGAAAACACAGTTAAAAACTTCGCTTCTGGGTGGGCTTGAACCACCAACTTTTAGGTTAATAGCCCAACGCGCTAAACCATTGCGTCACAGAGACTGACGCAAGTGCACACTGCACGACATCCAAAACCAGGGTGTCAGTCAGTTAAGCCTACAGATTGCTCCTACCGGGATGGAACTTGTCCACTCTCAGTTGTACTTTTCCCAAATAAAGGGTGGACATTCAGTGTGGATGTATGGAAGCAGCCTGGTCCCGCACACTGCAGACACTTCCATGTCAGTGCCAACCAGCTCTCCCACAACCGGTGTGATCTACCTTCCAGCCTTCCGGTGCCTTGTTTGTGACGAAGTATTCTGATTATCCTGAAGCCAGTATTCGGTTTTAATTCCTTTTCTGCTCCCGACTGCAGATATTCCTGTGAATAAACGCGAACAAAGTGCTTACAGGGTCAGTTCGATTGACCGTTTCTTTGCTTGGTGAAATTTCAAAGATTGAAAGCGACGCACATCAACCCCAGAAAATGCTGGAAACACTCAGCAGGTCGGGCAGTATCTGTGGAGGTGGGGAAGTGGGAATAATCGATTGGTTTGTTTGCGGCTTTGATCTGCTGCTGGGAAGTGAGGCAGAGCTGCAGGATGCTTTTTTTCGAGGTGTAAGCAGAGATTTCCGTCGTGTAACGGTTATCACGTTCGCGACACATGTGAAATATCCTCGGTTTGAGCACGGACAGAAACATTGTTTTGGAGAATATTTTTCTGTGGAATACATTTTTTAAAAGTAGCCCCAGGTTCCTTGTATCATGAGCGATGGGCATTTTAACTCACTCTCCTAAATTACAGGGTGTGTAAAATCAGATAGGGGATAAAATTTCATCAATGATTAAAGTTCCTTAACTCATTAAAGTTCAGTTCTTGAAGTTTCCATCAATTCATTTCATAAACATAATTGAAGTGTGTGAGAGAATTAATAATGGGCTTTAATCGTTAAGGACCCCATTACTTTATGTTATAGACCCAGGTTACACACTCTCTTGCTTCTGAAAGAGTTGAGGTCCATGTGGGGGTGATTTGGGCACATCTTTCCCCACATTACAAGTGTGTCAGGAAATCAACCACCCAAAGCCCTTTCATTAACCACAGGGGTTCCCGCAATTGTCTGGTCTCAAAGCGGTTTTAGTCCTTGTCAATATCTCTTGTCCATTTCCCGATGTTTCCCGATTCTGTCGGTCTCCCTGGCTCTCTTCAATCTGTGTGTGGCCACCTACAGATTGGATTTCAATGAATACCTGTGTTTGTGTTTTCAATAACAACAGAAAATGTTTCTTATATATTTCTTATGTTCTCTCCAAATCCTCGATATCCTTCCTAAATTGTGGTGCCCAGAACTGTAAACAGGATCCAACTGAGGCCTAAGCAAGGATTTATAAAGCTTTGGTGTAAGTTCCTCACCGGTGTAATCTATTTCACGTAATGAAGCCAAGGGCCCTGTATTCTTTTTTAATAACCTTATCAACTTGTCTACCCACCTTCAAATATTGCTGTGTGTAAATCTCTCGGTCACTCTGTTTCTGCATCCCCTTTAAAACAACACCATTTCGTTGAAGTTTCCACAGATCACCACCGTGTGTTTCCCAGACCGTACACAGAGGGACATAGGAACAGGAGGAGGCCATTTAGACCCTCGAGCCTGTTCCACTATTCAGTGAGATCATGGCTGATCTGATCTTGGCCTCAGCTCCACTTCCCTACCATCTCCACCTAACCCTTGACTCGCATATCGTTCAAAAATCTGTCTACCTCCACCTTAAATATATTCAATGACCGAGCCTTCATAGCTCTCAGGGGTAGAAATACAAAGATTCACGCCCTTCTGAGGGAAGAAATTCCTCCTCATCCCCATTTTAAATGGGCAACCCCTTATTCTGAAACTATGTCCCCTCGTTCTAGATTCCCCCATGAGGGGAAACATCCTCTCTGCATCTCCCCTGTCTAGTCCCCTCAGAATCTTACACCTTTCAAAGATATCATCTCTCACTCTGCTAATCTCCAATAGGTAGATCCCAACATATTCAACCATTCTTCATAAGACAACCTTGTGAACCTTCTGTGAAATGCCCCCAATGTAAGTTTATCCCTCCTGAAATGAGGAGAGCAAAACTGTACGCAGTACTCCAGGTGTGGTTTCACCTGTGCTCTGTACAGTTGTAGCAGGACTTCCGTACTTTTATATTCCATCCCCCTTGAAATAAAGACCTACTTTCCATTTGCCTTCCTAATTACTTGCTGTATCTGCATGCTAACTTTTTGTGATCAGGAAGGCCAATGGTATCTTGGCCTTTATTGCAAAGGGGATGGAGTATAAAAGCAGGGAAGTCCTGCGACAGCTGTATAACGTATTGGTGAGGCCACACCTGGAATACTGCATGCAGTTTTGTTTTCCATATTTACGAAAGTCTATACTTGCTTTGGAGGCAGTTCAGAGAAGGTTCACTAGTTTGATTCTGGAGATGAGGGGGTTGACTTATAAGGAAAGGTTGAGTAGGTTGGGCCTCTACTCATTGGAATTCAGAAGAATGAGAGGTGATCTTATCGAAATGTGTAAGATTATGAGGGGGCTTGAGAAGGTGGATGCAGAAAGGATGTTTCCACTGATGGGGAGACTAGAACTAGAGGGCATGATCTTAGAATAAGGGGCCACCCATTTAAAACTGAGATGAGGAGAAATTTCTTCTCTCAGAGGGTTGTAAAAGTGTGGAATTCCCTGCCTCAGTGAGCTGTGGAAGCTGGGACATTGAATAAATTTAAGAGAGAAATTGACAGCTTTTTAAATGATAAGGGGATAAGGGGTTATGGGGAGCGGGCAGTGAAGTGGAGCTGAGTCCATGATCGGATAAGCCATGATCTTATTGAATGGCGGAGCAGGCTCGAGGGGCCGTATGGCCTACTCCTGCTCCTATTTTTTATGTTCTTCTGTAAAAGGACTCCCAGATCCCTCTGCTCCACAGCATTTTGTAATCTCTCCCCATTTAAGTAATTATTAGCTTTTTTTGTTTTACCGACCAAAGTGAATAACCTCATATTTCCCACATTATACTGCAGCTGCCAAATTTTTGCTCACTCACTGACCCTATCTGTATCGCTTTGCAGATTGTTTGCGTCCTCCTCACAACTTGCTTTCCCACCATATCTTTGTATCAGCAGCAAGTTTGTCTACATTACAAACATGCAGAGCCCAGAACAAATTATTTTGCACCCTGGCGATGTTTTCCTATTGCCTTTGAAGACGTATATCGCAGATTACCCAGAATGAAACCGTACATTTAAGATTTATACTATGAGGGAAAATTGCACCTTATTTTATTAGTTCGAGGTGTTTCATTAATTGATTTGACATGCTGTATTTGTTTGAGGTGCTGTGGAAAAATGGATCCTTACTCATTGCTGACTCTAAGTTAGAACAAATGAGTGTTCGACAGTAAAATGAGCACTGCACTTTAATTGAGAATTACATATCCAGAGTTATAGTAGGCAGCCGCATACCGCAGTGAAGTAGAGCAGACCCGAGAGACTCAGCTAACATTTGGAAAGTAATCACTGAATTAACACAGAAGAGTGCAAAACATTCATCAGAACAATATACAATCTATACAATGCGTCTGATGGTGTTTGAAGGAACACGGCCATTGGAGAGAGAGCATCATTTCCAATTGCATTATATAATAAGTCTGATCAACATTTTACAGTTTTGGGACGTTAAGCTTCAATTTCGGAATTTTGCATTTAAACATATTCGATGTCATGAGGGACTCAAATCGGCGGCCGCGATGTGTTTGTTCAAACAACTGAAACTAATTTCAACTCTGTTGCATCTTGACTGTCCCAGTGGGGAGCCCACAGGATATAATTGAAAGGCTCCGGGAATATTTCAAAGTTTAATTCAGAGAGATTGCCTAAGGCACGAAGAGGCAGCATCGCTTAACACAGAAAATGCCTGATACGTCCTTACTGCACAGTATAAATACACACGAGGCCCATGCTTGAGAGAAGGTCAGTTTGTGACCTGTCCTTTATTCCTTCGCACTCAAGTGATGAAGGTGGGTGGAGCTTCCCCTTTTATACCTGAAGGTCCAGGTTAGGAGTATCTCCCACCTAATGGTCAGTGTTCTCACAGTGTACAACTTAGGTCAGTTTATACATGCGTTACAATGCTGGTTGAATACATGACATCACCTTCCCCCCCAAAGTCTTATTGGGATCACAGGTTGAGTCTCTCTGGTGGATTACGCTCCCTTGTCGAGCGCCTGAGTTGGGGCTCCGGTTATTGGGCGCTGGCCTGAGTGTCTGCTGTTTGCAGTGCTCAGGCCTGTCCGGACTGTGACTGGGCTCTCCTCCCTTTGGTTCCGGTGTTCGGTCACCTGTGGTGGAGTGAAATCTGTATCGTTCTCTTCCTCTGCTTCTTCTATGGGGTTGCTGAACCTTCTTTTTGTTTGATCCACATGTTTGCGGCATATTTGTCCATTGGTATGTTTAACTACCAGAATCCTATTTCCCTCTTTGGCAATCACAGTGCCTGCGAGCCATTTGGGCCCTACAGCGTAGTTGAGGATAAAAACAGGATAATTTACATCAATACATCGTGCCCTCGCATTCCTGTCATGGTAGTGATATTGTGACTGGCGCCTGCTCTCGACAATTTCTTTCATGGTGGGGTGTATAAGGGATAATCGGGTTTTGAGCGTCCTTTTCATTAGTAGCTCTGCGGGTGGAACCCCTGTGAGCGAGTGTGGTCGGGATATATAGGCCAACAGGAAGCGTGATAAGCGGGTTTGTAGGGAAACCCCTTGGAATCAGAGTATCCCCTGTTTGATTATCTGCACTGCTCGTTCTGCCTGGCTGTTTGAGGCCGGCTTGAACGGTGCCGTTCTAACATGGTTAATTCCATTGCCTGCCATGAAATCCTGGAATTCAGTGCTTGTGAAGCACGGGCCATTGTCACTGGCCAAGATGTCCAGTAGACCGTGGGCGGTGAACATTGCCCGTAGACTTTCTACCGTGGCAGAGGATGTGCTTGAATTTAAAATGTCACACTCGATCCATTTGGAGTAGGCTTCTACTACAACCAAAAACATTTTCCCCATGAAAGGACCTGCGTAGTCCACAAGGATGCGTGACCAAGGCTTGGCGGGCCATGGCCAGGGGCTAAGGGGGGCTTCCCTGGGCGCATGGCCCAGCTGGGCACACGTGTTGCACCTGCGAACACAAAGTTCCAGATCTGCGTCTATACCTGGCCACCAAACATGTGACCTGGCAATTGCCTTCATCGTGACAATGCCCGGGTGCCCATTGTGGAGTTCTCTGATGAACACCTCTCTGCCCATCTGGGGCATGACTACGCGGTTTCCCCACAGTAGGCAATCGGCCTGAATCGAGAGTTCATCCTTGCGCCTGTGAAATGGTTTAAATTTCTCAGGGCATGCCCTGTACGTGGCTGCCCAGTCCCCATTCAGGACACATTTCTTGACTAGAGACAATAGCGGGTCTCTATTTCTCCAGACTTTAATCTGACAGGCTGTCACGGGTGAGCCTTCGCTTCAGAAAGCTTCAACAGCCATGACCATCTCAGCACCATGTTCGGTAGCCCCCTCAGTGGTGGCTAGTGGGAGCCTGCTGAGTGCATTGGCGCAGTTTTCGGTGCCCGGTCTGTGCCGAATTGTGTACTCATAGGCAGCTAACGTGAGTGCCCACCTCTGTATGCGGGCCGATGCGTTTACATTTATGGCCTTGTTGTCGGCCAAAAGGGACGTTAGGGGTTTGTGATCTGTCTCCAGCTCAAATTTCCTGCCAAACAGGTACTGGTGCATTTTCTTTACCGCATATACACATGTGAGCGCCTCATTTTCTACCATCCCGTAGCCCCTTTCTGCCTGGGACAGACTTCTGGAGGCATAAGCTACCGGCTGTAACTGACCCTTGGCATTGACATGCTGCAACACACACCCGACACCATAGGATGACAGATCGCACGTTAACACAAGTTTCTTACATGGGTCATATAGCGTCAACAGATTGTTGGAACATAACAAATTGTGTGCTCTATTAAAAGCCCTTTCCTGGCTGTCCCCCCAGACCCATTCACGACCTTTGCATAGGAGCACGTGTAGCTGCTCTAGCAGCGTGCTCAATTTGGGAAGAAAGTTGCCAAAATAGTTCAGGAGCCCCAGGAACGAACGCAGCTCCGTCGTGTTCCCGGGTCTGGGTGCTCTCTGGATTGCTTCCGTCTTGGATGCAGTTGGGCTGATCCTGTCTGCTGCCACCCTCATCCCCAGGAATTCTAACTCTGGAGCTAGGAAGACGCACTTCGCCTTTTTCAGTCGCAGACCTACCCGGTCCAGTCTGCGTAGCACCTCCTCCAGGTTGTGGAGATGTTCTTCAGTATCGTAACCCGTGATGAGGATGTCGTCCTGAAAAACCACCGTCCCTGGAATCGACTTGAGGAGGCTTTCCATATTTCGTTGGAAGATCGCGGCGACCGAGCGAATCCCGAACGGACATCTGTTGTACTCAAACAACCCCTTGTGTGTCGTGATGGTGGTCAGCTTCTTCGACTCACTCGCCAGCTCCTGGGTCATGTAAGCTGAGGTCAGGTCCAATTTTGAAAAAAGTTTGCCACCGGATAGCGTCGCAAAGAGGTCCTCCGCTCTCGGTAGTGGGTACTGGTCTTGGAGTGACACCCAATTGATGGTGGCCTTGTAATCGCCACATATCCTGACCGACCCATCCGCCTTGACCACCGGCACAATCGGGCTCGCCCAGTCACTGAATTCGACTGGCGAGATGATGCCTTCCCTCAACAGGCGGTCCAATTCGCCTTCTATCTTTTTCCGCATCACGTACGGCACCGCTCTGGCCTTGTGGTGTCCTGGCCTGGCGTCCGGGTTTATGTGAATCACTACCTTGGCCACCATGAAAGTGCCAATGCCGGGTTGAAATAACGAGTCAAATTTGTCCAGGACCTGTGAGCATGGTACTCGCTCCACAGAGGAAATTGCATTGACATCGCCCCATTTCCATTTCATGACAGCAAGCCAACTCCTCCCCAGCAGTGCGGGACCGTCCCATGGGACAATCCAGAGTGGCAACCTGTTCTCTGAATCTTTGTGGGTCACGACTACCGTGGCCCTGCCTTGCACCGGAATGATCTCCTTGGTGTCAGTCCGTAACTGTGCGTCAATCGGCGCTAATTTTGGCCTCCTGGTCTTGGATGCCCACAACTTTTTGAACTGTTTGATACCCATCAGGGACTGGCTGGCACCCGTGTCTAACTCCATTGATACTGGGATGCCATTGAGGAGCACTTTCATCATTATTGGTGGCGTCCTGGTGTATGAACTGTATACGTGCTCCACATGAACTCACTGAACTTCAGCTTCCAGCTATTTCCCCCAGTGTCCATTTCTGCAATGTCTTCAGGTATTTTGCTCATCTCTGCAAACTCCAGCTGAATGCATGCCTCAACGCCTCCAGCATGAGTTATGGTTTGAAACAAAAGGTCCCTTGCCAGTCGATCGTCCCTGACTGACCCTGTTATTGTCCTTGAGTGCACCATTAACAGGTGTTGATGGCCCCATTACTGGCCGCATTGTCCCTTGCAATGGCGTGAATCGCTGTTCAGCTTGCCATTGTCTCTGTCGAACTTCCCCTCTGGTATCGACTACATGTTGGGGCATGTCTGACTGCCCTTGTCTGCCTGGAGAACTGTGTGCTGCTTCAACAATGTTGAATCTCTGTCCCAACCATTCCTTAACACAATACCTCTCGTCTGTTCTGCTAGTGGCCATGCTCGCGTGGTTTAAATCCCAGTTTCTTGTCGCCATTGAAGCGTCCTTACTTCACTGTATAAATGCACACAAGGCCTATGCTTGAGAGAAGGTCAGTCTGTGACCTGTCCTTTATTCCATAGCACTCAAGTGATGAAAGTGGGTGGAGTTTCCCCTTTTATACCTGAAGGTCCAGGTTAGGAATGTCTCCCACCGAGTGGTCAGTGTTCTCACGGTGTACAACTTCGGTCAGTTTATACATGGGTTACAATGCTGGTTGAATACATGACAATGCCTGCGACATTTTCCATCATTGATAAAATATTCTACGTGATCCTTGCAGTCACTGCTCTTCCTGGTCAGTAATTATAGTCATTGACGTTGTGTAACTCTGTGTGTGATCCATATTTGGCCTTGTTCTGTATCTGCCAATGTAGTGATGACCATTAAATGATAGGGGCAGTGACATAATTTCAATAAATCGGAAGTCCACATTAGCCAAATTCCCACTGCTCATTTATGCCGTTCCTTTAACAGAAACCGTAACTCTGTTATCTGCAGACACGCAAATGATGAAGTTATTGCTGTTGTTGGAACACTTTGTATACTTGCACCTGCCCTAGGCACTAAAAGCTCACTAAAGTTTGTTTCTTCGGAAACTGCTGCCTGGTGCAGTGCCCAGAGAGAAGTGTTCAGCGACAAGCTGAAATGCTGAATCCCTTTTTATGAAAAAATTCCTTTCACAAACATTTCTCTGACCGAAACGGCACAAAACAAAAATGTTCCTTTCAAATGTGCCAATTATTTTCGTTAAACTTTCATTTTGCTTTCATGGGATAACATAATTAATGATTCGATAATTTTCTTTTGCACAATGAAAGAAATACTAACTGAGGGAAAGTCACTACGTCAATAATTTGTTCTGTGCTCTGCATGTTTGTAATGTCGCCAAGTTTGCTGATGATACAAAGATAGGTGGGAAAGCAAGTTGTGAGGAGGACGCAAACAATCTGCAAAGCGATATTGA